>NC_056626.2:333170016-333770016 GCF_002870075.4 Lactuca sativa | reverse complement strand
ATAGTTGATCAGGCTATGCCACTCCCAAGACTGACCATACATCCCCGAGCTTACCTGTGATATTCAACAATCGTAATACTTTTGTTCTTGTCATTGTGACACGGATTTTAGTATGAATACAGGCACGTATACTTAGTCAAATATTTTATTATTTAAAAGTATAAACTCTTGGTTAGAGTATTTTTTTTAATCCAATTGTATTTATAGTTAGTATATCTTTTATGGGTTGATATACTTAATTCACTATAAATAATGCTCTGATACCAATCTGTCACACACCAAAACCAAGAACGGCGGAAACGTTCTGGGGTGGAGGACGTCATGTAAAGTATCACAACAATGCAAAGTAGTAAACAAGCAACAACATCATCCATTGCATTAATAGTATAATTTTAATTACAAGTGTGTTCTTTCATAGTATACAACAACACAATGAATAATCAAAATAAAAGACGAGTCTGGACCGCTCCGTCTTCACAAAACCTGGTCGTCATATTTGTCTATTTGTGACCTGAGAATAGAAGTTATATTGAAAGCGAGTATCAGCCAAAAAGCTGGTGAATTCATAAGTATTAATGTTTCTTTGATTTGTAAAACTTGTAATGAAAGACTTGAAATTGTTTTGAAAGAAAGTCTGTATGAGTATGAAAATGTTTGTAATTAGTTGAAAACGTTTGAAAAACCCTAGAAATCCCTTTGATCCCCATTAGTATAAAGGAAATCTTCTACCAAGACCTAACGGTTTTGAAAGTAGTCTTCTACCAAGACCTAACTGTTTTGATAGTAGTCTTCAACCAAGACCCGAATGTTTTGAAACTAGCCTTCTACCAAGACCTGACTGTACGACTATTAATATTATTATCGAACCTACCTCATCGATTATGTGAATAAGACACATTGTAAAGGTATTAATAAAATATTGACTGGAGTTTTATATCCTTTTGTAATTGTCGTAAGTACTGTAGTATTTATTATAAGTGACTACTTTTGTACTATTTTGCCTTAATTGAGGGTTAAGGCATAATGTGATGGCTAGATCCCAGGCTAGACGCTCCCCTGTCAAAGAGATTTTAGGACCCACACACGACCCCTGCATGATTGCAAGCCGCGAACATCCACATTACTATGATCATGTATACCCAATATAACTATCACAATGTGTTAGTGATTCATTGGTATGGTTGGATCCTGAAATCGTTCCATGCTATAGCACCTAGTTATGTCTGTTCTATTATCGTATATGTAAACGTACTCATGTAAGCGTATCTATGTAAACGTACTCATGTAAGCATATCTATGTGCACGTACTCATGTAAGTGTATTCATGTAAGCGTACTCATGTAACCGTATTCATGTAAGCGTATCTATGTAAACGTATACATGTAAACGTAATCATGTAAGCGTATTCATGTAAGATTATCTATGTAAACGTATATATCTAAGCATAATCATGTAAGCGTATTCATGTAAGCGTATCTATGTAAACGTATATATGTAAGCGTAATCATGTAAGCATATTCATGTAAGCGTATCTATGTAAACGTATATATGTAAGCGTAATCATGTAAGCGTATCTATGTATTAGTATAGACTCATGAATTAACTGACTCTTGTGTGATTCCTTGTACTTGGAATGGTAAGTAGTATCTCATAACTATACCTATAATAGTTACTAATAATGTACGTGTATAACTGAAAGTATGCCTTTGCTACCCAAAGGTACTGAACTGACTGACGAAACTTTTACGTCCATATATGTATAGATGGTATATAACTAATATTTAGATGACATTCGGACGACTAACCGATACCCTAAAGCCACATCCCAACGAGGAAAAGGAAGTAAAGTGAACTAGCCTTCCTAAGACCTTTAAATATTACTTATATAACTATACATATATGGGTATGCATTTGAAAATATAAAAGTATAAAAGAAGTTTTGTAAAACCTTTGAAAAGTTTAACACTAAGAAACGATGACTTGATGTCAGTTTGTTAAACAATTTGAAAGTATTTTGTTTGATAAGACTGTTTAAGTATAAGGAAAACCTTTGTTTGAAAACACATTTTTAACAGGGTTTGAAAGGAAACTTACAGTACGTAAGACAGTTTGGTAAAGATTTTTAAACATGAAATGTTTTTTAAGAAAGTCATTTGAAGAAATCTTTTTGGTAAAACAGTTAATGTATAGTAAATCCATTTGCGGGCTAGTTATTAATCACATGTGATTGATATAACAACTAAACATGATTCAACTTGTATTCCCCCCATAAAGCATTTAAAAACATTTAAAAACATTTAAAAGTTTAATTAAGGGGTATGAACTCACCTACAGTGAGTGGTTTGTTCGGAAGTGTCGGGTAAGGTGTTAGGTGTCAAGTGAGGACTTGAACACACACAATGGTCCTAGTTATCGTATAATAAACATATATGTAATCAAATTAGTCAATTAATAACTAAGTAATCAAGTTAAGACACCCTAGGTCATGGAAACACTTTGATTCAAGTGCTATAGGCACCAAAGGGTTGCACCTAAGGGTTGTATGACATGGCATTGGACTTTATGGCCCATGAACCACCCCTTTAAGGAGCTTACGGACCATGAACATTTCCCCCATAAGTTTAGGGCCGTAAAATCATGGTACTAAGTGCCAAATTGTGTTTTGAGGTCTTACAAGTCATGATTGGGCATCAAATGATCAAGTCTAAGCCTTAGGAAAGCATTAGGGGCATAATATAACCACCTTGTGGAGTTTACGGCCAAATGACCATATTATTATCTGTTCAAGGCTGTAAAATCTCTTAGGGACATGTTTTGATTGTTTTTTAAGGTCTTAAAAACTTCTAGGAAGGTTCAAGGTTGGCATCCAAGGCTTAGGAAGGGACTAATGTCCATTTTACCACTTAAAAAGGGGTTTACATCCCAAGAACATCCTTGGCCATAAAATCCTTTGTTCTTGTGTTATTTGATGATTTTCAAGTGTTATCAAGTTCATATTAAGCACCCAAGAAGCTAGGGCAAGTGTACTTACAAGATAGAAGCTTGATTTGAGGTTTAATGTCCAAGAACACTAGTGTGTGTTCTTGGTGTTCTTGGTGTTTTGAAGATCTAAGTAAAACACAAAATTGAATGGATGAAATGATGTATAAACACTAGGTGTTATGTTATAAGACCAAATCAAGTCGAGAAACACTTACATTTTTGGGAGATCGGGTGAAAGATGGGATGATAGTTGAGAGAGAATAGAGGGTGTTCTTGAGAATGGAAGTGAAAAATGAGGAGTTTGGGGAGTAAACCGATGCCTAAGGCATGAGTTCATGGCCACTAGGGAGTTTACGGCCCAAAGTCTAAAAGTTTGACCGTGAACTCCTTATTAAGGTGGTATGTGCGGTTTTGCAACTCCAAGACTCGAGACGGTACTTCCTTTCATCCGTTCGTTTGATGAATAAATACTAAAAACACTCGAACGGACTTTAAATTGGCTAACAATTATTAGGAATGTAATTGACTTTTAATTTAAGTGCTTGACTTTGAAGTTTGAACAAATGAAAATTCCGTGTTGTCACAGAACACCAAATTCTTGTCGTTTACCGTAATCTTGTTAGATTCTGAACTTATATGCAATGATCCTTTAGTAATGAATATTCACACAAGTCACAAAGACTTGGCAACATACATTACAAAATATTCCAATGGAAAGCAATTCCATGGAGATGAAGTCTCAAATTCAAAGTACATTCCTTTGAACATCCTTCTTTGCACTAAGTTCTTTAATCTTACACCGATTCAAAGAATAACTTCCACCCATGGAATCAATTCCATATTCCCATTTTGACCATCACTTTTGAACAAGAGTTGCCTCTTTTCAAAATATGTCAGTATGGTCCTAACTCTATACTTCTAATTGTCCATGAGTAACCAACCTTTGGAGAACCCCAAATTGTTCTCGACAATTGCTTAATCATTTTATTCATATCCAGTTCTAATCCCTATTCCCTTCTTAATGCCCTAAGCATTAGAAAAATTTAGAATGGATGAATATTATAGCACATGCAATCGATCCCATATCCGAAGCATATGGGACACGACTCATGCTATAAATTTTTTTTATTTTCCATGTTCTCACAATTCGAATTATGAAGAGGGATGCCGTAATCATAAACGAATTTGAGAACACAATTTATACAGAATTTCCTTATGTTGAACCATTCCAACATAACATTCATATATGTCCTTGACTAAAGTTGGTTAAAATCTCAATCTAAGCTTGTAGAAGTGGAATGAAGTATAAAATCTTCTCCCTTAATTATAAGAAAACAACTTTTCAAAGTGAATTGAAACTTTTGTTTTCTATAATTAACATTGCTAACTTGCAACATAATCATCATACTCCCACTAGCATAATGATTATTATCTTACTAGCATAACACTTATTCTCCCACTAGCTTTGACATGTACTCAGAAATCAGCTGGACTTCTAGAAAACCAATACTTTATTGACTTTCTTACCAAAGTTCAGATTTCTGATTGCTTTGATAAGACTTTATCAAAATCATACACATTTCCTTAGATAGCTCACATGTTTGTATTGACCTTTTGCCATTCTCACTGGTTAGTGTGTCGGTTAACCACACACGCTCCACTAACGACATGAGAATGCAAATATCACAACTATTATCTACTAAAATCCATTTAATGAAAGCGTTTCCTCACCATCTTTTTCATGAATCGAAGAGAAACCTTAGGACACTTAGATTTTTATGGTGTATGTGTTCCTATCCATGTGAGTTTGTCATAACCATAATCAAAAGACATGGTTAGTGAAAAATCCAAACTCATATGGACTTGTTCAGTCTTAGCTTCTCGCCACCTGGCAGCTCAAGGGCCTGCCATTGCTTATAAGTTGTTATGCAACCAGTTGACAACTTTCAGAACTCCTATGCAAAGCCAACTTTAACAAGAGTGGGCCCAGAATATGTCAACATGATAGGTTACAAACCTCAAATCGTGGGCTAGTGATTAACAAAACTCTTGATTAGTTCTTGAATCTATCTGAAGGTCCTTTAAAGACTCCCACTGACCTCTTGACATATAAGATTCACTTTGTCAAGAACCATTCCTTGACAAAACAAATATTCAAGAGTTAGTGCAGATTCATATAAAGTTAAACACTTATCACAATTGGTCTTAGTTGGTCTTTGTTTTATCCAAAACATCACAAGTTACCAATTTCAAATGTACAAGAGTAAGAACACATTTTACTCTACATTTAACAAGTATTTTAAACCTTTCTTAAGATTATGTCACTCAAGGCTCAATCATGGAGTATGACTCTAATATTTAATTTTGAAACGAAGTATGATTTATCTTTTGATCTAACCATTTCAACAATTCATGATTCCTCTCCTTAGCCAAACAAAACGAACTAAGGTGTCCTTAGAGGATCAATTGTGACATGGTTTCATAATCACTAAGATAATCATAAAACAAGATACTCAAGTACTCTCCCATCTCTTCAGATTGGAGAAACTTTTATCTTTCTGCCTTATTTTATTCTTCTTACTCATTCTGTCTATCATTGAACCTTCTCCAATGATCCAAAATTATACTTAAACTTTTAAGTATAACCATATTTACTAAACTTTAGTAAATCATAATGAATAATCTTATCAACTTTTGTGGTGGACCTGAGCAGTACACAACCAAGTGTACCCGATCACTTTGTCCTTCACTTGACTCACATATACATGTGAACAAGGAATTAGACTTAATTTGCCAAAGATGAAAATTCTCATTCATGATACAATACAAGTTGCATGATTCCAAGTTTCTATCCAACTGAAACTTGGGTGATGAGAATCTTTCCTTATTTGGTAAATTATGAAACTACTACTAATGAAAGAATCAAATCCATTTACCCATATTGGTTGTCAATGGAAACATATAAACAACAACCTTTTTCACAAATGCCATTGTAAGGATACTTAAAATAAATAAAATCAAAACCATTTTCTTTTATTTTAAAACTTTGCGGAAAACTTCTCCTTACAATCCATATGGAAAACTTGTTGTTATCTATTCCTAAGCAATATATCATAACTCTTAAGTAACAACTCAAAATTCTGATCAGCGAACCATGCGATCGAAATCCATCTTCACGATCAGAATCAGCTTATACTTCATTTAAGTTTCTTCACTCTTCTTTGATTCTTAAAACATCAATATGTGACCCAGTCACATCATGGAATAAGAATCTCAGAATAGAAACTTAATAAAGTTAGATAATGGACTTTACCTAAAGCAAAGTCTAATATTTGACTTTACTATCCTTATGGACTTTTAGGTAAATTTGGCAGCTTCGCAACCAATGCCCTTCCTTTGGCAACAGAAACATATGGACTCTTTGGAAGCAGTACACGGGACTATCAAAGACTTAGCCTTTCTCTTTACCATTTGGTCAACCGAGTTGACTATGGCCAATCCATTTCAATTGGGAAGAGAAAAATTTTCTGGACTTCCAATGTCTCCATTGTCAATGTCCAAATAGGTTTGGGAAGTAGATCTTCCAATCTAATTTGTTTTTCTAATGCTCCAAATCATTGCTGATTCAGCATCATCAAGCAAATAGGTAAGATCATTAAGGGTCATGTCGGGATCTGTTATTAGGAAGTGACCGAAGAACCAAGTCAACAGCCAGCTACCTTGAGACTTCGACACCCGACTCTCCCGGCTTGTCAATATATGACTTAATCCCCAAGATCTAAGAACATATAGACTTTGCTTGCCAGTAAGGATTGAGTAACTTAGAACTTATGAAGTCTTGAAACTTGTGGGATAGGGAGATTTATTGGAGGGGTTGGAGGAAGTGAAGTATGATTTCCAGTCCCACAAATGCCCATCAAAGTGATTGATCTTTCACCTTGATTGACATTTGGGATATCATCTTCAAGAGGAAGCTTGTTCCTAAAGATTTGGGAAGACCATAGCTGTCTAAACTAGACATCTATAATTGGAGAAATTCAAGTTAGTTGATTTAAAGTCCTTAATATAACACCAAATATGAAATATTAAGGCTAGGACCCAACAACCTATTTATAACTGGAAGAGGGATGCCGTAATCCAAATTATAAAATAGTTGAAGGTAGGTAAATGACGATTTACCAATTTCCACCAAGAAAAACAAATTGTAATTAAGTTTTAATTGGATTTGAAACTCCTAGATCTTTTGAGATACATTGAACTTTCAATGGCATGTTTGAATATCGATTGTGCCACATTAAGTTTGTGACTGGGATGCCGAGGATCATAAACAAGGTGTGAATAACCATGCAAATTGACTTGGTACCCTTAACTTTATCACCTAATCGATGTGCCGGTTAACCACACATGCTCCACCGATCTATAATAAAGTCAAGTTACCCTTTGCCACTCTTGCTAGTTTGTATTAGTGTGCCGGTTAACCACACACGCTCCACTAACGACTTGGTAAGGTACAATGTGTAATTTCATGGGTTAGCACCTATTTCACATTTTCCTAAGTAACTAAAATTGGGAATTTATAAGTGTTTAGTTACTTAGTATTCATCATTATACTTTTAGTGAGGGGAGAATTCGAGTCCTTTCCTACCCGTTCGGCAAACGACCCTCCACCAGTCAAGGAAGCGGTGGGTGAGAGTGGACACCCATTAAACTACCATTTTATAGGCAGTAATCTTATACCCCCTTATAGACCGGCTTCATGAATGTGGCCTACTAACGGTAAGAATGACTTTTATTATACATATCTATATAATTAAAAAATTATAATAATAGTATAAGGGTGTATTATAAACATTTAAAATACTTGGTGGTTTAATCTATTAATTAAACTATACTATTAATTTAATTAAACTTAAACCATGTCTTTATGGAATTATTAACTCTTTTAATTAAACATATTAATTAGTTTAATGAAGTCCATAAAGTTTGAATTTTAACTATTAAAATTGTAGAGTTTGGAATTGAAGCATTAATGTGTGTGAGACTTTACAAATTCCAAAACTTGAGGGCAAGTTTTGAAACTATTCAAAACCTTTCATTTCATAACTTAAGAGTTTAATGGTTCATTAAATATGAAGACTCTTCATTTTAATGTAACCCCTTATTCTTTAATAACAGTTTAACAAAGTGACTTTTCAACATCCATAACTTGAAGACAAGTTATGGAGTCATTAAGCAATTTAATGGAAAAACTATTCATTTTTATGTAATCTACAACACTTTTATGAGTTTTAAGATTCATAAATATGACTTTTCACATAACTTGAAGTTACAAAAACATATTTTATGAACTTCTTTTAGATTAATATGGATTGAAATAAACAAAAACACAATTTTTTTCATCAATCTAAACTAAATCATAAATCAAGGAAGCATAAAACACTTGGAAATTCATCACTTGAGGACAAGTTATGAACTCCATACAATTTTCATCAAGATCATGAATTATACTAACAAACAATTTGCACATAATTCCTATGATCTAACAAAACTCATAAGCATGAACATTCATAATCAACAATTTTCAAGAATAACATAAACACATATAAACTTGAAACTTTGATTATAGCATTGAAATTGGTTTAGCATAATCATTACCACATTAAAAATAGGTTTTATCAGTCCAAAACTGTTAAAGGTAATGATTCTAGATCAATTCCAGCACCAAAACTCGAAAATCAGCACTCTAAGCTGCCAACTCGTCGAGTGCATGAACTGACTCGGCGAGTTGGTTGAAGAAAGGCATAGACTCATCGAGTTCCATGATGGACTCGGCGAGTCAACTGGGCAGTGAGCAGAAAATTGACTTTTTTCAGCAATTTGCATCAAGTATAAGTGAAAACAAGCCTAGGTTCTGATACCACTGTTGGGTTTTGAGCATTCTAACACTCCTAAGTGTACATGCAACCCTAAATACTTTGGATCTATGTTTTGCTCTATTATACATGCAAATATGAATTTCCAAGGTATTGTTCTAACTAGCAGAATATAAAGTACAAATATTATAAAATCTAGTAGAATTACATACCTCTTTGTTGGTGCTTGATTCCATGTAGCTTGAGAGCCTAGTGCCCTAAGTGCGACACCTCAAATGGTTCACACAACACCATAAGCACTTGGAATAACTTAGAGAGAAATTCTACACTTCATGAAAATTGGCTTGCCCTCCATGTAATACACTAGTGCCGATTTTCCCAAGAAAGAGATCATTATATAATGTTTTATAATTAGGGTAAACCCTAATTGTCATGCCTTTCCATTTCCTTGGATCCATGGGTTCAAATACACCATGGAGCATCCATGGAGAATCTTATGGGTTTTAGCCCAACTTGATAATCCATGGAGCATTAGCCCACTATATAAGTATGGATGATTTACACAATCAATCCATATATTTAATTAGTCTTCCTTTGATCACTTAATTAATTCAAAATTAATTCTTGATCAATATTAATTAAATAATCTTATTAATATATTAGAACTTATAATATATTTATAAACCTTAAGTGTTATTTCTCTCATTTTAGTCTATCTAAGTGCATGATGCCATGCAACCCAAATGGACCATGCCAGGTCGGGTCAAGTCTTACCAATTATAGTTATGGACTTAGACATTAATCCAACAAGTACATTTCTATTTCTTGCACCTGGGACAAAAACCCAATTAACAGAGATTTTAGCAAATAATCACCACACACCAAAATTAACAAATCAACATGCATTTTATGATGTTTAAGTACATTGTTATTTTTAAACTAGAGACAATAAACCAAAGTACATTGTTATTTCTTGTACTTGGGACAGAAGCACAATTAACAAAGCTTTTTGCAAACAATCACTACAAACTTAAATTACCTAATCAACATGCACTTTATGATGCCAAAGTACATTGATATTTTTAAACTAGAGACAAAAAACCAAAGTACATTGATATTTCTTGCACCTGGGACAAAAACCCAATTAACAGAGCTTTTAGCAAATAATCACCACAAACCAAAATTACCAAATCAACATGCATTTTTCGATGTTTAAGTACATTGCTATTTTTAAACTAGAGACAGTAAACCGAAGTACATTGTTATTTCTTGCACTTGGGATAGAAGCACAATTAACAAAGCTTCTAGAAAACAATCACTACAAACTAAAATTACCTAATCAACATGCACTTTATGATGCTAAAGTACATTGCTATTTTTAAACTAGAGACAAAAAACCAAAGTACATTGCTATTTCATGCACTTGAGACAAAAACTAAAATTAACTAAGCTTTTAGCAAATAATCTCCACAAACCGAAATTTCCAAATCAACTTGCATTTTATGATGTCGAAGTACATTACTATATTTAAACTAGAGACAAAAAACCAAAGTACATTGTTATTTTTTGCATTTGGGACAAAAGCATAATTAACAAAGCTTTTAGCAAATAATCACCACAAACCAAAATTACCAAATCAACATGCATTTTATGATGCCAAAATACATTGCTATTTTTAAACTAGAGACAAAAAACCAAAGTACATTGCTATTTCTAGCACTTGAGAAAAAAACCCAACTAACAAAGCTTTTAGCAAATAATCACCACAAACTAAAATTACCAAATCAACATGCATTTTATGATGCCGAAATACATTTCTATTTTTAAACTAGAGATAAAAAACCGAAGTACATTATTATTTCTTGCATTTGGGAAAAAAGCACAATTAACAAAGCTTTTAGCAAATAATCACCACAAACTAAATTTACCAAATCAACATGCATTTTATGATGTCAAAGTATATTTCTGTTTTTAAATTAGAGACAAAAAAAACAAAGTACATTGTTATTTCTTCCACTAACACCCATACGTGTTGTGATCTATTAACGAGTTTTGGAATAACTAATTGGTTTTGTATTTCAAAACAGAACTTGCCAAAAAAAGTATTTTTATATAGAGGAAATTTTACAAGACTTCAAAGACATCAAAGGTCGACAAGTGCCATTTTTGTGATTGGTGTAAGATATTTCATATTAATTGTTTAGTTATTAAATTATGATATCCCATATCTTCTAATTAAATTAAAATTATGTCTGTGTATTTTGTTTTGGAGTTTGGGTTTCGGCCACATAATTGTACTACTTGTGTTTCGCCACTGTAAACACCCCATAGTATTTTATACATACGTTTATGTATTCTTAGTAATTTATCATTTTGTCTGATAACGTTAAACGTAATTTTTTGTTTTTGTGTATGGTTCCACATCAATATTTAGGGGTGGTGTTTCCACTCCTCGACTACATTCACCGCGTATGAATGGTTAGAAACAAGGAAGATAATACTTCATCTTTTAAAGACTAAGGGAATCACCAACGGAAAATGTAAAATCTTAACCAGTTCTAACAATTTCAACAAAACCAAACAAGTCATATAAACATTACATTTGGTACCTTTTATTGTATATACATAAGATTTTTATCATGCATAATATTACATCCCTCTTTTTGAAACTAAACCATTATTTGGTATCATTTTTCACATCAAGATCAAGGGTGAGCCTTATTATTACCATGAGCCATAAAAGTTGAAAGTGAAGGTGCAACGACTATCTTGCTACTCTAGTCTTCATCATAGGCTCTAGGAGGAATTAGGACATCACAACAGGAATAGTCAGGGACACAATAAACATCTTCTGGACGAACATCAAACTGAAACTGTCTTGAAACTGTTGTAGTAGTTCCCACAAGCACAAGTATGCTCATGCAAATTTTTATTATGTTTCTCATGACTCCCATGCTTGGTTCTCATTTTGATTTATACTCCACATTTATGGATGCCCGGTGAAGTTTTTTTTATATATGAAATTATGTGAGATAAATGAGTCTACTTGTGAATGGCAAGACAACAGTAAAACTAAGTAACCATGTTGGATTTGTGGCTTGCTTGTGTTGTTTTTCTATCCAACAAATACATTCGATATAAGACAATTTTAGTTTTGTTGATATCATCTTCGATCGTATGAAACATGATAACTAATTAACACACCATCAAAATTGTTCTTTTTGTAGTTCGTTTCAGTTCTATTAAATCTGAAAACTATCTTTTGGAAAGTATTTACCGATTAGGGATGGAAGATTTTTTTGTAAAGTATTAACTCCATGGATCCTCGAGTATGAATTTTGTCCTATACCACCAACGGCCATTGCAATAAGAAACATGGCGACAAAATTTTTACATTTAGATTACTTAAAAGTTATAAAAATCAAGGGAAGAATTCAGATATCATATGTAATGCAGTTCGGTTCCTAACTAAGGAACCGATTGGTATACTTTGTCCCCTTTTCAAGAGCGTTAATGTAAGAGAAAGTATTTTGATTTGGTTACTTTAATTAAAAAGGTAATCTATGTCTTTTTTCTGTTAAATTCGTCCCATTTTTTTAATCAGATTTATGATAAAATTAAGGGAAATTAAGTAATCTAACAATTTTTTTTTGTGTTTATTAAAAAAAATAACCACCATAAAATCGATTTTGAAAAATAACCTTCGTGTCCGGAATGGGCCATTCCATAAAACCTTTGAGATTGTGTACTTGGCCCGACCCATTATAGATATTCCAGAATGCCTATTCCGGAGTACTCCGACATGTTCTAGAGAGCAATTTACAAAACTTGGTTCCAGATTTTATTACGACACATTTCATATAACAAACAACCAACCTTTCCGACACTTTATATCCCCTTCTACACATTTTAGACAAGAGAACCAAAGAAGATATGAAACACGATCTTGATGATTTGGTCGTTTACGGGTAAGTCATTCCCTTTTACCATTGTTTTATTTTAAGATTACTGTTGTCATTAAGTAAATTTGGAACACAATGAACATGTATGAAATGCTAAAAGACATTCTGGACCTATGGTAGATGTTTAATTTTGATTTATGAGCAACCCAAAAGTTTTATACTTATGTTAGGGTATTATACATTGAAATTTGGTATTTCGGAACAAAAAATAAACAGTTTTACAACATGTTCGAAATGTCCGAAATGTGAGGAACTAATTGGGAACACGAAGAACATGTTCAGAATGTGAAGAGTTGTGCCAGAGTATGCATCACATTTCGCTCCGGATCACAATTTAAAATTATGAATTACTTTAAAATTGTTTTTTTGCTTTAATTTGGAATATGCCAAAATTTTATGTGTTGACAGCTTTCAACACAGATACATATGATTGGAGTAACATGACTCATAGATCCATTTACCCACCTTGATCTGAGTGCTATATGGTATGCTTGTGTTTCAATTACATTAGCTAGGTAATAGTCATTTATAGGAAAATGTTATTTGATGAGTACTTAATTCCAACCTATTTTGCACTTTACATCCCTATCAATATACCGATTACCTACTAGTCTTTGGGAGTTTTGGACTTGAAGACATTGACAATGACTATACACAATAGTCACTAAAAGAGCGGCCTTTTTTCGGAAGATGCATCTTGGTTGATAACTATGCGAGCCTGTATCCACAAAGTCATAGTGGATATCAATTATTGCGGTATGAAACCTACTGGTGTAATCCCTATTGAGAGTTTCAAAATCACTCTTGTAAATACCACAAACATACCATAACAGTCTAACATTCAATGGGATTATGGGTGTAAGATCCATTTTCAGGTATTAACCTTTTGGCATTAAATTTATTTAAGTTGCGATTTTGACTTGCCATGACATGGCGGTTGAGGCATATCGCGGTGTAACCACGTTTATGCCTCTATTTTCATCTTGTTTTTGTTTTGTGCTCTCTTTTATGAAGATCCAAGAAGAATAAGCTTAAAGCAAGGTGTTGGTGTAAGATTCATTAGTGTTCTAGAAAAATTAATCATCTTCTAAACCTTTTGTGAGATTAAAGTTCTCACATTTATGCATTTTCATTATTTAATCTTGGTGTAGGTTGGTTCGAATATCATTTGTAGTGCCTTGTTCATGTATTCTTGGAGTTTGGAGAACTCCAGAACCTTGTGGTTACATTTTTTTGCTGTTGTACCTTGAACTTGGTAGTAATGAGTTTACATGTGATCTTGGTTAAACTTGTTGGATTAGATGTCTAAGCCCATAATTATTATTGGCATGTACTCGACCCAAGACTAGCATGGTCCATTCGGGTTGCATATCATCATGAGAATTTGTTAGAATGGAGTTTTAAGAAGAGGTTATATATGATTTATTAATATATTATAAGTTCTAGTATATTAATATGAAATCATATGATTTATTTAGTATTGATCAAGAATTAGTTTGGAATTAATTTAGTGATCAAAAGAGACTAATTAAATCTATGGGGACTAGTTATGGTAATTGGTTATATTTATATGTGTTGGGATTATGATCCATGTTGGACTAAGTTTATGTATGAATACATAAAGAGTTGGGCCACATGAATCATGGATCATAAAACCAATGGGTATGGATTTGGGTTTTAACCATGACCTTTGGAATCCTACATATAAATATGTTACTTCATGATCAATTTCGTGTGTTGTGATTCCTTTTGAGGTGTAACACCTGGGGCACTAAGTTCTTAAAGGCCAAAGTCTTCCTAGCAACATCAACAACATCAAGAGGTATGTCTAAAGCTTGTTTTATTATACATATGTTATTTGTATGCTAGTTGTAGGTTTAAAGCTTTGGAAACTATATGCATGTATAATTACAGAAAACATAGATCCAAAGCTTTTAGGGTTGTATGTCATGATCAAACTGCTCACTCTACTCTTCTGACCGTCAAACGCAACCAGAACATGATCATAGATCTGGAACCCTGTAAATATGAGCCCTATCTCATGCCGATTGTTGAGTGCCTCAAGTATTCTCCACCGGTTCACGCTCTAACAAAGATGGAGGATGTTCTGATGTCCCTACCGTCCAAGGCGTACTCTTCTACAAGTTATATGAAGGAGGAAAAAAATCATCTTTGACATTCATGATCAGAAAATCTCAATCAGAAAAACCAGATTTTGCTTACTTCTAGGGCTTCCTCAACCTAAAGGGATGTTCTATCAAATGGGGTTCAAGGAGACCTTATCTGCCGTCTCAAAATTCTAGAAACCTAATCTACCCCCACAATGGAATGTTATCTTTACTCTTCTTTTCAAAGGGTTCTTAGAAACGGTTACTGGTTTTGACGGTGCCAGTAAGTTGTTTTTGTCTATAATCTACGACATTTATTGTAACGCCCGCAGATCCGGGCTAGTTAATTTAGAGATAATAAGGGTCGAAAACGACTTTTCGACAAAAGATTATTTAGAATAAATAATCTTAACCAAGTTTTTGAATATGTCTCAAGGGTTCTGTACATATAGAGAACGCCGAAATCCAAGTTATAACGAAGAAGTTATGACCCGTCGAAGTTTCGCGATAGAACCGACACGACACCGGGAAGCGTAAAAAGTGAATTTACGATAGAAGACTTTTTAGCCTTATTAATCTAAACCAAAGTCGTAGAGTATGTTAAATCGAGAAAATCCATAAACAAAACGGCCAAATCTGACTTCGTATGAGGAAGTTACGATTTTTTTAAGATTCGACTTAGCAGTGCACGACCCGAAACTCAAATTTTAGTTTGAGCGGTTTTTGGCTTACGCGACCTAAATGAGAGTTGAAGATCTCATTAATAGGAACTAAATGGTAAAATTAAAGACAACAACGGAGTCCGTATGAAGGAGTTACGAATTCTTCGTGGTCATTTAACAGTCTAATCAACTCCTACTGTTAAATTTAAGATCGGTTCAGAATTAGCCAACGGAGTCTAAACAAAATTTGTAGATCATGATTTTACCTACGCGTGGATATAAAGAATGCCGAAAACGGAGCTCGTATGTGAGAGTTATAATTTTTCTAAGTCGGGAAGGTGTTGTGCGAAATCGAGTGACGTGGCACAATCCTGGCCGTTGCTTCCTCCCCAAGGCTAGCCACCAGATGGTGACACCTGGCCATAAAACTCGACGAGTTTGAGATAAAATTGATGAGTTTTGGTGATTTCTAGCCTATAGAAAGGGTGCCAGGGCATCCTCATTTCTCACACCTTCCAACTTCTCTTTCTCTCTCTAGTTTCTCTCTCTAAGCCCCAAAACACCCCAAAAGTCTAGGAAAATCCCCTAGCACCCGAAGGAAGCCCCGAGGCTCCCGAAGCTCCGAGAAAAGAGCCTTTCGGCTCGGAAACGCTGCTCCAGCTATGCCCGATTTTGACAAAAATCTGCTGTAAGTGAGCTACGCCTAACCTATCTTTAGTATAACTTATGTTTTTAATATAATAATGTTATTAGGACCTTATAATAAGTACTTGGGTTATTATTATGTGTTATACAAGGAAATCATTTAACGCTTATATAATAGTAATAATAGCTAGACGATTAATTAGTCTCGGTGAATATCAAACTAAACCCCAGTGGTAATGATACTAGGTTTTGCCGAAGGAAAATTATGTTAAGAGTAACGAAGTGCGGTCCGAGTACCGAGTCACCATCTAATCAAGTGAGTGCATAGTTGCTTTCATCTTACACATAGATAGGAAGTATTTTATATAAATTATGTGCTATGTGTGCATATTATCTAAGTACTTGATGTCTATGCTGGATGAATGATTTTATACATGTTTTAAATGATTGAAACTGTATATATATTTTATATCTACGATAATGTTGGGGTAAAACATGGGTAGATGTAATAGATGAAATATGAGTTGGATGATGAGTTGAGAGGTGTTATAGACCACGAGGTGAGGGTGATAGGTGGACGATGTGAGAATCCTTTTCCCAAACGATGGCCCCGTCAATCAGCAGAGTACGGATGACAACCACAGACTATTCTAGACAGTCTAGTGGAACACTAGCAGGCTCGCAACCTGTAAGTGTTGTGAACGATGTGTTCACCCGGTGTACTCTGAACCTTGGTGACCATGCACACTTGGTGCCTAAACCTTGGTGATCATGCAGACTTGATGCCTAAACCTTGGTGATCATGCAGACTTGATGCCTAAACCTTGGTGATCATGCATACTTGATGCCTAAACCTTGGTGATCATGCATACTTAATGCCTAAACCCTGGTGACTATGCAGACTTAGTGCTCGTTGTGTAAACCGTGGCAAAGATGGATTTCTTGCCGATTCCTTAGGATAATCCTCAGGAATGAATGAACGAGGAATAACTGATTCTTAGGGTAGTTCCTCAAGAGGTAAGAAGATAATGGGGATGGGTAATTGGGTTGATTGTTAAACATAATAATTATATTATTGTGGGTTGAAAACCCTATGTACTCACCTGGTTTCCCAACCTAACCCACTCAATTTGTTTATATTATAGGTGTTGATATGACGTCACATTACATTGAGAGATTAAAGAGATGTGGATCACTAATGTAAATAAATGTAAGTTCTGTTTATACTTATGTTTCTGTATTGATGATGACATCCCAAATGTTTTAAAATGAATAAAATACTTTTCTTCGGAAATGCTTTGATAACGTATTTATCATGTTTTACTAGGAACAAATTCAACAATATTTTTATTAGAAGAGGTACTCTGATTTTTATAAAGCATAAACAAAATTGGTCTTTTTTGGCCGTAAAAATGGGGATGTCACAGTTGGTATCAAAGCCTTAGTTTAAGCGAACTAGGAAATTGTATGAAATTTCTAGACTTAAACTTAGAATGCTAAGAAATGATTGTGAGGAGTGTGTCTAATAAATTTAGGTAATACACCTAAATAGACACAAGCACTAGCTTATTTAGGGAAAATGCCTAGCATGCTTTTATGTGCTAAATGATTTATGATGCTAGATCGGATCTACAGTTTGTTGCCAACCGGATCTGGAAACCTTATGTTTTTATGATTCTAAACGTACGAATACGATATTAGAACTAGCATATATACATTTCGGAGGGATAAGGATGATTTAAAATGTCAATCCTAAATTAAGATCTAGATTCACCTTATTCGGTGTATAGATCAAAATGGCAAGAACCCGCAGTGGAGTTGGGAATACAAATGGGAATAGGAATCAACCTCTGGTGATTCAGCAAATACCTATTGTAGTAGAAGATGTACCCGAGCCAATCACCATGGCTGGAGTACAAGCCATGATTCGGGCTATGTTAGCTGAACAAAAGGAAGAAATGAGGCGGATGCTGAATAGGGACGAACCTACTATGCCCATTGAGCAACCTGAGCTGATTCCCGAGCAATCGGAGGGAGGGAACTACAGTCGCCAAGTGAGTCAAGTGGGGACTCAAGGTGAATGAAGGGATTACCCAGAGAGGAGAAACGACAAGGATGGATGAATGTACAAGAATTTCTTGGGTGCGAAACCACCGAGTCTCTTAGGAAGCCCAAAGCCAATTGAGATTATGGATTGTATCTCCGAGATGGAGATGGTGTTTGAGAGCTGCAGCTATAGCGAGAAACAGAAGACTGTCTTCGCAGTAAGACATCTGAAAACTGGAGTCTTGAGCTAGTGGAAGCTATTGGCAGATACAATGCCACGAAGAGAAGCCCTAAGGATGTCATGGGAAGAGTTCTTGGAAAAGTTGAAAATGCAGTACTGCTCAGAGATAGACCTGATAGACCTAAACAACGAGTTTCAGAACCTGAAGAAAAGGAAGATGAGTGTTGATGAGTATGCCACCGCATTCACCGAGAGGATGAAGCTATTTTCCTACTTGGTTCCTACTAAACTCTCCAAGATTGATAGGTTTGCTAACGGACTAGCCACAGACTTTGGCCTAATGGTCAAAATGGCAACTACTTTGAAAACAACCGTTAGAGCAGCTAAGAACGTAGAGACCCAGATAAGGGAAAAAAGGTCTAGAAAAAGATAAGGCAGGAGAAAAGCGGAAGTTTGAAGGATCTTCAAGGTCCAACAAGGAGATCAAATTCTCAAAGCTTGGAGGAGGAGAGAAAGGTGAAGCGAGATGGTGTGATAAATGCAAGAAGAAGCAATGTGGGAAGTGTAACGAAGAAGTGACTTGTTACAAGTGTGGAAGGAGTGGTCACTATTCCAAGGATTGTACACATAATGATAAGGTATGCTATGGATGTGGAGGCAAGGGGCACCTGTCTAGAAATTGCCCAAAGAAAAACAAAGTTGCAAGGCCAAACACACCACCAAGGCCAAGGGCATTCCACATGATCCTCGACGAAGCGGAAAACAACATGAGGAACCAAGGATGAGGAATTCATACCCGAAGATCGAGTTATGAGGTAGCCAAAGAGACAGAACCATATGATGTAGCCTATTAGAGACATAGTCTAGGGTGAACTTGAACACCTATGTAATAGTTTCAAGAAATAATAAAGCATTCATTTTGTTATCTGATGTGTTAAACTGTTATGTGATTTTCTTGCATGATGAGTTGGAAAATTGTGAGACAACACTTGGGACGAGTATGAGTAGGTGTGAAAGGTAGTAGATGCATATACTACCGGAAGCACAAGACTTACGCTTGGATCAGGGAAAGTCTCAAGGTTACCAAGGAGCCAATAATTGATTCCGTTTTATTCAAGTATGTCGTTACCATCATTTCAATAATGACTAAGAAGATTGTTGATATTCCGACCCTAGTGATCATATCAAATCGAGTCCGACTAAGACAAGTATGTTACGTGGTTTGGAGAACCAGGTCCGATGTAGCATCTGACTTAAGATAGAATCTTGAAGTGGAAGATAATCAAAGCAACTAGTAGAGGTATCATGATAGTTTCTTGTAGCTAGAAATACTACCTTTTAAGATGTGATTAGAACATGAAGGAAGGTATAACCTGTTCTGGAATTTCACTCTAAAAGACCTGAGTCCAAGCATTGCAACATACGATGATAGGTCATTAGAATATGACACATCGTTCCATTGTAGTAATAAAATAACTTATCTTAATCTTGTATCCATTGAAGATTGAAATTGTGACTTAAACGTCATAATTTGGAGTCTAACCTGAGATAAAGAGCAGGTGTAAGATCGAGTACTGCTTGCAGTCAACAAGTCTAAGAGATAGACCCGAAGGAATATAGAAGTTATAATTATTACCTAGGATGAAGATATAACGTATGGAGTCATTATACGAGCCTTGTTTCATTGATGATTCCGGGACGTAATCATCCTAAGAGAGAGATAATTGTAACGCCCGCGGATCCGGGCTAGTCAATTTAGAGATAATAGGCGTCGAAAATGACTTTTCAACAAAAGATTATTTATAAAAAAATAATCTTAACCAAGTTTTAGAATATCTCTCAAGGTTTCCGTACATATAAAGAACGCTGAAATCCGAGTTATAACGAAGAAGTTATGACCCATCGAAGTTTTGCGACACAACCGACATGACATCGGGAAGCGTAAAAAGTGAATTTACAATAGAATAATTTTTAGCGTTAGTAATCTAAACCAAATTCGTAGAGTGTGTTAAACCGAGAAAATCCATAAAAAGAACGCCCATATCTAACTTCGTATTATGAAGTTATGATTTTTCTAAGATTCGGCTTAACAGTGCACGACCCGAAACTCGAATTTTAGTTTGAGCGGTTTTCGGCTTACGCGACCTAAATGAGAGTTGAAGATCTCATTAACAGGAACTCAACGGTAAAAATAAAGATGAAAAAGGAGTCCGTATGAAGGAGTCACGAATTCTTCGTGGTCATTTAACAGTCTAATATCCACTTACTGTTAAATTTAAGATTGGTCGAGAATTAGCCAACGGAGTCTAAACGAAAGTTGTAGACCATGTTTTTACCTACTCATGGAAATAAAGAACGTCGAAAATGGAGCTCGTATATGAGAGTTATGATTTTTCTAAATCGGAAGGGTGTTGTGCAAAATCGGGTGACGTGGCACAATCCTGGCCGTTGCTTCCTCCCCAAGGCTAGCCACCAGATGGTGACACCTGGCCATAAAAATCGACGAGTTTGAGGTAAACTCGATGAGTTTTGGTGATTTCCAGCCTATAGAATGGGTGCCAGGGCATCCTCATTTCTCACACCTTCTAACTTCTATTTCTTTCTCTAGTTTCTCTCTCTAAGCCCCCAAACCCCCCTAGAGTCTAGGAAAACCCCCTAGCACTCAAAGGAAGCCCCGAGGCTCCCGAGGCCTCAATAAAAGATCCTTTCGGCTCGGAAATGTTGCTCCAGCAAAGCCCGGTTTTGAGAAAAACCTGTTGTAAGTGAGCTACGCCTAACCTATCCTTAGTATAGCTTATGTTTTAATATAGTAATGTTATTAGGACCTTATAATAAGTAGTTGGGCTATTATTATGTGTTATATAAGTATTGTTTAACGCTTATATAATAGTAATAATATCTAGACAATTAATTAGTCTCAGTGAATATCAAACTAAACCCTAGTGGTAATGATACTAGGTTTTGCCGAAGGAAAATTTTGTTAAGAGTAACGAAGTGCGGTCCGAGTACCGAGTCACCATCTAATCAAGTGAGTGCATAGTTACTTTCATCTTACACATAGATATGAAGTATTTTATATAAATTACGTGTTATGTGTGCATATTATCTGAGTACTTCCTGTCTATGTTGGATGAATGGTTTTATACATGTTTTAAATGATTTAAACTATATATGTATTTTATATCTACGATAATGTTGGGGTAAGACATTGGTAGATGTAATAGATGGAATATGATTTGGATGATGAGTTGAGAGGTGTTATAGACCACGAGGTGAGGGTGAGAGGTGGACGATATGAGAAGCCTTTTCCCAAACGATGGCCCCGACATTAAGCAGAGTATGGATGACAACCACGGACTATTTTAGACAGTCTAGTGGAACACTAGCAGGCTCACAACCTGTAAGTGTTGTGAACGATGTGTTCACCCGGACTACTCTAAACCTTGGTGACCATGCAAACTTGGCGCCTAAACCTTGGTGATCATGCAGACTTGATGCCTAAACCTTGGTGATCATGCATACTTGATGCCTAAACCTTGGTGATCATCCAGACTTGATGCCTAAAACCTGGTGACTATGCAGACTTGGTGCTCGTTGTGTAAACCGTGGTAACGATGGATTTCTTGCCGATTCCTTAGGATAATCCTTAGGAATGAATGAACGAGGAATAACTGATTCTTAGGGTAGTTCCTTAAGAGTAAAGAAGATAATGGGGATGGGTAATTGGGTTGGTTGTTTGATTGTTAAACATAATAATTATATTATTGTGGGTTGAAAACCCTATGTACTCACCAGGTTTCCTAACCTGACCCACTCAGTTTGTTTATATCACAGGTGTTGATATGACGTCACATTACACTGAGAGATTAAAGAGATGTAGATCACTAATGTAAATAAATGTAAGTTCTATTTATGCTTATGTTTCTGTATTGACGATGACATCCCAAACGTTTTAAAATGAATAAAATACTTTTCTTTGGAAATGCTTTGATAACGTATTTATCATGTTTTACTGGGAACAAATTCAGCAACATGTTTATTAAAATAGGCACGATGATTTTTATAAAGCATAAACAAAATCGGTCTTTTCTTGCCGTAAAAATGGGGATGTCACATTTATACAGGTTTGAATGTCGATTTTGGAGTGGTACTCTAGGCTTAGGTGATTTAGGGCACACACTCAACGGCTCGTCACAACAAAATTTCATGTGCACGGTTCTGGTCTCTTATTGTTTGAAGTGACATCGTCAAGCTCAACATTCCAGTGATGTAGGATGCTCTGACTTTTACTATGTTAAAATCCCATACAACAGGTATCATTGTGGTTGATAACTTAAAATTTTCGTTCATCAGTTCCAATCGATAGGCTATGTTTCATGACGTACCTGCCTCCAACAAGATTCTAAAAGGTTATCACAAGCTTACTCCTTCTGGGTTTCGTCCTCTTACTTCAAAAATCCATGCAATAATTGATGAGACTGACAAACATAAGAAAGGGGGAAAGGGTTCAAAGAAAAGGGAAAAGAAAACTGTTGTCAAGGAAGGTACATCTGTCACTGTCAAACCACCACCCAAACGAAAGGCACCAATAGGAACCTCAACTGCTGCTCCTAAAATGCGAAAGTAGCCCGCTCGCAAGCGAAAGATCCATACACCGGATGAAAGTGAAGATGAGTCTGATACTTCATCGGATATTCCCATAGGAGGATCATCACATTCGCAACGAAGAAGTTCACAATGAGCAAGTTCAAAATAAGGAAAGTTCACAAAGAGGAAGTTCACAATGAGGATGTTTGCAATGAGGATGATAACACAACGAACAACAGATATCAAATCCTTAGGTAACTCAACATCTTAACAATTATGTTCCTTTTCCTCCTCCTTCACCCAAAACCACTACAACCCCAATCACTATTTCACCTTGTCCTCCACCAGTTTCTTCACAACAACAAACCAATATTCCTCCTTCTACTCCTTTTTTCACAGATTCTACTGTCCCAACAGCCACCTCCATCGAACCTCCTGTTTCGGTCAACATATCTGATAGGGGGGGCTAAAACATCAGGTTTCTCAACCCATGTCTCATCTCCAATTTCACCAATTTTCCATGATGATCCAGATATGGTCTTCGGGGATGATGATCATACTGATGAAGCTCTCGGAGGATTCACCTACAGTCCCTTCCAAATTAGGACTGAAAGTGAGGACGAGCCATCTGCTACGAAAGAGCAACTGAAGTCCCTGCATGTAAAGATAGACCAACAGCTTCTTGCTTCCAAGGCATCATCTTCTGATGCTTATTCTAAAGCAGCAGTAGAGTCTCTATTTGAATGCATAACGAAAGAGCATGCGGCTAATGCAGAAAAGATGAATAAGGCTGTTAATGATTCTGCTAAAGTTTGCAAGCTGACGATCGGAAAAGTCGGTAATATAATTTTTGAGACCACTTCGTTCATGGAGAACTTCCAGAATACCTTCGACAACAATACAAAGAATGCCAATGAATCTCTGTAAAGTCTGGGTTCTCTTTTTAAAATCGAGAATGCTAAGTTACAAGAGATTCCCACTGGTCTCTAGTCTGATCACAAATCCTTTCAAACCTCCATCTCTTCTCAGATTTCCGACCTTCAAAAATAACTGCCAATGGAGAGTAACATTATGGACTCTCTTCCCATCAAAATTGAAAGAGTGAAGGTTCACTCTGTTAAGCTTGAAAATGCTGAGAAACAGGTTAAAGATTTGCTCACTGAGAGGGCTATAATGAAAAGTTGTATATCAGATATTACAGGCTTACTCTTAGATTTTATTGAAACAAGAGACTCCATGATCACCATCTCTATCCGAAATCATCTAAATGAGAAGCTGAGGCTGGTCTTTGCAATGCTTCACAGACTGCAGGGTGTTTCCGATCAAACCATTGTTCCAAAACAAGGGGGAGAAGGTGGGTCAACTGATATGACAAGAAAAGAAGGCCCTAAAGCTCCAACAAAAACAGTTGTCAAACAAGAACCTAAGGGAAAGAAAAAGTTGTTTGGTAATGAGCCCATCGTTGAAAATAGTGAAGTTGAAGATGAGCTAGATGAAGATGAGCTCAATAGACAAAAGGCTCGTGAAACTGAATTGGATGAGAACAACCGAATCATCTGTGAAGGTGAAGAAAAAGAAAGGATTGATAATGAAGCTCATGTCCACTTCAGAGCAGAAAGCTTTTATTTCCTAAGTGGACCTTGAAGCAAAACCAACATGATGCTGTTGATCTACCTAACTAGTATTGGTTAGAGCCAGTTGTGACATTTGATCTTCAAAACACACATGATTCGCAACTGGATCTACCAATCACTCCCAAGGCCTTCAGGTTTCGTGCTTTTGTGAAAATTGTGAAAGCTCCAATCACAGACAGCGGAGTAGACTATACATTGTTTTCTTTCTACCTGAAGCACATGAAGTCCCAATATGAAACTTGGTGTGCTAGCAAAATAACTACTGTGAAGATCATAGGGCCGATCATGACTGATAGATTTCCTAGTGCAAACTTTAAAATGGTGAGAGGTTCAACGAGTCAGGTCTATGAATTCACACATGAAGACTTGCCTTGTCTGAATCCTTATTACTGGATCGTACTCTATAACTTGTTGTTGAAGGAGAAGGAGAAGTATGAACCTGTCATGTCCCATCTCCAAATCATGTTGCAGTATTACATTTAAGAGATTGGTGACATGGATGTCGAGATAGTTGTGGTACTGCGAAAGAAACCTTCTACTATTCCTAAAGAAGCTACGAAGGATTTTGAAAAGCTGAAGCTAGGAAAGATTTATAAAGAAGGATGGTTCGTGGTATATCAGTCTAGGGAATGAATTGGAGCTCACTTTTGCAAGTCTTGCTTCTTTCTTCCTGAAAAACATATGTATACTACTTCTTTTTCTTGATTTTATTTTGGACTTGGTGACAATATTCAAGGGCAACAGTAAGGAGGATCTCAAGTGCATCTCTAACATGGTCTTATGGTACATTTACATTCGTAAGCTGCTGTTGAGCTTTATTCCATAAATTTATGAATTGCAGAAGCGAATTCAAGGATAATGAACTTTTGCCTAAATTAACGCAAAGGGGGAGATTGATGAATATTATATGTTGCGACATTGGTCCCTTTTTGTATATGTCTATTATGTAAAAGGGTTGGGCATGTTGTCCCGTATTTAATTCTAGGGTTAGAGTATTTATGGTGCTTACATGCATCTTATTTTAGTTAACTCTGATAATTACGATGTAACCTTAATCACGCCTCTACAGTTGAAATTATTCATCGAGTTCTTCTGAGGCGTGACACTTAATCATTCAACACTCGTGATTCATCATTGTCTTATTTCGTTTACTTGTTCTGAATCTAATCGATCCTTAAGGATTTTAATCCTAACATTGAGAAAAGTGAAAAATAAAGGAATTAGTTTATTAGCACATTAAATTTACGGTGAGATAATTTGAAACTAACAAAGCTTCAAGAGTTAATGGTAAATATCTATTGTTAGTCATTATCTTCTATTTTGGGAATAATGATAAATTTCCCACCATGTTAAGGTTAATTACCAAAGTTAAAAAGGATTAACTCTAGAGATATAACTGACTCCATAAGGTGTCGGCATTCCTTCTCCTCTTGTTTACTGTTGTTCGAACACTATCTCCCTCTTGGTTTTGTGGTAAAATCTGACATCCCCCTCCCCTTGCTTGAGGCTCACGGTATTGGCATCCAAAGACGAAGGAGCATCACTTTCAAGTTTGTTCCTCATACTCTTAGGTGCGACTTCATCAGATGAACTTTGGTTTCGGTTCTAGTTCATCCAAGCGACACGAACAAGAGGTTTTAATCAAATTGTAGAAGGGCATGTATTCTATGTCTTTCTGGTTGAACATTTGTTGAAAGGACATTATAAGAATATCATTGGTGGAATATGATGATTAGTTTTTGTTTGCAGTCTGTTTATATTGCTTTGTGCTCAAGAATCATCATAATCCAACAGTGGATGGAGATGAAGACATGAAATTATAATGAGAATGACACAATGATGCTTGAAGCGCTGGAGTCGATGATGATGCAGGGGGCGAGAATGGTGTTGGAGGAGAAGGTGGTGACCGATGGTGTGATAAAGACGTTCGAATCATGAAGATAATATGATATAACGACATTTTAGGGTTCTTTGGTTTCAGTTTGATGTTTTTACAAAATTGATTTGGTGTTAGGGAATAATAGCCTTTTTACAAACATTTAATGGAGTATCTAAGACATAGTTGACTAGGTGACCTCAGGTGCAAGATTAACAATAAAGATCACCCATATCAATTTTTAAAAGTTTGGAGAAATAATGCAAATTTAAACAATCTGTGGTGACCAAAACTGTAATTTACTCTATAAGATTTTAGTAAATCGGAGAGAGAGTGGTGCATGTTAGTCAACCGCCGACGTGATTAAATAAACAGCGCGTGAGCCACCGTGAATTATTAAATAGTGCGTGGGCCGTAGCCTTTGATTTTAAAAACTCTCTTGTACGGCTCAAAGTCATAACCATGAAACCAAGCATAGCCGTTCCCACCACACTACGTACCTCTATAAATTCGTCCAACCCGACCTCATTTCAAAATCACATCTCTCTCAACTCCATCTAAATCTCATATAATCTCATCTTAATTCCATCATGAAAAACTCACCATCACTTGTAGGACTAAAGTGGTTCACGGTGGCAGTGATGGCGCTGCTACTTTCCACTGGATACCTGCAACACACCGAAGCCCAACGTGTCAGATGCGATCCGGTGGAGCTCAGTTGGTGTCTGCAAGCCATAGTTTCAAACATGCCACCGTCATCAACCTGTTGCCAGAGGCTTAAGGGCCAGGAACCTTGTCTTTGCAGGGAAACAACTGACCCGACTTTTGGTGGCTATCTGAGACTTCCGGGAGCTAGGAGGGTCGCTGCCGCATGTGGGGTAAGCTTTCCTAACTGTAGGTGATCAGTGGGGCGGCTGATGGTGGTTGTTCTGGTGGTTTAGTGCGTGTAAAGAACTGAAAGTATTTTCTGTGTTGTTTTGATATCACTTTTGGTTTCTTTGTTGTGAAGAGATCGATCACATGTCTTATATTCTTGTAAAAAGTAATTTGAGCTTAAAGTTTGTATGAATACTCTTCGAGTTATTTCAATGGTCTTTTGTTGCAATAAGTTGATTTGCTGAATCCATGGTTTTTCATATATTTTTTTCTTCATTCTTAATTTTTTTAATTTGATTTATCATACAGTGTTTGAAATAAACAAAACTTAATTTGGTCGTAATTCTATTTTTATATTAATATATTATGAAAATTTACGAAGAACATGTTCCTAAAGTAATACTGTTTGGTCTTTATCTGGGTCATTTGGAGCTTTAGAAACAAAATGGCTTATTCAGAAAAGCGCATCTCTCCTTCCTGTCTCATAAATGATATTCAGACCTTATCGTATCTTTGGATAAATGTTAGACACAAAACTAAGAAGCTCAGTTGGTTAGAATGGTGCTCTATTTCAAGAGGCTGGCCTGATTTAAAATTCAAATGTGTGTGTGTGTGGGGAGGGGGGGGGGGGGGGGGGGGGGGATGGTTGGGCTCCTTTTCAATCCTTTGGTGTCTTGGTGTATGTCAAGCTGTAGTTTAAGTGTGTGTTTGGTGTGCGTTTCTTTTTTCCTTTTCCTGGGTAGACATCTTATAGGCATAAACTATACCTGGCATTTCTTTCGTGTATTCTTTCTAGTGTGGGTCGATTTAAAATGGGATGTGGGGGTAAGCTTTATTGGTGTGTGTTTTTCTCTATTCGTGTTCGATTTCTCCTGCAGGTTCCTTTCAATTTTCACTTATGTTTTAGTAGTAGTCGCCCTCCATCTTGCAGGTCATCTCAACTGCTTTATTCGGAGTTGGAGAAATCCCATGTAGGAGAAGAGGTTATCAAATTTGCACCTGGAGGATAGTCAAGGAACAAATAGTCCAAAAGAACCTAGTCTCTTGGAGGGGTAGTTTTGCTTTGAAACACAACCAAATGGTCGGTGATACCACAAAAAAAAATGTCGCTGATGCCTCAAGCATCCTAGGCGGAGATTTTGGGTGTAATCAAGTTTTGATCTCCAATGTAACTCCCTAGTTTCATCATTAAATTAGTATAGGTTGTCTTATCCGCATCTGTGTTCTCTTTTCGTAACATAAATGTACTTTATTGCCAGCGTCCTGCTGGTTTTAATGAATATATTAACCTTCCCGTTCAAAAAAAAAAAAAAAAATACTGTTTGGTTTGTCACAAAAAGTCTCGTGACGTGCAATAAACGGACGTTTCTTATTCTTTGATTTCTTCTGTGGTGTTCTTGTTCTTTCTTTTTTTCTGTGGTGTTTGACCTACTTTGTATATTTTATGGTTTTAACTTCGACTCGTATTGATTACCCACGTCTTAGATTATTATTATTTTTTATTATTAGTAGTAAAACTGACCATATTTGAAGAATATTTATAAACAGAAGACTTTTATTTTTAGTTAGCAAAAGATGACCATTAAGTATTCAAATTTCTATCGCCAATTAGCGATGCATGCACATTATGTAACAAACTTGATGTAAAGATCGCTAGTCCTGTAGAAACAAACAAAAGTGCCATACTCTCTCTTTCCCTGTCTATTCTTGAAGAAAAAGAAAGCATACCTTGTATATTTTGTTAATAAGTTTATAAAAAAAAGAAAATAACTATTGAGGGTAACTAACTGTTGCGTTTATTTTCATTTGGTCACTTTCTTTTTTTTGTACTCAATATACAATCGAACTTGTTGTTTGTGTTCTCCATAATCCTTTTGACCGGCTTTTGACATGTGATAGCCGGTCAAAGGGTTTTGGTGAACACAAATAACAATTTCGATAGTATTTTGAGTACAAAAAAGGGACCAAATGAGAATAAACTTAACAGTTGGCTACTCTCCTGAGTCATTGTAACGACTGGTTCCTGATACGCATTTAAATAAAAAATTCTCTCATTTTTATAAAGCAACTCGACAAGTTGGTAGCCCAAACTCGTCGAGTAGAGACTAAAAAGGGACGCGGGTTTTGAAGTCTACTAGACGAGTTGGAAGCCTTAACTCGACGAGTAGGCTACCAGAATGAAACCCTAATTTCGGGGTTTTGCACCCAATTTAAGCATCTTAATCCCCACTTGCTGGCCTCATTTCCAGCCTCCAACTTCGGTCCCATGTCGGGTTAGCCCGATGTAGATTATATGTTTCCGAACTTCGGTTCGATGCCGGGGCAAGCCCGATGAATGTTTGTATGCTTGATGTATTCATGATTCTTTCATGTTATGTGTTATGTGTTACGGGCTTCGACCCGATGCCGGGGCAAGACCGATGAATGTTTTGCTTTTATGTCCTTGTTATTTGTTTACGTTATATGCTTGTTGGTATGTTATATGTATACCAGACATCGGTCCGATGCCGGGCGGAGCCCGATGCCAGACTTCGGTTCGATGCTAGATTCGTCTGATGTCGGGCGGGGCCCGATGTAGTGGACAAGGCCCAATGTATGCTATTATGTCATTATGTGTACGGTATGTGGTAGTTTGGGAGACTTCCTAAGTTTCGTGCTTACGGTTTTCAATTTTGGTTTCGGATACTTCCACCAGCAAAGGGAAGAACTCGGGATGACTAAATGGCACACACTACAACTTTTAGCTTGGGAGGATTTACTCTGATATTTGGACATGGGATTTTGATATATTATCACGTATGTTTTGATAAATGATTTTTAGTAACTCTGGTTTAATTAATGATTTAAAATTGAAAATTTTGGACTGTATTTTTGGGATATTTCAGTCATTTTCCCCGAAAAGTAAAATGAAATTAAAGTTGCAAAATTTTCAAAGACTGCAACCTTCTTTGGCCATGACATGTATGAAGAGAGTTTCGAAGGGGTAAATTTTTAAAACATGGTTTATACTATGCGTACTGTGATTAACTGTCAACACATCTCTACAAAAGGATATGACTGTGTATGAGAGGTATATATATCAGCATAAACGTTTACGTCAAGGTATATTATGGTGATGTGTATGCAAAAGCTGCAAGATATTATACATATTGATGTTGTATCTTATCCCATGAATTGGATCTTAAAGCTATGTAAACTCAAAAATCACAACACTTCTGATTCCACTCATTTGTTGACTTGTCTAGAATCCATGATACAATAAATCGTTTGATTAGAAATAGAAATGTAGTTATTAAATTCACCTTTTTAGTAAAGATTCCCCTAATAAATATCCATGTGCATTACAAAGTTGTACATGAATGAATAATGCTCTTTCATGGGTTATGTTTTGAAGAGAAGCAAGAATGAATATCATCAATTCATTAAATCAGCAGGAGATGACGTGAGATTTGCTGTAAATGAGTAAAGAGAAAATGAATTTTGGGGTAACTAACTGTTGCATTTGTTCTCATTTGGTCCCTTTCATTTTTTGTACTCAATATACCATCGAACTTGTTGTTTGTGTTCACCATAACCATTTAACCGGCTATCACATGTCAAAAGCTGGTCAGAAGGGTTATGATGAACACAAACAATAAGTTCGATCGTATATTGATTATAGAAAAAAGGAAAGGGACCAAATGAGAACAAATGCAACAATTAGTTACCCTCAAAATTCATTTACCTTATAAAATATGACATTTAACTTTCTAATAAAAACAAAAAGATTTATCTAGTCCAAAATGTTTTGCATAATTTATTACTTCAGTCCATATGAATTAATATGTTACATGTTATTGTAATTATTATTTCATTGAAATCAATATTGTCCTAATTTATTCATAAGAGTTTATGAATATTCATTAAAATCAATTATTAATAAATAATCAATTGTATTATGGTCATATTTGTGTGACCCTTACAATCATATGTTAATTAGCAATATTATCTTAATATGAATCTTGGGCATACAAGATCTTTCAATCTTCTAGTTGCATAGGACTCATATTAGATTGATATAGAGAGTGGTGAACGTCTAACAACATTTCATGTAACATCCAGATATCCAGGTATGGAAGTTTGAGTATTTTATTTTTGGGATGCGACAAGACTCGGCGAGTTGACGCCCCAACTCGTCGAGTAGGAACGGGATTTGGTGACTTATTTAATGAAGAGACTCGACGAGTCGGGTATCTGGACTCGCCGAGTCAGCGCTGTTAAGAAAAACCCTAGATGTTCGGGTTTGGGACCTATTTAAAGGTCCTTATGGCCTTCATTAGCGGCCATTACACCCTGAGAAACTCTAGAGAGTAGAGAGGAAGCTTGTGGTGCAAGAGGAAGGCTAATTCGTCATCTTTTGGTGTGCTTTAGCAAAGGGAAAGAAGGATTTCGAGTTCGGCTATCTTGTGGTACTCAAATCTTCCATCATTTGATTCAGAGCTGCTGCGAGAGGTAAGGATTCATGTCCATCTTCGTTTGTTTAGTAGATTTCATGATCTAGGGTTTGTTCATGCTTTATTTAGCTTGAATCTAGAGTATGAGAGGTCCCATGGTAAAATGATTCCTAGATCTAGACCTTAAGAGGTCCAGAGAGTCCCTTCGATTCTGCTTTATGCCTTTTCCTTGGAGTTATGAGATAGGGTTGTCATGATATGAAGGATTTCACCAAAATAAGCATAGAGAGCCTTGCATGTGTACCAAGATTCGACCTTTACGTGGTTATTGGTCATAGGGAAGTTAGATCTATGGATTAGAGGAACAGATCTGACCTCAGAAGGTCAGATGAGTGTTTTCATGGGAGCAACTCGCTGAGTCCATAGGCAAACTCGACGAGTCGAGTCGGGGTTGCCCTGCGATTCGTTGCTGAGTAACTCGACGAGTAGATAGGGAGCTCATTGTGCCTGAGAGGTTCAAAGAGGGATTTACAGAACCAGCCTGAACTCGCCGAGTCACTTGTGTGCACTCGACGAGTCTGGTCAAAGTTTGACTGCTCACTAGAGTTGACTTCGTTGACTTTTAGGATTCGGTCAATGATTTGGTCTTATGAGCCATTAGAGGGGTAGAATGGTCTTTTACCCTTCTTAGAGGACTTATTGAGGTGGATTAGCCTGGCCTTTAGAAGTTGAATTAATTAGAGAAATTATTTATGTGATTAGGTGGAGGCTAGCACAGTATTTCAGAGTACGACGTTTACCGAGTATCCGAGGTGAGTCTTCTCACTATACTTTACATTGAGTAGTAATTAAAGTTATGTGACAGAGTTGCTGTATGCTATTTATGTGATGTGTTGCACTGCATTATTTCTATGTGATTTATGTCGTTTGTATATCAGAGTATGTGACAACCCGATATTTCGAGATAATATGATGGATCACAAGTCAAATTTAGTTAAAAATTTAACTTTACTAAAATCTTATTTGGGTTAAATAAAGTAGTAGGAATCGTATCAAGGTTTTCGTACATATAAAGAACCCTAAAATCCGAGTTATAACGAAGAAGTTATGACCAGCCGAAGATTCTCGGCAAAACCGGCAACACCGATTAAACGAAAAACGCGAAGTCTCAATACAATAGTTTTTAGCCTTAAGTATCTAAATGAAAGTTGTAGATAACATTAAACCGTAAATGTACATAAAAAGAACGTCCAAATCTGACTTCGTATGAGGAAGTTATGATTTTTCTAAGTTACGGATATAGAGTAGACAGCTAAAAAAACTCGAAATAGAGATCGAGAGACTTTTTGCCAACACAAAATAAATGAGAATCGAAGGTCTCAACAATGGTAGCGCAACGGTAAAAAGTCTGACGAAAACGGACGGCGGATGAAGAAGTTATGGATTTATGATGGAGTTTTCGTGTCCCGACCTACTAAAAATAATATAAAGATAATATATAAATAATATACTAAAAATAAAGTAAAAATTAGCCAATGGAGTCTAAACGAGAGTTATAGAGCATAATCTCACCTACGCGTGCATATAAAGAACGTAAAAACGGAGCTCGGATGCGAAAGTTATGAATTTCTGAAGTTCGGGCACGAATCCTGAATCTGTGTCAGAACTCACGACGTGATCCCCTTGAATGACCCTTCCAGAGCCACTTGACATGTGATGCATGCCATGACGATTTGGGACGAAACTCACGACGTGAATTATGAAAAACTCACGACGTGAGACCCAAAATTCTCCCTATAAATAGGAATCGAGGGCAGCCGGCTTTGGTTGTTTATTTCTATCATTTCTCCTACTTCTACACCATATTAAGCCCCTCTAAACTACCCCGAAGCCCCGGTAACACCTCCAACACACGACGCAAGTCCCGAAGTCCTGAGTTTTCCAAGAAATCGACTTCTTTCCAATCGAATTTCTGCTCGACTTTCGTCTCACCTTCTTCAATCTATCAAGTGAATTCATACCCCTATAATCCACTCTTTTAAATGTTTTATAAATGTTTTTATATGCTTTTAAGGGGGGGAATACAAGTAAAATACACGATAATTATCGTATGTTATATAAAATTTCATTATACACTTTTTATCAACGGAATCACATGTGATTTATAACTATTATAAGGAAACTTTCATATGCAAAATGTATCACGATAACATCATATCTTTTGAAATGAAAAGTTTTGTTATTATTGTATAGATCAAACACACTGCTTATACTGTATGTATATGTGTCCATCTTAGGCACTACAAAAATTATATCTTTCATAACAAGTGGGCATTTCACTAGGGATTTCTATACAAACGAGACACACTTTTAGAAAACTATAATAGGTATAGTTTTATGAGAACATCATGAACTTTTATATACCAGAAATACTATTGCAAGGAGATACATTCATATACAAGAACAAACGAACACTTTCATAGATACTTCAATTAGTTTTCACAAACGTTTTTACATGTTGAAACACTTTTAGAAACTGTCTTACAAACTGTAGGTTTCCTTTTGAGTCTGTTATATTTGTGCTTAAAACAAAGGTTTTCTCACACTTAAACTGTATTGTCAAACAGTCTTTCTAACCGATTTCTAAACTGACATCAAGTCATAAATTCTTATTTATTAAACTTTTAAAAAGTTTTACAAAACTTCTTTTATGCTTTTATATTATAAATTGCATGCCTCTATATGTATAGTTATATAAGAAATGTTTAAAATACTTAGGAAGGCTATCCACCCTGTTTCCTTTTCCTCGATTTGGATGTGGTCTGGTGGGATATCGGGTACTCTTCCGAAGGTCGTTTAAATATTAGTTATATATCATGTGTACATATATGGTCATAAATGTTCCATCAGTTAATTCAGTTCTGATACTCTTGGGTAGCAAGGGTGTATAATCCTACTTGGACACTCATCAATTACATTCTTGTAAACTATTATAGGAATAGTTTAGGGTATACAAAACATTATCCCTATTACAAGAAATTACACCAGAGTTAGTTCATTCATGAGTCTAGACTACATGCTATATGAAGGGATACTCTTACAGAGATTCCGCTTATATGAATACGTTTACATAGATACGCTTAGATGAGTACATTTACGTAGATAATATATGATAAGTTACTATTACATATGATATGTGTAGATACTGTTATATAGATCACCTTCTTATCTTTACCTTGTGATACAATCACATAATCGACGAGATGAATTGGACTTTATATCCTAGTACCAAAGGATACTTTGAGGGACTAACCATTCCTATAGCCACTGTTAACTACAGAGGATAAATGACACATCTACGGATGTCTACGTTTGATACCATTACAGGTATACTTAAGGGACTAACTATTCCTAAACCAACTGTTAGCAACAGAGGTAAATGCACATCTACGGATGCCTACGGTTGATCTGTTTACGACGAGTTTCCACGCTGTGTGTATCGTTACTTAAGGGACTAACTATTCCTAAACCCAACTGTTAGCAACAGAGGTAAATGCACACCTACAGATGTCTACGGTTGATCTGTTTACGGCGAGTTTCCACGCCGTGTGTATCTTAGTACCAAAGGATACAACATAAGTTATTATATTATTACTTTTATGTTTTTATAATAATAGTTAAACAGGGAAATATCCTCACATTTTCAAGTGATGCGTACTTTCAAAACATTCGGGTCTCGGTAGAAGACTACTTTTATACTAGTAGGAAATATGAGATTTTCTAGAGTTTTCATACTTATACTAAATGTTTCATCAATCATTCACCAATCTTTCATAACAACTAATCAAAGCAATGACATTAAATACTTATGAACTCACCAGCTTAAATGCTGACCTACACTTTGAAAATAACTTGTATTCTCAGGTTACAAATAGACAGGTGCCGATGCAAGGTTTAGAGAAGACGGAGCAGTCAAGACTCGTCTTTTGTTTTGATAATTTATCATGTTGTCTTGTACTATGAAAGAAAACACTTGTAATTAAAATTATACTATTAATGCAATGGATGATGTTGTTGCTTGTTTACTACTTTACATTTGTTGTGATGCATACATGACGTCCTCCGCCCCAGAACGTTTCCACCGTTCTCGGTTCTGGGGTGTGACAGAGTATATCAGAGTTAGAACCGGAAGGTTCGTAGAGTTAGGACTAGAAGGTCCACAGAGTTAGGGCCCAAGGTCCCATAAAGTTATAGCCTCGAGTGGCTAGTATGTGTTATGTGTGGTATATTGGGGAACTCACTAAGCATCGTGCTTACAGTGTTTGTGTTATGTGTTTCAGGTACTAGTGAGGATCGCGGGAAGGCGCCGACATGATCAGTACACACACACTCGGAGTTTTATTTATATGTTATGATCTTCGGATTTTTACTTATGTTTTAATATATCAAACAATGAGTTTTATAATATTGTGAAATTAAGTGTTTTTAAAATGTGAAAATTTGTTTGAAATTTTACGATGTTACAAGTTGGTATCAGAGCCTTGGTTTGAGGGATTCGGACTCACCTTCGGGCGTATCTAAACCCAAACTGAGATGTGAGGAAATTTTTTGATAATAAAATAATTTTCAAAGTGTAAAGGTGTTTTGAGACAAACAGAGCAGAGCCATGTGTACGATCAGCCAACGCCCGAACGGTGATTTCCCAAAATACCCTTACTTTTGTGTTATGAGACATTTATGATACATTTTATGAGATATTATGCATGCTAGAGACAGGCTAGGTATTTCATATCTTAGGACTAGAGTAGCCTGATTTGTGATGCCTTAGCCTAGGAGTTGCTATTATATGTGATGCGCTTTTGAGGATATGATGAGTAAGAGTATTCAGCTAGAATCTTTTTAGGGGATTTGAGTAGAGGAGTCATCTAGGAGAGATGCTTAGATGAGTATTGTGATGCTTATTGGGAGAATAGTTAGAACCCGTGAGGGGTAGAGCTGCAGAGTTCGGTGGTATTTTTTAGAATGAGCAGAGCAAGCAGAGTTATCACCCAGAGTGAGTTCTATGTATTATTCGATGCCCGAATGCTGCTTGCTTTGTGCTTTGTGGCACTCTTGATGATGGGAGTCAGCTACCAAGTGAATATGATGATATTCAGGAGGTAGATGGCTGGCATCATTAGGAGCTCTTCAGCAGCTGATGGCAGAGAAGTGGGAGGACCATGGAAGAGCCTAGGGAGTAACCTTAGCCAGATGAGCACGCTGGCAGAGTAGAGCATTTTGTTGAGAAGCGAGCATGCGTGACAGAATTGGTGAACGAGAAGATTGAGCAGCTACTTAGGAGCTCTAGGATAGTCTGTGTGGAGAGTATGGGTAGATGTGGCAGGTAGTATGGGCCCGTACTACCGAAAGCAGAGGACCCATACTCGATATAGGGAGTATTCTGAAGGTTCTAAGTAGCAGAGTGAGGAGTGATGTTATGGTTCGAATACCATGCATCGTAGCGGATTGAGGAGTGAAGTTATGGTCCGAGTACCATACATCGGAGCAGATTGAGGAGTGATGTTATGGTTCGAGTACCATGCATCGTAGCAGATTGAGGAGTGATGTTATGCTTTGAGTACCATACATTGAAGCAGATTGAGGAGTGATGTTATGGTTCGAGTACCTTGCATCATAGCGGATTGAATATTGATGTTATGGTTCGAGTACCATGCATCGTAGCGGATTGAGGAGTGATGTTATGGACCGAGTATCGTACATCGGAGCAGATTGAGGAGTGATGTTATGGTTCGAGTACCATGCATCGTAGCAAATCGAGGATTGATGTTATGGTTCGAGTACCATGCATAGGAGCAGATTGAGGAGTGATGTTATGGTTCGAGTACCATACATCGGATCAGACTGAGGAGTGATGTTATGGTTCGAGTACCATACATTAGAGTGGATTGAGAAGTGATGTTATGGTTCGGGTACCATATGTTGTAGTAGGTTGAGAAGAGATGTCATTGGCTGAGTATCATGGTTTGTAGCGAATGACGCTTGTGGTTCTTCGGTTATCCGGTCACAGTTAATTAGGTGGCAATGGGACGCGATGGGGTTTTAGGCCTGAGGGCCATGATTGATTTCGAAGAGGCATCCCTTGAGAGGGAGGTCGAGAGCATTTCAGAGTATTTATAGTAAGATGTCAGATGTAGTCTCAAGACTCAGGGATTAGTAGAGAAGGCGTTTATGGGGGATTGCGGTCCGAGTGAGCAATCAGCCGATAGAGGAGATGTTACCTTCTGTGACCTGAGGGGTGCTATTTACGTTTCCTGTGGGAAACAGGAGAGCTGTGAGATTTTAGTTTGAGGTTTAGGAGTAAACCCTGCGGGTTGACATTGATGACGATTTTTCCCACCAGAGTATCAGGCAACATGTCTGCCGTGAGGAAATGATTTACCATGAGCAGGCAGTCAGTGGGGACTGAGATGGTCAAGGACCACATTACACCCTAATTGAGTATGGTAGGGCGTGTGGTAGCGGGATCAGCGGGTAATCCAGACGAGTATATCTGGGCGGTGGCTCTTCTGCCTTGATGGGTATTGAGGGTGGGAGTAGAGTTCCTGTTCTTGTGATGATTCATGTGTTGGAACGTGGGTTAAGAAGTCAAGATTCAGGAGTATGATGACTTATTGTTTTAGTCTAAGAGTTAGTAATATTACTGTACAGTTGACACGTTCGGTATTGGGGATGGTATGAGCCTTTGAACGACTAGAGGCAACCGTGATGAGAAGTTCCTGAGGATTTCATCTGAGATTCAGAACAATTGAGGTTGCTTGATCTCTTTAAAAGAGATTATCGAGCGTTGCATAGCACCTTCCAAGGGCAGGTGCAATGTTGCTAGTGGAAACGGTTGGTGGGATGGCTTGTGCGCCAATTGGTGATGGTTCGGACCTTAAGTGGGGGAGAACCGGGTACCGTATTGAAGGTAGAAAAGATTTATTCCAGAGCTATTATAAAAGTGGTTTTTAGAGACCTACGGTACGAATTCATGAGACCAGAGTTATTGGTGATCGAGGAGAAGTGCAGAGCGAGATGATGAATGTGGACGAGTGTCTCCACGGCAGGTGGCCAATGGTCAGGAACCTGGTGGTGGTCAGGGCCGTTCCAAGTGGAAGGCTCGTAAGGATGGTATTAGCAGATGAGAACTCCCGAGTCAAAGTATTGATTGTGTATGTCCTTTTTGGGGGTAAATAGAGGGGATCGAGCAGCCAACTCCTGGGCCGGTATGTGTATTCTTGCTTGGATTTTGAGCAGCAGAGGGAAGAGTTTCGGAAGATCATCAGCGTGTCCTAAACAGTTAGCACTTTCTCTGTATTCCAATTGAGTGTTTGAATACACCAAAGTTGCGCGTTGGGTAAAATGAAGAATTAATTATGGGGTTCAAAGTGAGTGTGTTGTTGTATCTGTATGATGCTGGAGTAGGAGATCAGTGGTTGAGGCAGGACATTGTGACATTTTGTGTTAGTGCTCCGAGGAATCCCGGTATAATGTCCTGATTTTTGAATTATTTTGGAATCTTGAGTTGGAGATGGCAAGTGGTGTATCAAGTATCTACAGTTCCAGTGGGAGCCCTACAAGTATTGTCATCAAGAGGGATTACTTAAGAATGTGGATCTCATCAGGGGAAGGTATTGTTATGGAGGTTTCCGTCAGATTTTGTGATGCATATTTGGGTCAAGTGTGTGTAGCTATATTTGATAGTTTGCCGAGCATGAGTTAGTGGACGTAGTGTGGTGTTGTAGTAAGAATGAGATTATGGGGTGATGAGAGAGGGAGTCGTGATACTATGAGGAGCCGTAGTATTCACTAGTCAGATGGTGTTGTGATGCTACGGGGAGCCGTAGTACTCACAAGTCAGAGAGAGGGAGTCGTGATACTACGAGGAGCCGTAGTATTCACTAGTCATAGGGTGTTATGATGCTACGGGGAGCCGTAGTACTCAAAAGTCAGAGAGAGGGAGTCGTGATACTACGGGGAGCCGGAGTACTCACTAGTCAGAGGATGTTGTGATGCTATGGGGAGCCGTAGTACTCACTAGTCAGAGGATGACGTGATGTCGTGGGGAGCCATACTACTCGCTAGACGACAAGAGAGGGTGATGTTGAAGTACTCTCTGATCAGAGTAGGATGCAGAAGAGTTTTGCACTTGAGTAGCCCTAGTATTGAGTTTTTGGAGCCTGGTGATTGAACCAGGGGCGAGAATAGGGTCTCCGTCTTTGACGGGAATCATTATATTTTGACTTCAGTGGTGATTGTCGCAACATAAGGGGATTGGAAAGGTGGTATTTGCGCGAGGCACAGGTTGAGCCATGAGATGAATGTTTCATTGGGACACGAGGTTCCAACTTTTGGACGGACCAAACTCTTGAGTTGAGTTTGGCATTGATGGTGTATGGGTAAACGAAATGAGATTCTATAATTCTGAGGTAAATTCTTGGATGAGGGGTATTGTTGTCGTCGGACGTCTAAAACCTGTATAGGTCAGTACCCGGGTACGGGGGATACCGCGAGTTGCGCAGGTGATATGCGTAGCAGACATCAGAGGTCAGGGTGGAGTTGATCCTCGGTTGGATGGTAGTTTTTGTATGAGGAAAAGAGAATTTCGTGACTTGTGTGTCACTGGGCTGAGATAGTTGACCCGGGAAGTAAGTTAGTGAGACATTTTGGATCATGTTATGGGTGACCTTCGGAGGTTCAGTTGTGGAGTCAAAAGTTGACCTGGTGCTCAGTATCAATGAGGGATATGAGAAATGAACTAGAGCTAATTATGGTGATGTCTGAAGACACTTCCGAGCAAGCGTGGTTATTTCTTTTATGTCCAAGGGCAGATTGTTGAGGTTTCTTTGTTCGGGTGGGTTCTGATAAAAGTTTAGTGAATATGCCTCGGTGGGGTGTGAGCCCTTTCGTTTCAGGGGCATGATTTGGATGATTTATCATGACCAGTGGGGAAAGCGATAGCCAGTTATTGGATTTGATCTGATGAGAATCAGAGAGCCAGTGAGTGGACATGGTTGATATTTGAGGAGTGAATATCAGGGTGATCGCTCGAGTGAGCGGTCTGGCAGCGGGTCAGGCCACTAGAGTTTCCGAGTATTGGGAGGAGTATTTTAGCAACGAAAGAGTTGGTTAAAATTTTAGTTTTGGAAGTTTTATGTGGTTTCGGGTGTCCACAGAGAAAAATGTCAGTGTAATATGAAGATAATTTCAGTGGTGCCTATCGGGTTGATAATTTCAATCTATAATGGTTAACGAGTGATTACGATGGCAAAATCTAACTCAAGTGGGGTAGAATTGTAACATCCGGATATCCAGGTATGGAAATTTGAGTATTTTATTTTTGGGATGTGAAGAGACTCGGCGATTTGATACCCCAACTCGTCGAGTAGGATCGTGATTTGGTGACTTGTTTAATGAAGGGTCTCGACGAGTCGGGTATCTAGACTCGCCGATTCAACGCTGTTAAGAAAAACCCTAGTTGTCCGGGTTTGGGACCTATTTAAAGGTCCTTATGGCCTTTATTAGCGGCGATTACACCCTGAGAAACTCTAGAGAGCAGAGAGGAAGCTTGTGGTGCAAGAGGAAGGCTAATTCATCATCTTTGGTGTGCTTTAGCAAAGGGAAGGAAGGATTTCGAGTTGCGCTGTCTTGTGGTACTCAAATCTTCCATCATTTCGTTCAGAGCTGCTGTGAAAGGTAACGATTCATGTCCATTTCATTTGTTTAGTAGATTTCATGATCTAGGGTTTCTTCATGCTTTATTTAGCTTGAATCTAGAGTATGAGAGGTCCCATGGTGAAATGATTCCTAGATCTGGACCTTAAGAGTTCCAGAGAGTCCCTTCCATTCTGCTTTAAGCCTTTTCCTTGGAGTTATGAGTTAGGGTTGTCATGATATGAAGGATTTCACCAAAATAAGCATAGAGAGCCTTGCATGTGTACCATGATTCGACCTTTATGTGGTTATTGGTCATAGGGATAGTTAGATCTATGGATTAGAGGAACGGATCTGACCTCAGAAGGTCAGATGAGTGTTTTCATGGGAGCAACTCGCTGAGTCCATAGGCAGACTCGATGAGTCGAGTCGGGGATGCCCCGCGATTCGTTGCTGAGTAACTCGACGAGTAGATAGGGAACTCGTCGTGCCTGAGAGGTTCAACAAGGGATTCAGAGAACCAGCATGGACTCGCTGAGTCACTCGTGTGCACTCAACGAGTCTGGTCAAAGTTTGACCGCTCACTAGAGTTGACTTCGTTGACTTTTAGGTTTCGGTCAATGATTTGGTCTTATGATCCATTAGAGGGGTAGAATTGTCTTTTACCCTACTTAGAGGACTTATTGAGGAGGATTAGTCTGGCCTTTAGAAGTTGTATTAATTAGAGTAATTATTTATGTGATTTGCCAGAGGCTAGCGTAGTATTTCAGAGTACGAGGTTTACCGAGTATCCGAGGTGAGTCTTCTCACTATACTTTACCTTAAGTAGTAATTAAACTTATGTGACAGAGTTATTGTATGGTATTTATGTGAAGTGTTGCACTGCATTATTTCTATGTGATTTATGCCGTGTGTATATCAGAGTTAGAACCAGAAGGTTTGTAGAGTTAGGACCAGAAGGTCTACAGAGTTAGGGCCCAATGGCCCACATAGTTATAGCCTCGAGTGGCTAGTATGTGTTATGTGTGGTATATTGGGGAACTCACTTAGCTTCGTGCTTACAGTGTTTGTTTTATGTGTTTGAGGTACTAGTGAGGATCTCGGGAAGGCGCCGACATGATTAGTACACACACGCAGAGTTTTATTATATGTTATGATCATGGGATTTTTACTTATGTTCGAATATATGAAACAATGAGTTTTATAATATTGTGAAATAAAGTGTTTTTAAAATGTGAAAATTTGTTTGAAATTTTACGGTGTTACATTTCACTACCCCCAACAATATACGACTTTGTTTCATTCTGTCAACGCCCAATTCCCCAGAAGCTGAAAGCTAAAATTGGTGTATAAGGTAAGTTTATCAGTTATCCTTGTGCTACAAACATCATGTTTAACATGAGATATACACCGCAATCAATCTTATATGAGTGTTCAACTTTACATCAGACCTTAGATGTCTAACTCTCACCGAATAAGAGGAGGAAATCACATCTTGACTACATATTTCTTTTTCATGGTTCATATCATACCTGAAAATAGCTTTTATAACAGCCTCTTTAAAGAACATCATGTGACTATATAAAATCATAACATTTCATACACTGAATTTATATATATATATATATATATATATATATATATATATATATATATATATATATATTAGTATTAAGGATATACAAATATTAATAACAAGTATTATTCATGAAAATGATTCATGAAGTGATCTTGAACGGGTCTATCCATTACATATTCTCTATCAAGTACCTATGAAACTGGTTACAACCCTTTGTCATCCATTCAAATTCATATTAGTCTTACTTGAATATTGTTTCCATAATAATAAACAGACTGTAGATTTTAGAATGGATAAATTTAATCAAGGATTAATCATGTTAACAAAAAAAAACACAACAAATATTTAATGAAATGATTATATGCCATATATATATATATATATATATATATATATATATATATATATATCATAGTTATTACAATAGATGATGTTATATAATGTTCCAACATTCAATACTAATACATACATCAAATCCAATCATTAGAAAAGTGAAGTCCAATCCCTCAAGCATGTTCTTCAAACATTTCTCAAAGAAGGGGCTTCGTGAAAGGGTCAGCCAAATTTTGATCTGTGAGTACTTTGTGAATACTAACTTCACCATTTTCAACTTCATGTCAAATGTAGTTGAACCTCCGGCTAGTGTGACTGTTCTTATTATGTGATCGGGGTTCTTTAGCCTAAGCAATAGCACCCTCATTGTCATAGAGATTTCTAAATGATCCTAAATGGAAGGAACAACACCTAGATATCCAATGAATTTCTTCATCCAAGCAGCTTCTTCTGCAGCTTGTAAAGCAATGATGTATTTGACACCGTAGTGGACTGTGCTACAACACTTTTCTTGGAGCTTTTCCTAGAAACTACATCCCCATTGATGATGAGCTCATATCCTAATTGCAACTTATATTCATTTCGATCTATTGTGAATGAAGAATCATTGTAAAACTATAAACTTAAGCTTTCTTCAACTCCCCAATAAACGAGGAACATGTCCTTAGTTCGAAGCAAATACTTACAGAAGTTCTTCACAACTATCTAATGACTCTCCCATGGATTTTATAGGTATTTTATTACCATTTTCATAGCACAAGGAAGATCAATTTTAGTAAAATTCATGGCATATATGATGGATCCAACTGCCGAAGCATTTGGATCATTTTTCATCTTGTCTAGCTCAGCCTCTGTGCTAGAACACTAGGATGAACTTAGTATTGCGCCATGTGCCAGTTGTACAAATCTACTCTTAGATTTTTACATTTTGAACCATTTCAAGACTTTATAAATATATATACTTTGGGTTAAACCTATTAACCGTTTTTCTCTGTCTCTATAGATTTCAATACCAAGAAAGTATTGCGCCTCAACAAGATCATTCATTGAGAAGCACTATACAAGCCAAGCCTTTACACCTCCCAAATTTGGAATGTGATTTCCCATGATAGTTATGTCATTCACATATAGAACAAAGAAGGTGACCAAGCTCTCACTAGTTTTCTTGTAAACACAATATTCATATTCATTTCTAACAAAACCAGATTTTGTGATTTCATCATTGAAACTATGATTCCAGTTTTGAGATGCTTCCTTTAATCTATAAATGTGTCTCATGAGCTTACACAGTTTATTCGGATGTTTTTGGTCGACAAAACCACGAGGTTGGACCATGTAAAAATTTTCATCCAAGTGTCCATTTAGAAAACTGGTTTTGAAATCCATTTGCCATATCTCATAGTCGTGATACGTAGCTATGGCAATTAGTATCCTAGTAGATTTAATCATTGCGACCAGTGAGAAGGTTTCATCATAATAAACATGTTGAGTTTGTGTGAATCCCTTAGAAAATAGTCTTGCTCTGAATGTGTGTAAATTGCCATCCTTGTCAGTCTTCTTCTTGAAGACCCACATACTCCCAACAATTTGTAATGGGGAGGAAGTTCAAGCAAGTGGCAAACTTAATTTTCTCTCATGGATTTTATCTATGCGTTCATGGCTGCAATCCATTTGTTAGATTTGATATCTAATATTTCATATCAGTAACTAAAAGGATTCATTATCATTGATTTTATCTATGCGTTCATGGCTGCAATCCATTTGTTGGATTTGATATCTAATATTTCATATCAGTAACTAAAAGCATTCATTATCATTGATCATCATGATGCAATAATCAATTAAAAATCCATATCTCTCAAGTTATTGATGGATTCTATCGTATCTATTATAGTCTTGTGTTTCAAAAGATTGAAGGATAATGATCTCTTCATTTGGTAGACCAAGGCTTGAGTTTACTTGAAGTCTCTTGTCTAACAAATACTTCACAAACCAAAACATTCATATAAGATAGGGATGGAAATTTTATATACCACGTCTTATAAGGTGTATTGTCTATGTTTTTAGTATGTGCCATATTGAACATACAGGCTATGGTGAGTATGGCATATCTCCAAAACGATAAAGTAAGAGAACTCCGGCTCATCATAGATCGAACCATATAAAGTAAGTTTCGATTCGTCCTCTTAGATGCACCGTTACGCTTTGGTCTTCTAGGTGCTATAATTTTTTAGATAATCCCACGACTTCTTAAATGTTCCTGGAACTCTTGGCTCAATTGTTAGCCCCTTTTATCCGAACGAAGGATTTTGATTGTCTTGTCGAGTTGATTTTCAACTTGACATTGAAACAATTTAAACTTTTCAAATTCTTCATGTTTACATTTCATCAAATACATATAACCAAAATGACTATAGTCAAAAGTTAAGGTGATGAAATATCTTTCACAATATTTTGACATTGTTTTCAAAGGACTACATACATTAGTGTGTATGGTTCCTAAAAAAAATAGTTGCTCTTTAACTAGTCACATAGAAATGGGACATTGTCATCTTACCACATAAAAAAGATTCACATATATCAAATGAGTCAATTTATTCCCCCCCCCCCCCCCCCCAAAGTCCATTCTTTTGGAGTTAGGATATGCGTTTCTTGTTAATGTGACCAAGGCGACAATGCCTTAAATATGTTTGGTTCAAATCTTCTCTGATCCTTTTGGTGTTAACATAATAAAGTGACTTCTTGTTTAAAGTTTCATCTAGGTTTAATTAGTAAATTCCATTTATTGGTCAAGCCTTAAAATAGAATATTACATTCAAGCACACATTTTTTCTCAACAAATTTGAAACCATAAAAAAAATTTCTCAAACATAAAACTGAAATAATATTTCTAATGATAGAAGTAATCAAACACACATTTTTTAATGTCAAATACATACCAAATGAGAAACATGAATCAAAATATTATAAATCTTGGACTACAACTACTGCTCCATTTTGATGGTAGAAAGCAAGTGATCCCTTGGCAATTTGATAGCCCAGTCTGAGCTATCAACAAATTTTGACCTGATGCAAAAGTGAATGTTTCTGAAATTGATAAGTTGTCCGAAATTTTTCTATTTCTGATGTAATAGAATGATAGGTGTCATTTGAAAAGGACTATTTTGTTTGTATGTTAGTTGTTTGTTAGCATAGTACAACTGACAACATCAACAACAATGACTGTATCAGACAGTTGATCTCCAGTCCATGTGTCTTTTTGTATTTTTCCTTAGTTCCTCCTTATGATATATATGAAGTGTCAATCTTGAATCAATGTAACATTTATCACTTCATTCTTATCAGTTAAGAAATATTCAGTTAACATTTTCTCTAACATTCTTATTGTTCTTGTTCTTGTCTATTTTTCATACATTATTTATTTATCTTGAACACTTTGTTGAATTATGATCTTCAAGGATTGACAGGTGTATCTAGACTTTAATGGAATCATTATTAGAAATCATTGTTGTTTTTTAATTCAAGGTTTGAGTTTTCAAACCTTCTCCATTTAATACTTTCTCTGTTAATTGCTATCAAAGCCTAATTTCTTGTCCCTTGAATCCATAAGATCATATTATAGTTTGTTGAAGATTACCTTATTATCTCAATCATTTTTGTGTTCAGTATAAAATTTCTTCTATATACCACTTCCGATTTAATATTTAAACAATAATGGTTGCTTCTAATTAATCTCAACAAATGTATTAAATGCAAATTGGAAATAGTGTGGGTTTCCCTTCAAGAGCCCCATTTCTAGTTATAAAAGAGCATGATCATTGGAAAGTTAGAATGGAGATATTTGTGGATGGCAAAGAAAAAGGTGATGAAATATGGATATCTATAAAAGAATCTCCTCATGTCCCGATTAGGAAACTGGTTAGAGATGTTTCTGGTGCTCTAATAGGTCAGGACGAGCTCATAATTGCACCTCTAACTACCAATGACATCAAGAAACTCAATGTTGATCAAATTGTGTTTTCCAAAATGTTGTTTGGTGTTCCACCATATCTATTTGAGTATATCAAGATGTGCAAATCTAAAAAAGTGGTAAGAGACACACTTCAAGATCTGTTTGATGGTTCGAAAAAAAAGACAAGTGTCTAGCTTCTGTGGTGAACAACTTTGATACATTCACTACTACTCCTGGTGAATATGTTGTCTCTACATCAAATCAATACATAATAGTATTGAACAAGTTGACCACTCATGGTGTAGTCCACACACTTCTTGAGTATAATCTTAAGTGTTGGGTTTTAGTATACTACAACATCCTAATGGTGCACATACAAACCTAAAAGCTTTGGATCTATGTTTTCTCTGATTATACATGCAACATTGTTTCCAAAGCTTGAAGCCTACAACTAACATACAATTGATATAAACAACATAAAATTGAGTTATAGAGTTACGTCTTTATTTTAGCTTATAGTTTTGGCCATTAAGAACTTAGTGCCCCAAATGTTGCACCTTAAACGATTCACAACACGCCTAGGACATTGGAGAACTTGAAAGAGAGACTGCTTGCACACACAAACTGCTTCCACTCTTCTTGGAATACATGGGGTTGCTTTTGGTGACTAATCGGTTCATTTTATGATGTACCAAGGTCTAGGGATACATTCATGAAAACCCTAATGCCCATGACCTTTCATATTACTTAGGCTCCATGGGTTGAACCTCCATGGACTACCGTATTAGTTTAGCCCATCATAAATAACCAATGGACCACACTATAAGAATAAATGATTTATCGAATCAATTGCCATACATTTAATTAGTCTATGTTAATCATAAAATTTAATTCCAAAGTAATTATTGATCACTACTAATTAAACAATATGATTTCATATTCATATATTAGAACTTATAATATATTAATAAATCATAAGTAACCTCTTACTCAAGTATCCCTCCTATCAAATTGTTCTGATGATATGCAACCCGAATGGACCATGGTACTCTCGGGTCAAGTACATAACAATTATAGTTTTGGGCTTACACACCTAATCCAACAGTCTCCAACATGGATAAGTCTAATAACTATTATTGCAAGTACGACTCCATAATCTCGACAAGCAAGCGTAGCTCTTAAAAGCCGCTGTCGAACTCTGACCTAGTCAATGGCACGTCCATTAGATAAGGGATCATATATTCCTCCATTCTAGATATCATATGGAATGAGAAATGGATTATAATCTTTCTCTCTGTCCATATGTTGTTCCCCGATTTCTGATTTATGACGACCGACTAATTGAACAAATCAAATCAGTCCAGGATTGGCCAAGCACTTAGGTGTGTCATCACTAAATCATTGAGGACCTACAGATATCGCTTTTATCCCTCAACGGGTAAATGGAATGGATAAAATTCGACTCAAAGGCTTTCTTGTACTTACTCATCGAATCACACACAGCAATATGTCTTATAACACCAAGTTATTAGTGCGTTTACATATGTTAATGTGAAATAGATTGGTAAACAACAACTCACATGTCTTGGTTTCAAGAATACCAGATATTATTGTCACACAATCACTCGTCGTAAAATCCATGGAATGATTAAGATGAGCGTTGGTTGAGTCCAAAACTCAAATCTTACTATAGGAGTACTCATGAACACTGCAAGCAAACTTGTGATATGTCTAAATGTCTTTAGAGAAACAACAAACCAATTCATGACAGTCTTTCCTGAATACCTACTTCCAAAGTATGATCGATTGTGGATGGTTTAAATAACCTAGTTATTCGGGAAGTCAAAACATGAAAAGTGAAACACAAGAATGATACTAATCCTATATGGCCGCAAAAATTTTGAGTGCCATATTGATTACTCATTATTCATTGTATAATGTTTCGTATAAGCAACTTAATTCTTGAATTAAAACAGAAGTTTTCCCATACTCACACGATGTTTATCTATGATCCTTACTTTGTGAAATAGATCAGTTGACTAAATTTCATTGATGCTCATTTCACAATTCCAAATCCTTACCGTAAATGTAAGAATATCAAATTCTTGTCATTTACTGTCATTTGTTGGATTCTAAACTTATATGCAATGATCCTCTTGTAATGACTATGCACAAAAGTCACAGAGACTTGGCAATAGACATTACAAGGTATTCCAATGGAGAGCAATTCCATGGAAACGAAGTCTCAAATTGAAAGTACATTCCTTTGAACATGCTTTCTGCATTAAATTTCCTAATCTTACACGGATTTAAAGAATAACATCCACTTATGGAAACGTTTCCATGTTCCCATTTTGACTATCACTTCTGAACAAGGGTTACCTCTTCTTAGAGTGTGACAATATGGTCCATTTATTTTCATACTTCCAACTACAAGTGACCAATCCTTGGTGAACCTTAGATTGTCCTTAACAGTTGTTAACCACTTTAGTCATATCCGGTTCTAGTCCTTTTTCCTTCTTAATGTCCTAGGCATTTAGAAAATTAAGAACGAATGAATATTATTCCACATGTAATCGATCCTATACTTGAAGCATATTGGACACGATTCATAAATACATGATACTTGACTAGTCTTTTGCTACAATATTTCTATTTTCTATGTTCTCATAATTCGAATTATGAAGAGGAATGCTATAATCATAATTAAATTTTGAGAACGCAATTAACATTTCCATGTATAGAATTTCGTTATGTTGAACCATTCCATCAAAACTTTCATATATATTTAACTAAATTTGATTAAAAACTCAATCTATGCTTTTAGATTTTCAAATGAAGTATAATTTCATCTCCCTTAAATATAGCAAAACAACTTTTCAAACCCTAAAACTTTGCGTTTTGAATCCCTTTGTTTTTCCTATAATTAACATTGCTAACTTCCAACACTTTCCATAATAATTATGCTCCCACTAGCATAATATAAATTATCTTGGTAGCATAACACTTATGCTCCCACTAGCTTTGACATGTATGCAGAAACCAGCTGGAATTCTAGAACTGAATACTTATTGACTTTCATTACCAAAGTTCAGATTTCTGACACGAGATGCTTTGATAACATTTTATCTAGGCTTCTCAAAGTCGTACACCTTTCCTTAGACAACTTACATGTGTGTCTAAACAATTTTAGAACTTATAACAATAAGTCTCAAATGTTTAGACCTTCTACCATTTCTCATAATTCAAACTACGAAGAGGGATGTTGTAATCATAATAAAATTTGAGAATGCAAATACCACAATTGCTATCTCTTTAGAATGTACTTAGTGAAAGCATTTCCTCACAATCATTTTCATGAAGGGGAGACAAACCTTATGACACTTATATTTTATGGTGTATGTGTTCCTATTCATGTGAATTTTTAAAACCAGAATCATAAGAAAAGGTTAGTGACAAATCCAAACTCATATGGACCGAACTTGTTCAATCTTAATTTCTTGTCACTTGGTAGCACAAGGGCCTACCATGTGTTCCAAGTTTTTAAGCAGCTCACCCATACTAATCAATGAAACATTCATTGATCTAGATGCTTTGCTTTATCCAAACAATTGAGAACTTATAGAACTCACATGCATAGCCAACTTTTACTGGAATGGGCAAAGAAACAAGAATATTTCAGCACGATAGGTTACAAACTCAAGTCGTGTGCTAGTGATTAACAATAGGTTTATTCTTGATTAGTTCTTGATACATGTCAATATCTTTAAGACTCCCACAGACCTCTTGACCTATAAGATTTTCTTGTCATGAACCATTCCTTGACAAATAAATATTCAATAGTTAGTGCAGATTCTTATCAAGACAAACACTTCATATAATTGGTCTTAGTTATCCTTTGTCTTATCCAAGACATCACAACTTACCAATTTCTAATGTACAAGAGTAAGAAACATTTTACTCTACATTTGATGAGTGTTTTAATCCTTCCTTAAGATTATGTCACTCAAGTTTACAATATTGGAGTATGACTCCAAGACTTGATTTTGGAACAAAGTATGACTCATCTTCTTGATTTAACCATTTAACCATTTCAGCAATTCATGATTCCTCTTCTCAGCCATAGAAATGCACTAATATGACTTTATAGGATCAATTGTGATATGATTTTTTCATAATCATTAAGATGATCATAAAACACGATATTGAATTACTCTTCCATCTTTTTAGATTGGAGAAACTATTATCTTTCTGCCTAATTTGATTCTCCTCATTCGTTCTGTCACATATTGAAACTTTTTCAATGATTTAGAATTATACTTAATCTTGTAAGCATAACCAAATTTACTAAACTTTAGTAAATTATAATGAATAGTTTTATCGTTCCTTGTGGTGAACCTGACCAGCGCACAACCAAGTGTACCAGATCCCTTAGTCCTTCACTTGACTCACATATACTTGTGAAAAAGGGATTAGTCTTAATTTCCCAAAGATGAAGGTTCTCATTCATCACAAAATACAAGTTGCATGATTTCAAGTTTCTGTCCAATTGAAACTTGGGTGATGAGAATCTTTCCTTATTTGTTAAATTTTGACATTACCACAAATAAAAGAATCAAATCCATTATCCAATATTGCTATCAATGGAAACATATAATCAACAATTTACACAAATGTCATTGTAAGGATACTTAAAATAAAATCAAATAACTTTTCTTTATTTATAAAAACTTGTAGAAAACTTGTCCTTACAATGCAACTAAAAATGAAAACTATGTTACTACATATTTCTAAGCAATCTATCATAATTCCTAAGCAACAACTCAAAAATCCGATCTTCGATCCATGCGATCGAAATCCATCTCTTCGCGATCAGATTCAGCATGCTCTTACTTTTAAGCTTCCTTCCTTTTGCATGATATTACAAAACATCAAAATGCAACCTTCTCACATCATGTATTAAGAATCAACAATTAAGAAATTAATAGAGTTAGATAGTGGATTTACTTGAAGTATAGTCAAATATTTTGACTTTTACCAACCTTATGATCTTTCTGATAAATTGGGCAGCTTCGCAACCAATGTTTCTTCTCTTAACAATAGAAACATATGGAATCTTTAGGAATGGTGCATGGGACTATCTCAAACTTAGCCTTTCTCTTTACCATTTGGTCAAATGACTTCACCATGGCCGATCCCTTTCCATTGGAAAGAAAAAACTTTTATGAACTCATTATACGACTCAGGGAGTGACTGAAGAACCCAGTCAACAGCCAAGTTCCTCGACATCGACTCCTAACATTCCCAGCTTGTCAATATGTGACTTCATCTCCAAGACATGTGCACACACAGACTTTCCATTTTGGTGTGTTTTATCCAATAGGGTTTGAGTGGCCTTGATTTTTTTTTTCATGTCTTTGAACCTGTGGGTTAGAGAGAATTATTGGAGGAGGTGGAGGAATTAACACATGATTTCATTTCCACGATTCAATCGTGGAACATAATCTTCAAGAGGAAAGCTTATTCCAAAAGATTTGGGAAGACCATAGTTGTATGAACTAGACATCTACATGGGAGAAATTCAAGTTAGTTGATTTATGTCCTTAATATAACACCCAAATGAAACATTAAGGCTAGGACCAAACACAATATTCTACAATTACTACAAGAAAAACAACCTTTTACGACGCGCAATCAATGACACGCACTGATAGAGGACACGCATTTTAGCATGCCCTAAAAGTTGATGTCAGTTTTCTAAAATATGAAGCATAGAGGGCATGCATTTTTGCGTGCCCTAAAATTAGTGTCTAATAAAAAAACGGAGGGCACCTTAAATAAAATGTGCGTCGTCTAACCATGTCACTTTATAAATTTTAATGAAACGCGCGTTTCATTCGAGGGGGAAATGAAATCCAAAAATTAAAAAGTCCGCTTTGTTTCCATTGGCTGAAAACCCTAGCTCTTCCCCGCCGAAAACCCCCTTTCTTCCACCCACTTCATAAGTTCATTTCTATGGTTATCTTGATTGTAATCTGGTTTTTCATCTTGCCCATGAGCTAACGAGCTCCATAGCTCTCCAACTGCAAAATTGGGAGAGGTGTCGGTCATGTAGATCTTGGTGAAACTCAAGGAATACCCTTTTACGTAATCAAATTGCCACCCATCAAACCCTATTTCAATCTTGAGCTAGTTCATCCAATCCAATAACTCCTTTTGGACTATAGGTTTTACGTGATCGATGTCTGGGGAAACTGTAATGGGATCTCCTGTGTCGATATTTCCATTTCCAACGCAATAGTCGTCGTCTTTGCAAACCAAGGAAGATCCCCAATCAAGGTGTTTATCTGGAGTTCCACCCTCGAAGATATAGTATTTCCCGCTTCCATCTTGCTTTTCCCCTATTCTGTGATTTATAACTATGTCTGTAACGGCTTTGATTCCCTTGTTGTACTCGGTAGTAGAAAGGGGAAAAAGCAAAATCTCAATTTTTTTGAAAACCCTGTCTCGTTCTCTTTTTCCTTTGATCTCGATATTTTGTCTGAACATTTCCATATCACCCACTTTAAACACGATTTAGGTTTCAAATTCAAGCAGAAGGATGGGAGAATTAACGGTTGACTTTCACAATAATCCCTGGTCTATCTCTTCCAAGTTTTCCCCGATTCGATCTTTATCACTCCTCACAAAAATCTCCATCGATCGTTTTAGGTTTTCTCCACTGAGTAATCCTCTCGAAGATTCTATGTTAATATTGGCATATCTGTTCACATGCCATGAATTGCCTCTCTTCTTCTCTACATATCTAAATAACGACATCTACAGGTACGATTTACTCCTTTGCTAACTGGAATTCCTTTAACTTCTTTTGAATATACTCATTTTGCATCTCTATTATTTTTGATTTCATGGTTCTGTAAGTTAGGGTTTGATTATGTTGGGAATTTTTCATGCTCAGGGAATATTCCAGATGTTATGTAGCTTAACTGTTATGCAAAGGTTTGTGTTCTTTTGTTCTTTCTCCTAATTCCAAAGTTCAATTGATTTCTTATTATATCTGGAGTCTCCAAACAACAGTCTCATTATAGAGTACATATCATTAAGCATTTTTAATGTTGTTTGTCAGGGAGACTATTCATAGCTGATGCGAACAACAGTCTCATTAGATATTTGGATCTGAACAAAGAAGATGCATAAGTTGTTACACTTGAGCTAAAAGGAGTTCAGCTTCCTATATCAAAATGAAGATCTCCAATTTGCCTTAGAATTCGAAATTCAGCTGACACACAAACAATTGTAGTTGATGGTGGCTCTTCCAATGAGGGCAACTTAAGCCTTCAAATATTTGTGCCTAAAGGTTACTATTTCTCAAAGGTTCTCTCTCTCTCTCTCTCTCTCTCTCTCTCTCTCTGCTAGGTGTTGTTTTTTGACTTAATAGTCACTATTGATGTACTATATATATATATAATTGAATTTCATTTCCTCATAAAAAAAAGCTTACTTTATGTACTTGATAGAAAATTGAATTAATTGTGTAAGTGATGAAAAACAGATCATTCATATGATCAGCTAAAATTGATCTTCACTAGATGAAAGTTTATAAGAGGAAACTATAAAGTTGTCGACTGTAGTTGGCTATCTATTATTAGTAATAAATAAAGAACCACAAATGATATAAAATTTTCTTAGATAAGCTATGAAGAGTCCTATGTGATTTACATTTACTTTTGGGTGGATCTAACATCAATGTCTCTGCTTCAGGTCTTACCTTCTTAAGAGAGAAACATGGTGAATTCATTCACAGAGATCTTGTGGTTGGCTTGTAGGAACAGGTAAATTTTTAAAAAATTAAACTTTCACAATTTTTTTTTAACAAAATTAACTATTTAATAATAATAATAATACAATTGATCGTGGTATGGTTTCCAGGTTTTTATTAGAAAAGTGACTGAGCTGCATGACAAGTATACGGCTTATGTAAATGACTACTTTATGAACCACACCCTATTTCATAAGGTTTGTACATTTGCATTATTAATTCACTGAACTATAGCTTGTTATTTACTGTATTGACCACTGGTTTATGGCCAAGTTATTATCTATTATCTTAGCTTATGGAGTTCTTGATGTGTAAATTGACCAGGTTGCCCCCACATTAGTACCCCTTGTTAAATTCTACTTTCATGAAGAAGTTCGAAAAGCAGCTATTTCAAGTTTTTATTATTTATTGTCTATCCTGTTCACAATCAACATTACAAATTTTAATAAAAAAAATACTTTTTTATCAATGCCTGAGCTTTTAAGGTCTGCTAAATTAGCTATAGAGAAAGGACTTACACAGGGTCATGATGGATCTTATATAATACAACTTTCTGACTACATAGTTCCAGCTTTAGTTGAAGCTTTACATAAGGTGATAATTATTTTATTATACTATAAATAAATTAATTCCATTTATATCCTTTCAACTACTTTATATCGACTGTTTTTAGTTTTTTACAAACTTTACTTGATTTTTTTCAGGAGCCTGATACAAAAATTTGTGCAAATATGTTGGATGCTTTGAAGGAATGTCTACAGGTTGGGTCAATAATCATTTTCTTTATTTTGTTTACACATTAGATTTATGTTTTTTTTCAAATTTTTGACATTTTTTTTTCAGATTTCTGGACAAGTTTTAGATGAAAATCAAGTGAGAAGCATTGTTGATGAAATAAAACAGGTGATTACAGCAAGTTCAAGCAGAAAAAAAAAAGAAAGAGTTGAAAGGACAAATGTTGAAGATTTTGATGTAGAAGAAGGAGAGCTTCTTAAAGAAGAAAAAGAGCAAGAAGAAGAAGTCTTTGACTAAGTTTGTTGACTTTTCTTTTTTCCCAACAAATAACCATTTTTTTTACTATTGACATGAATCTTATAAACCTTATCTGTTTGACTATTTTTTGTTAACAGGTTGGTGAAATTTTGAGAACTTTAGTGGAAACATTTAAAGCTTCCTTTTTACCTTTCTTTGATGAGTTATCATCTTAAATAATGCCCATGTGGGTAAGTATTGAGTATTCTAATCCAAATTTCATTTTTTATTTTCTTATTTTGATTATACAATTTTTTAAAGCAATTATATTTATTATTTTTAATGTTTTGAAGGGCATGGATAAGACAACAGAAGAGAGACGAATTGCTATTTGCATCTTTGATAACATGGCAGAGCAGTGTCGCAAAGCAGATTTAAAGTACATTACCTTGCATAGTACTTACCATAATTACCTTTTTAACGTTCATATTTTTTTTAATATTTTTTTAATTACAAACCAGATATTATGATACATATATCCCTTTCCTTGTTGATGCATGCAATGATGAGAATCTAGATATCCGACAGGTCAGAATTTGTGTATATAATTTCATATTTACGATTTTACACTTGTTAACTTTTTTAGGCAACTGTATATGGACTTGGCGTGTGTGCAGAACATCGCGGCTCTGTAATTAAACCTCTTGTTGGAGGTAAATTAGATCTTGCAAATCCTTTCTCTTTCCATTCTATATTGACTTTTTATTGACTTGTTGACTTTTTTATTGATTTTTTCTGAGGTTCTTTCAAGGCTAAATTTTGTAATAAGACACCTAAATGCCCTCCAACCTGATAATATAATGGCATACGATAATGCGGTTTGTGCTTTAGGAAAAGTATGTCAGTTTCATCGCGACTCTATCAATTCAGCTTAGGTATTTCTGGTATTTGGGTACCCGTTGGTGGTGAACTCGTTGTTTACAGGTTTGCATGGGTGGGGTGTTTGAGTTTTAGTATGGTAATCCTCTTGGTTGATGAAAACCCTGTATTATATGCTTAATGTCAATTTATTTAAAAAAAAAATAGTAAAATGATTTTTTCATTTACTAAAAAATTGAATACCCTCTTTCAGGTCTATAAGATTTTAGTTGTGTGATTTCTCGTCGATCCGACATGTCTTTTTTCATTGCAAGTGATTTAGGGACTATCAATTTCTTGGTGTCATCATGGTATGAATTATATATAAAGTGGACATCTTGTGGCAAGATTATCCCAAAACTTCAAAATCTAGCGGAGATTCTTCAGGTGAACTTTATCTGCGTGTTTTCATGTCTGAAAATTGTGAATGAAGGAATTTCTGGAGGTTTTTAGTGGACGATTGTATCCAAATCATGGACATGATTGATTGGGAAAGAAGCCATCCAGATAGCATTGAAGATGTGATTTTGTCTTAGGAATCGATGCTACAAGAAACCATTTTCTCTCTGTATGTTTCACCAAATTCTTTTCAATTTCACAAGACATCGTGTTCCTTTTGATGTCCATGAAGTACTCCAACTCTATTAAAGATAAAAACTAAATGCAAGAAATAACAATTTTACTTTCATTTCATTGTTTATTACATTAAAATACTTGTTCAGGTGAATGCTCTGTTATCTTCTTTAGAGATCGATAATCATGGGGGGCTGGTTAGGGAGCACATGCCTGGTAGATACGCAGAGCTGGATCAGTATTGTTGGGCTGATGAATTTTCCCAACAACACGGTGGGGACCTGAATGCTTGGGCTTTATCCTTTGAGCGAGAACATGTTACTGGGGGTTGGGCTTTTAAATTCCAGCATGTCAGTGAGCTCTTTCACATCAATAATTAAAATAATAGTTAAATGTTGACTTACTATTAATTCTTATGTAATTGATTTCAGGAGAAAACGCAGATGATGTTTGTGGACCGAATGACAAGTGCAAACATTCCATCTTTGGCTGCTATGAGGCAGACCCGAATGCTAGCACACACTTTAGCTCAGAACACCAATCCAAAGTTTCAGGTTACTTTACTTACTTTGAATTAAAATGTTTTTTTTTAATTTTATTTTATAATCAGTATATTATTTATCTGGTTTGGCAAATAATATGCAGAACTGCAAGTTCCTTCAGTTTGTTTCAAAGATGAGTCATAGGGAATTGACTATTGAGGATAACTAGGTCAGGCCTGCAAGTGGGGACTGGGCAAATGAATATCAACATCAATAAAATGCAGGCCCCTCCTCTACCTCTTGGGAAGATCAGTATGTCCGTGAAGAGGGAAGTAAAACTTTTATCCTCTTAATATTATCAACAGGTATCCAATGACCAATAATCAATGTGTATGAATGTGTTGGACAAAAAGATTTCATCTTCAACCAGTGCTTATGTGCTAGGGCAGCCTTCCAAGTCTGGTGGTATGTTTTCCGCTGATTAATTGTCACTCTGGATAAAAAGGAAAGTAAATCTGATTTTTATAAGGTTTTGACTGATAATTCTTCTGGTTCTAATGTAACTTAGTCTAACATACATTTTTATAAATTTTTCATGAAAATACGATGAAATATATTATATAAATCTGATTTGCATTATTTTGATTATATGATTATTCACTCAGATTACTCTCAAAGAATGTTGTAATGAGGATGCACAATGTTCATTTGTTGTTGACAAAATATTAGAACTCACTTCTTCATCTGTCAAAGGCACTTTTGGAGAGATTGCTGCCTCTTTTTTTTTTTTAATCTATGCTCCTAGACCTTTATGTGATGCTGTTAATCATGCATCTCTTTCCTCTACAAACCAATTCTCTTTTTCACATTATTGACAAGGAGCTGTTGTATATATTCAGACTAGGCTTAGAGCAATGGTTGCAAGAGATGAGTTCAGAAGAAGAAGAAGAAATAAGGCTGCAACTATAGTTCAGGTATTATGGATGAATTATGTTTGTAAAGTATTTAAGTAAATGATTAGAAACAAAGGTGAATTTGTAGAGATTAGTTAGCTACTTATAGGTTGATCTTGAATAAGCAAAGGGGCAATGGATTGTATAATTCGTTTGTAAATATTTGTTACAACTTCTATTTATTTGTTTTATCTTTCCATGGAACGATTATTTGTATGACATTAAATTTATGCAATGGATTCTATTTTTTTTGTATATGATATTTTATTTTCTATTATGAAACATTAAATACAAATTTAATTTGAAAATAAGTAAATCTATAAATAATATTTTTTTAAACATTTAAAATTATGATACGCAAAAATGTGTGTCATCTTCATTTATGACATGGCCTTTCGTGACAGGGGCTTTCTTGATATGCATTGCGTGTCATTAACACGCATGTCGAAACGTTACGACACGTGAATGTGTGTCCTCTTCCTTTATGACAGGGCCTTCCTTGATACACATTGTGTGTCATAAACGCGCGTCGTAATTGCGCGTCGTAAATGAGCGTCGTAAATGCGCGTCGTCTCTCTTTATGATAGGGCCTTCCTTGACGCGCATATGTGCGTCGTCTGAGCCTTTTATGACGCGCAATGAGCGTCGTAAAAGGCTGTTTTTCTAGTAGTGAATTTGGAAGAGGGATGTTGTAATCCAATTGTAAAATATTTGAATGCAGGTAAATGATGATTTACCAATTTCCACCATGAAAAACGAAATTGATTATTAAATTTTAATTGGTCTGAAATTCCTAGATCCTTCGAGATTCAGTGAACTTTTTAATGGCATGTTTAAATCTCGATTGTGCCCTTCAAGTTTGGTACTCTCGAAGTCATTTCTCACCTATCTATTGTATCGGTTAACCACACACGCTCCATTGATCTATGACAAACATCGAGCTAACCTTTGCCACCATTACTAATACAAGTTAGTGTGTCGGTTAACCACACATTCTCCACTATCAACTTGGCAAGGTGCAAAGTGCAATTCCAAGGGTTAGCACCAAATTCACATTTTTTCTAAAGTAACTAAGATTGGGAATTCAATAATAGTTTACTGACTTTGTAATTATCATTATACTTATAATGAGAATTAGTGTCCTATCATAACCGTTCGGCTAACGACCCTCCAACAGTCAAGGAAGCGGTGGGTGAGAGTGGACACCCATTAAACTACCATTTTATAGGAAGTATCCTTATACCCTTCCCCCATTTATAGACCGGCTTGGTGAATGACACCTACTAACGGTAAGACTAACTTATCTTTTACATATATATATATATATATATATATATATATATATATATATATATATATATGATTATTAAACTTACAATAATATAATAGTATAAGGGGTTGACTTTTTACTTTTAAAACTCTAGGGTTTAATTTGGAATTGATGTATTCATAAGTGAAACTTTACAAATACCAAAACTTGAGGGCAATTTTTGAAACTTGTCAAAAACTTTTGGTTTCCATAACTTATGAGTTTAATTTGGTTTTTATGAAAACTTTTCAAGTTCCATAACTTGAGGACAAGATATGGAATTCATAAAGGGCATTTAGATCATATTTTTTCACTAACATAAATTATCAAATAACATGTCTCTGATCTAATTAAACTCATAAACCAAGTTAAATCATATCAACCATTTGCAAGAACTTAGCCTATCATATAAACTAAAAGAAATCTTGAAACTATGAAAATTATATTTTATTTGGATGCGGATAATCATTACCATAGCAAGAAAATCAAATTTTATGAACAAAAACATTGTGTCGTAATGATCCTAATCCAAAACAGGCTAAAAAACTGAAAATTTTGGCAACTGAACAGTCACCACCTCGTGGTAAATTTTACCACCTCGTGGTGATCCGGCAGATTCCAAAAAAATGATTTTTCTTGCTTTGAACAATTAACAAATCATCAATATAATAGAAAAGTAACCATCTCTTTGATACCACTGTTGGGTTTTAGTATACTGCAACATCCTATGGTACACATACAACCCTAAAAGCTTTGGTTCTATGTTTTCTCTAAATATACATGCAATATTGTTTATAAAGTTTGAAGCCTACAACTAACATACAATTGATATAAACAACATAAAATTGAGTTGTAGAGTTACGTCTTTGTTATAGCTTGTAGTTTTGGCCTTTAAGAACTTAGTTCCACAAATGTTGCACCTCAAATGGTTCACAACACACCTAGGACAATGGTGAACTTGAGAGAGAGTCTACTTGCACACAAAAATGGCTACCACTCTTCTTGGAATGCATGGGGCCGATTTTGGTGACTAATGGGTTCCCTTTATAGTGTGGCAAGGTCTAGGGTTACATTCATGAAAACCCTAATTTCCATGACCTTTCATATTACTTAGGCTACATGGGTTAAAACCTCCATGGGCTATCCATGAACTAAATCAATCCCCATATATTTAATTATTCTCTTTTGATCACAAAATTTAATTCCAAATTAATTATTGATCAATACTAATTATATAATATAATTTCATATTAATATATCAGAACTTATAATATATTAATAAGTCATAAGTAACCTCTTACTCAAGTATCCATCCTATCAGATCGTCCTGATGATTTGCAACCTGAATGGACCATGCTACTCTCGGGTCAAGTACATACGAATTATAGTTATGAGCTTAGACACCTAATCCGACATTAAGTTCATCAACAGTCTCCAAAAAGGATGGGGCAATGTCATGTATTGTTTTCAGAATAATGGATCTCTGAACCTAATTGTCTCATGAGTCTAATGTTGCTCAAACCTTGAGAGAACTCTTTGGAGGTCCTCTCTCTCTCTCTCTCTCTCTCTCGTTAGTTTGGTCAATCCACTTCTTCCGAACCTAATTGTCTCAGATTCATTTTGAACTATCCCACCTGTTTAATCTGTTCCACCAGTTTCGAATTTCCCATATTAAGAAAACTTTAATCCATAAGTTGAGGATGCCAAGCTTAATTACTAACAAGAATTAGCTTTCCTTTCTATAAAGTAAAGGAGACGCTAGAACAACAATAAAAAAACTCCTCTGAACATATTTAAAGATCCTCACCAAAATAATCCTCAACCTAACCTTTGAAAGAAAACCTCAAAACCTCAAGAAATTTCGACAACAGTTATACCAAGGATCAACTGTCACAAGTGTGGTCTCGGAAACCACTATGAAAAGAATTGCTTGGATAAAATTCCTCAGAAACCTAAGGTAAAGCACACTTCTTGCTATGCTTGTCATGCACAAGAACTATAGGGAGTGAAAAAGCATTTGTCAATACAGTGTCTCAGAATGTAGATGTGTATTCGTCATCTAGTGATGAGAAAGATAGAAATTTTGTGAGAAATTTGTGTCTTATGGCTAAAGAAACTGTTGAATTTGATGAAGGGTACTTGTCATCTGGTTCTAAATATGGAGATGAGGATGTTAAGCCTGACTAGTGCTACATGGTAACAAACGAACCACCAAGTGGAAGCATCATTCAACAGATAAAATATATGATTATTAAAAATAACTTTGATTTATCTTTTTGTGAACCTTATGTAACTCATATTGAATTAGATATGACAGTTATTCTTAAAGCTTATGAGTCTGCCATTGATGTGAATGAGAAGTTGGACAGACTTAGATTACATTTTAAAGATCGCAAGCTTAGGCTAGGTTCATCACAACGTGGACTTGTAATAGCTAAGGATGAGTGTATTCTCTTGAATGAAAAATGAGCCCTTTTAGTTAGTGAAAGAAAATTTGATAGGCTACATAAATCCATTGAAATGTTTGAATCAAATGGACATATGACTCACAGTTACCATCATCCCTGGTCCAAATCACCTAGTCTTGGAAGTTTATTTCCAAAACCAATTGACAGTCCCTTGAAGGAACTTCAAAGTCTAACTTTTATAGGGTACTTTCCAAATCATACTTATTCAAATACTCTTTTCTTTCCATTTTCGTCCATTCAAGAACCTACAGATGGATATCAATCTTTAATTCCTGAATTCAAACCCATCAATGACACATTTCCTTATTCCGTGCAACTTCTACCCTGATATCCCTGGACCTCAATCAATCTCTGGATATTCCACATGACACAGGTGGCTCTGGATCTTTTTTTCTGAACTCTGGTCCTTAATTTTTTTTTGTTATAGATGAAACTATACATATGACATCTGGACATGACTCAGACTGACCTACTGAAAATGCTAACTCTTATTGGGTATCCCTCGATAGTGATTGTAACATCCAAAAATTTTCAACCAATTTAAACTTTTCAAAAACAACCCATATTCATTAATTTATTACAAAATGGTTTTTAATTCATTTATATTCAGAGTATTTCCTAGAACCACGTCATAAATACATAAAACATGAGGAGCGGTACGATCACGCCTTCGCCTAGCCACGATCTCCTGAAGTACCTGAAACAATACACTGAAAACTGTAAGCCCAGAAGATTAGTGAGTTACCCCCAAAATACCAACCACATATACCATACACATAACATATCATATCATAAACATAACAGCCATGCACTTCGGGTCTACTGTGTGACTGGTCCGCCGCACCGGGACTTCAGTCCACGTGGTCCACCCTCTGAGTCTAGCAACATACATCGAGTCTGCAGTGTGGTTGGTCCGCATGCACCGGGCATTCAACCCACCTGGTCGACTCTCTGAGTCTAAAGTATGACTAGTCCGCCCGCGTCGGGCCTTCAGTCAGCCTGGTCCACTCTCCGAGCCTTGGCACGCTTGGTTCGCCCTCGTGGGGCCTACAGCCTATCCGGACCGCTCGTCAGGCCTTTAGGATATCCGGTCCGCCCTGGGTATGTTTGCCTACAACACAAAGCAGGATCCGCCTCAACCCAACCCTCGTCAATCAACCATGTGCACATAAACATATAATCATATAGCAATTCATCACTAATCAACCGATCTAGCAGATCACATATATAGCACACTCTAACTAGGATACTGACCTAACCGGTCACTAACATAGCATCATCCTATATACCAGAATTCTGACCTTAACCAGCTCTCTAACATATACCATCCTAACTACCAGGATGCAAACATATATCAAAGCAATAACGTAACGACTACCCGGATTTCCATCCGATAAAGGGCCGGCCTTGGTGCCTTAGACCCTGTCGATATTGTAAAAATAACTCACCTCCAACTACCGACTTGAAGAAATAAAACCATGCTGCTCCGACCACCAACACGAACTCCACTACTGATCATTAGCAAATAACCAAACCAATAAACACCATTAATTACCAACTTACCCTTGGAAGTCAAACTGATCAACCCTTGGTCCAAGTCAAAGTCAAACTCCCTCACTGACTCTACTCACCGAGTCAACCCGCTGACTCGTCGAGTCCCTATGCTCTGAAAACTCCCATATCGCGACTCAACTCGCCGAGTCATCCCTCGACTCACCGATTCACCGTTCAACCAGAAAAGGTTAGGACTCCACGACCAGACTCGCCGAGTCCAAGAACAGACTCGCCGAGTCCAAGGCAATATTCAATAGACTCGTCGAGTTGTTCTTCCAACTCATCGAGTTCTTGCCCATCTTCATACAACTCGCCGAGTCTACCCATGTGACTTGCCGAGTTACTATGTGACTCAAGACTGATATCAAGCCCGACTCGCCGAGTCATCTCCCAGACTCGCCGAGTCCGTACGTAATATCTTCATTCAGACGAACTCAGGCCATTCTATTGCTTCCAATACATAGATCTGGACTCCTAGGGCCATATTCAGACGTAAAGTTCCTAGCCTTACGTGCATGCAAGGCTCAACAAGCTCTAATCTAACTAAAATCGAGGTTTAAGGCAAGGACACTCTCTATCAAGCCCCAAAGCTATCACTTTCCTAGTTCATGAGTCAAGAAAAATCTAGATGTGTAGTAGCAATCAAAGATTTGAGCCCAACACTCGAAAAGAGACTCATATATGATAATTTGTCCCTAAACTTCATGCATGAACAATCTAAACACAACAAGGTGAAGGCAACAACTTTTTACCTTCAATCTGATGCCAACAAGCAAGGAAATCAGATCCACTTCACTCCTCTATGATTCCACCAACTCTTGATTCAAATGTCCTTCTTCTCCATGCTCCAAAACACACTTAGATCCTTCTCACTCTCAAATTAGGGATTGAAATCGATAGGGAAAGCTTCTGGACGTCAAAGGGAGTGCAAAAAATGTTGGGGTGGGTTATAAGGTGATTTATATAGGGCACAACCCCCGGATTACAGTTTTCTTCCTTCAGCACCAACTCGCCGATTCCATCCGCCGACTCGCCGAGTCGGTCACTTAACACCTGACCAGAATCGCGACTCAACATGCCGAGTCTATCCATCGACTCGCCGAGTCGACCTTCTTTATTTACACTAAGAACCCTGAACTTTCACTTCTGAACTCGGGGTGTTATAATTCTCTCCCACATAATATACGCTTCGTCCTCGAAGCCTACTGCGGCACACAATTCCAGATAATACACCCACAATGCACCTCCTGGTATTAATTGACCCAGGTTCCTCCAAACACTACTATCAAACCTCTATAAAGTCCAACTCTTCCCTCACAGAGTTATGACAACCGATCCAAGCCGGCCACTGGCTTCTTTCTCGGATAACAACCCTTATTAACCAATGTTCACCCAATGATACTTTCATCACTCCAATTCACAAAAATTACTTGACCCTTACCAAGCTAGATATCACCCTGAACCACGGGGTCCTGACCCGGTACCAAGCTGCTAGCTCTTTCCTCGACTGGCATATCCTTTATCGAATTCACATCTGGGACTCATCCCGCTTTCCTTTCCAAATCCAACTCGTTTCTTTCTGAGCTGACATAATGACACTGTTGGATTAGTGTCTAAGTCCATAACTATTTTGGTATGTACTTGACCCGATGGTGCATGGTCCTTTTGGGTTGCCTTCACCAAAGCAACTTGATTGGAGAAATAAATAAAGAGAGAGAGGTTATTATGATTTATTAATATGTTATAAGAATAATATATTAAAGAAGAAATCATATTTGTTTAATTAATATTGGTCAATAATTAATTAAGAATTAATTTTGTGATCAAGTGTAATTAATTAAACTAGAGGGGCTGAATTGTAATTATGTGATAGTTACAAAATAAGGTAAGGATTATCTTATATATATGGTGAACGAATTTGAGGTGTAAATCCCTTAGAATTCGAGTATGATAAGGATTCAAGGATTATCTTATAAGTTGCTTGGTGGATAAGCAACTAGATAAGGATAATGACTGAAACCCTATCTCTACACCTATATAAACACCCCTAGGGTCATGAATTCGTGTATCCCTTCCCAAGAAGTCTTAGAGACGAATTCTAACCTCCCTCCTCTCTCTTTATACCTTCTCCACTTGCTTATGGTGTTTGTAAGCCATTAGAGGAGTGACACTTGTGACTCTCAGCTTTCCAAGGTCAATTCAAGGAGGAATTGGATTGTTATTTCTATATAACAATCAAGGTATGTTCTTAAACCTATTTACATGTGAATTCTGATTTCCATATGCTAGAATTAGGGTTTATAGTCTTGGATTCATATCATGTACAATAGAGAAACCTAGATCCAAGCTTTAGGGTTTGTGTGAGCACATAGGATGTCTTATGACCAAAACCCATCAGTGGTATCAGAGCCATGATTGGTTTCTATTGTATTGATGCTTGATGTAACTGAAAATCGTGTTTTGGCCTCACTGTTCGACTTGACTCGGCGAGTCACTCTTGGACTCGGCGAGTCAGCCCTACTCGGCGAGTTCCAGAGGGTGACTCGGCGAGTCGGTGCGTCATATAGTGCTTATCTCGGGATTTCTTGCTGTTTTTGCATTGGGATAATTACCTTATCATGTTAGGTTAATATTAATCCGATTATATGATATATTTGACTATGTTTTTAATCTAATTGAAGATATTTATCAATTAATAAGATAATTGTTTCCTTATAAGATAATTGATTAATTATTTTTAAGTAAATTGATAAATTGTTTTGCAAGAAATCATCAAATATGGATAATTATATAATTAAATGTTAATTTGAATTATTTGTTATTTGATCCTTGTTGTTATGAAAAGTTTCATATTTGGCCCTCTAGGTTTTATAGTTTAAATTTGAACCCCAAAAGTTTTGTTGTTTTGAAATTTAAATAGTTGAAACCCTAATGTTTTGAAAAAGGTTTCAAAACTTGCCCTCAAGTTTTGGAATTTAAATTTTTATTAAATAGTTTAATTTTGATGCATATTTAAATTCTAAACCCTTATGGTTTGAAATGTTTCAAAACTTGCCCTCAAGTTTTGGAATTTAAAAGTTGATTAAAAGTTTAATTAGAAATGTTAAATTCTAAAACTCTAGTATTGTTTGAAAAAGTTCAAATCACACCCTTATGGTTTTATTAATTAATTAAGGTGTATAATTAAAAGAGGTTTAATAAATCCATAAAAGTTTAGGTTTATTAAAAGTGTAATTGTTAAAGTTAACCACATAGTATTTTAAAAGTTATAAAATACACCCTATACTATATATAACATTAAAAGTCTGACATTATATATATGTGTAACTAAAATTCAGTCTTACCGTTAGTAGGCCTCATTCACGAAGCTGGTCTATAAGGGGTGTTTAAGGAAATTGCCTATAAAATGGCGATTGAATGGGTATCCACTGTTACCCACCGCACTCTTGACTAGTGGAGGGTCGTTAGCCGAACGGGTAGGATAGGACGAAACCTTCCATTATAAGTATAATGAATTACTAAAGTAACTAAATGTTTTCATAAAATTCCCAATCTTAGTTACTTAGGCAAAAGTGAATTGATGCAATTCCATGAAATTACACTTTGTACCCTTGCGAAGACGTTAGTGGAGCGTGTGTGGTTAACCGGCACACTAAATGGGTCTAAGCAAAGGTAGCAAAGGGTGACTCAATGTTTGTCATAGTTTAGTGGAGCGTGTGTGGTTTACCGGCACATCGAATAGGTGACTGTAACATGTGAGGGCACCATGTAGTTTGCATCGTTATTCACACCCGCTTTGTGATCCTCGGCATCCCAGTCACAAACAAGAGGGGCATATCGAGATTTAAACATGCCATTGAAAGTTCAATGAATGTCAAAGGATCTAGGAGTTTTCATAGATTTAAAACTTAAATTTCTTTTTCGTTTTTCATGGTGGAAATTAGTGAATCGTCATTCACTTACCTTCAAATATTCTGCAATTAGGGTTACGGCATCCCTCTCCCGAGTTATAGAATATTGTGTTGGGTCCTAGCCTTAGTATCTCATTTGGGTGATTTACTAAGGACTCAATCAATCAACTAACTTGAATTCATTTTTTCTCCCGTTTTGTAGATGTCAAAGTTCGACAACTATGGTCTTCTCAAATCCCGTGGAACAAGCATTCCACGTGAAGATGGTATTCCACGATTCGATCGAGGAACAAGAAATCATGCTTCACTTCCTCCACCTCCTCCAATTGTTCTCCCTAACCCACAAGATCGAAAAATTGAAAGGTTCAACATAACTAAAGCCCTATTGGAAATGAAACATGAAGATGGTAAACTCGTGTGTGCACACGTTCTAGGAATAAAGTCACACATTGATAGGTTGATAATGTTGGGTGTGTCATTCCCGAATGAGTTGGCTGTGAATTGGGTTTTGCAGTCACTTCCGGAATCATATAATGAGTTCAAAAGAAAGTATTATATGATGGATCATGACAACAACCTCATTGACCTAACTTACATGCTCATTGCTGCTGAATCAGAAATGATTTGGTGAAGCAATGGAGCGTATTTGTTGGAAAAGTCAACCGACCATGCTTCCGAGGACGTTCTAGGAGAACCGACCTGCGTTTGCTGCCAAAAGAAAGGGCGTTGGATACAAGTCTGCCCAAAGAGCCTGAAGAGTCCAGAAGATGGGAGAGTCAAAGAGTATGGTTGCGCTTCAGGTAAAATCCACTATCTAACTCCATTAAGTTCCTATTCATTAATTCTTAATACATAATGTAATAAGATTGCATTTGAATGTTTTACAGGATCGGTGAAAAGAAAGGAAGCTTGGTGAAAGAGCAAGATGAATCTAATCACAAGGAATGGATCTTGATCGCATGGACTTGAAGATTAGATTTTGAGCTTAGATAGTTATGATAGAGTTGTTAGAAATTTTCTTTTGAAATACATAGTTTTCAATGGATTTTGCAAGGACAAATGTTTTCCGCTGCTTTTATAAATAAAATAAATTTTCGTTTGACTTATTTATTTGTTTATTTCCTTGCAATGAAATCGTTATGAAAATTGGTGTTTGCATATTTCTACAACAAATGGATATGATTCTTATTTATGGTGTTTATGGAAAAGTCGAGAATTTACCAAATAGGGAGAGTTTTCTCATCGCCCAAGTTTCACTTGGACAGAAATTTGGAATCATGCAACTTGGTTGCACGATGAATGAGATATTTCATATATGGAAATTAGACTAATTCGTTGACAAAGTGTCAAGTGAAGGACTAGGAGATCGAGTACACAAAGTTGTGTGATCAAAGTCCACCATAAGAGTAACGAGATATTCGTCATGATTTACTAAAGGTTTAGTAAATATGATTATACTTACAAGATTAAGTATAATTATGAATTGATTAAAGGGTTTAGATCAATAGCAGAACGAATAAGAAGAATCAAGTAGGCAGAATGATAAAAGTTTCTCCATTCTAAGAAGATGGGAGAGTACCTTTTATGCTTTATGATAGGTCTTAATGATTAAGAACCATATCTCAATTGATCCTCTAAGTGAGTCTTGGTACAATTGTATGTCCAAGAAGAGGAATCAAAGATTGAAGACATGGTCAAATCAAGAAGTCAATCATACTTCGTTCCAAAACAAGTCTTAGAGTTAAGATTGTGACAATGAGTGACAAGAATTAAGAAGGTTTATAACATTCATCAATTGTGGAAAGTTGTGATGTCTTGGATAAGACAAAGACCAACTAGGACCAAAGTTATGAAGTGTTTTGTCTTGATAAGAGCTACACTAACTCTTGAATATTTGTTTGTCAAGAAATGTTTATTGACAAGAGAATCTTATATGTCAAGGAGTCAGTGGGAGTCTTAATGGTCTTGAAAGGTTTCAAGAACAAATCAAATAAACCTTATCGATCATCACTAGCACACGAGTTGAGGTTTACAACCTATCGTGATGATATCATTTTGTTTCTGTGCCAATCCAATCGAGTTAATTATGCATGTGAGTCCTATGAGATCACATTTGAATGCATAAAAGGCAAGGACCTTGATCAATGGAAAGTACCTTGATAAGAAAAGGTGAGCTGCTTAACTACTTGGAAGACATGGTGGGCAGCTGTGCTACCATAAGGCAAGAAATCAAGATTAAGAAAGCTCGGTCCATATGAGTTTGAATTTGTCGTAAACTTTAGTTTTAACAAATTCACATGGATAAGAACACATACACCGCTCAAATCTATGTGTCATGAGATTCTTCCTTCATGAAAATGATTGTGAAGAAATGCTTTCACTAAGAGAGATTTTAAGAAGATAGTGATTGTAGAATTGCATTCTCGAATTCGATTATGGTTACGGTATCCCTTTCCATAATTTGAATTGTGAGGTTTGGCAATTAGTCTTAATCGTTTAGACAAACATATGAACTATCTAAGGCAAAGGTGTATAAGTTCAAGAAACCTTGATAAAAGATTATCAAAGCACTAAGTATTAAAAACATGAACTTAAGAAATTCAATAAGTATTGTTTTCTAGAAAGTTAAGATGTTTATGAATACATGTCGAAGCTAGTGGGAGCATAAGTGTTATGTTTTATAATAATCATCATGATAGTGGGATTATAAATGTTATGATTGTATGATTATTAAGGAAGGTATTGCAAGGTTAGCAATATTAATTATAGAAAACATGAGTCATACTTTGCAAAGTCGCAATAGTTGAAGAGTTGTTTTGCTATAATTAAGGGAGAGAATATTATGCTTCATTTCAAATCTAAAGGATTAGGTTGAGAAATGTTAATAAATTTAGTCAAAGATACATAGTGTGTTCTTAAAATTTCGATTATGATTACGGCATCCCTCTTCACAATTCGAATTTTGAGAACATAGCAAATGAAACATTATACGTCGTGGCCCATACGCTTCAGGTATAGGATCGATTGCAAATGCTTTAATGTTTGACCATTCTAAAATTTTCCAAATGTCGAGCGCATTTAGAGGGAAAAGGGACTAGAATTGGTTTTGACTAAAATAATTAAACAACTATCAAAGGACAATCCAAAGTTCGACGAGGATTGGTCGCTTGTGATTAGTTGGAAGTATAGTATTGGAAAATATGGAAATGTTTCCATATTGGATGGACCATATCGACATCATTGCGAATAGATAAGATTCTATTAAGAATGAGTTGTCATATGGAACATATGGAAGTGTGTCCATATTGGGAATTGAATATTGAGAAATCTATGATTAGATTAGAAACTTTTATGCAAAAGGATGTTCAAAGGAATGTACTTTGAGAGAGAGACATCATATCTAAGGAATTGTCTTGTAACAATCTCTGATAGAGGACTTTGTAATATCATTGGCAATAGTCTTTGTGACTTTGGTGCAGTGACATTACGAAAGGATAAGTTGCATAGAATATTAGACTCTAGCATATTCTATAAGTAGCAAGAATTTGATATTCTTTAACTTATGGAAAAAGGATTTGGAGTTGAGAAATGAGAATAATTGGAAATGTGTTCAATATGATCTATTTCACAATGTAAGAACCATAGGTAAACATTGTGTGCATGCTAGGAGCATGGGACAAGTGTTGTAATTCAAGTAAGAAGTTGATTACCCGGAACTACAAATAATGAGTAATCAATATGGTGATAAATAAGAGGTGTTTTATTTATGCTCAAAGGGTTGAGGCCATATGGGATTAGTATTATTCTTGTGTTTCACATTTGCATGTTTTGAATTCCAGAGTAATTGAGTTTATTAAGAATAATCGAATTATTCGAACGTGCCACAGTCATTCATATGTTGGAAGTAGATATGAATGAGGACTGTCGTGAATTGGTGTGTGGATTGTCTAGAAGAGTATTAGACATAAGCAAATGTTTGCTGCAACGTTCATGAGTGCTTACGAATATGATTTGAGCATTGGATTAAACCCACGCTCACTTGGATCAGTCCATGAATTGTATCACGAGTGATTGGTGAGACGATAACATCTTATATTCTTGAAACCAAGATGTGTGAGTTGTATCTTGCGAATCGGTTGCACATTGATAATATGTAAACGCACTAGTAACTTGGTGTTATAAAACATATTGTTGTGTGTGATTCGGTGCGTGAGTGCAAGCAAGCATTGTATCAAAGTTTATCCGTTCCTTTTATTCAAAGTAGGATAAAAGCGATATCTTTGGGCCCCTCGATGGTTTAGTGATGACAAACGTAAATGCTCGGCCGGGCTAGGGCTAATTTGATTTGTTCAATTGGTCAGTCGTCATAAATCAGAAATCGAGAAGTAGTACAAAGAGAATGATTTGAAATCATATCTCATATGATATCTAGAATGGAGGAATATATGATCCCTTATCTAAGGACACGCGTATTTGATAAGATCAGAGTTGACAGCGGCTTTGGAAAGCTACGATTGCAGATCGGGATCCGAAGTCATACGCATAATAGTTGTTAGACTTATCCAAGTGGGAGACTGTTGGATTAGTGTCTAAGTCCATAACTATTTTGGTATGTACTTGACCCGATGGTGCATGGTCCTTTTGGGTTGCCTTCACCAAAGCAACTTGATTGGAGAAATAAATAAAGAGAGAGAGGTTATTATGATTTATTAATATGTTATAAGAATAATATATTAAAGAAGAAATCATATTTGTTTAATTAATATTGGTCAATAATTAATTAAGAATTAATTTTGTGATCAAGTGTAATTAATTAAACTAGAGGGGCTGAATTGTAATTATGTGATAGTTACAAAATAAGGTAAGGATTATCTTATATATATATGGTGAACGAATTTGAGGTGTAAATCCCTTAGAATTCGAGTATGATAAGGATTCAAGGATTATCTTATAAGTTGCTTGGTGGATAAGCAACTAGATAAGGATAATGACTGAAACCCTATCTCTACACCTATATAAACACCCCTAGGGTCATGAATTCGTGTATCCCTTCCCAAGAAGTCTTAGATACGAATTCTAACCTCCCTCCTCTCTCTTTATACCTTCTCCACTTGCTTATGGTGTTTGTAAGCCATTAGAGGAGTGACACTTGTGACTCTCAGCTTTCCAAGGTCAATTCAAGGAGGAATTGGATTGTTATTTCTATATAACAGTCAAGGTATGTTCTTAAACCTATTTACATGTGAATTCTGATTTCCATATGCTAGAATTAGGGTTTATAGTGTTGGATTCATAGCATGTACAATAGAGAAACCTAGATCCAAGCTTTAGGGTTTGTATGAGCACATCGGATGTCTTATGACCAAAACCCATCAGACACATCCTTCAGCCCCTGAGCAACTCCCATGAGCTCTCCTTTGCAATCACATACACATGTTGTACATGATCCCACATCCTCGGGCTGGAAAACCCGACACACTGACGATACCTTCAACATCCCCAGAATGAATCTCTGCTACATCCATAAGTTCCTGATCACAAGCATACTGGAAAATCCAAGGATCCCTCCTTGCATCCACTTCGAACTCCTTTGGTTCTACACTATTGGAAATCCTTCCGAAACCTCAACAGACACCCAATCCGGATGTGCTTACATACCACTGGTACAATCCCAGTACCTACAACCAATAGCTGAAGCACTGTCGATAATCCACATACTCCACTTCCTCTTCTTGGAGTACCCACGCTCCTTTCGGAGCTACATGCCTTTCCTTTCCAGGAAATCCACTCAACATCCCTTACTGCTCCTGCACGTGCCACTGAGCTACACTTCACTCTGCATTATCCATGTAGAGCAACTCCTATTCTCGAATTTCCATATACCCCGAATCTGCTCGCAAGGACTCTCGGGTCCATGCATTGCTTTCCACTAACATGATCAATACTTGGGGCCACACCATATCAATTATCATTCCCTGGTGACGCTTTTCCTCATTTTCCTCGTACCGACCCCCTAACACATACAGAGTCTTCAGCAGGACTGGACCGCCTTACCAGGCCTTCAGCCTATCTGGACCACTCTCGGAACCTTCAGCATATCTGGACCACCCTCCTGGGCCTTCAGCCTATTTGGACCGTTCCCCAAGCCTTCAGTCTGACTAGTACACCTTCCGGCCTTTAGTTTGTCCGGACCGCTCAAGACTGTCTTACGTCACCCTGAACCATTCTTTCCGGGAATCTCTCCCGTACATACTGTTCTAGCCCACTTAGGGTTCCGAACTTTAACTCCATTCCATATCCTCAATCCCGACCTAACCCTAGGCCCAACCTTGGTCTGTATCCCACCCTACTCATCTGACCTACTCATACAAGCCCACGCTCTTGGCTAACTGAAATACTGCTGAAACCCAAACAACTAGTTGACTTCTCATGCTATCAATCCTCCTGAGAATTTTCCAATTCTCCCCACTTAGAGCATTGACTATCAACCACCAGTGACTGAACCGACATAATCAATCATTTCTACTCAACATGATCCTCTTACCCATGAACTGATCCTTCAACAAGCAACTTCAACGAAATCACGTTCCGACCGCGCACATATCGTACTCTAAGGGAGTTCAACCCTCAGCTGAGTACTCCTCAACTTGCAAATGGTATACGCGACACTCATACCAAAAAGCCTAATCCCCCACCAACAATTCCCATGGATGATAACCAACTAAGACTCCCAATACCAAAACCTTCAATCATACGATAAACCCGACGAAAAGATGAATGAATACCATACCATGAATCAGGCGAACGAGACTAGCAGATATAAAATACTCCATAACAACCATAAGACAACAAGATATCAAGAAAGAAACATACCCGCAGCTCTATCCGGTTCTGCCCTGACCTCCTCTGCTATAAGCTAAAAAGCACGTCCCTGAGCCCTCGGGGGCTCTGCTCCACCCTGACCTCCACCCGTAATTCTCAAAGTGGTCGGTGCTGGAGCCTGCACCGGTCCGGCAGTAAGCTGTGGATAGTTGGCCCTCATGTGACCAACCTGACGACACTGATAACAAATACTCATATCCTGAAGTAGGGCTGACTGACGTCAATCCCTAGCATAATGCCCCTCTCTCTCGCACTTGTTGCACGCACGACCGGACCTACAAACTTTGGTATGACTCTTCCCGCACTTCCCACACGTGCGGCTGCACTGATCTCCCAACCTAGAATCAATCTCCAACTCACGCCGGCTGGCGGCCTCCTACAACTCTAACAAGATACATCTCTGCGTGGACACAAACTGGGTGATGTCCTTCTTGAGCATACTCAGATATTGGGACATCTGAGCCTGCTGTGAAGCAAACTCTGGGAAAAACATCGCCCTCTTAGTGAACATCCTGGTGATCTCTGTAACCGACTCGGTATCCTGCTTTAGCTCGAGGAACTCCTGAGCCAACCTCTCTCTCTCAACCCGTAGAACATAACGAGTGTCGAACATCTCCCGGAACTGATCCCATGTAACCGCAGCCCGTTGCGCATCAGAATAAGACCCCGTAGTCAACCTCCACCAATCCTTCGCCCCGAGCCTCAATAGGTTCAGAGCACACCTCACCCTCTGATCAGTAGAACATAACGAGTGTCGAACATCTCCCGGAACTGATCCCATGTAACCGCAGCCCGCTGCGCATCAGAATAAGACCCCGTAGTCAACCTCCACCAATCCTTCGCCCCGAGCCTCAATAGGTTCAGAGCACAGCTCACCCTCTGATTAGCAGGACATGAACATGTGAAGAAACATCCCTCCATATATGAGAACCATCACATAGCAACAATCGGATACTGAACCCCATCAAAAGTACAGGGCTTCATGTTACCGATGTCTCGATACTGAAAACCTCTACCGACTCCTCCTCTTGCCGCTGCTATAGCCGTTGTAGCCGCCGCGGCAGCCGTCTCCGTAAGAGCTGCATAGCACTCATCAAAGTACTCAATCATGGTGGTCTTGATCGACCGAAATAGTTCCGGCAACTCAGTTGGAAACATAGCAGCAACCTCATCATGCAAGATCTCTCGAATCCTGGCTTTCAACGCATCCGTACTCCTCTGGCCAATGACCCCGGGTGGTGCTAACCCCTCTTGACCACCCTCTCCCGCTCCCGATCCCAAACCGGATCCTGCCTCGAAACGCCTCGTAATCGTCATTTTGCAATACACCATGAGATCCTCAGAAACCTCGCATAACCACCCATAATGACTCTTTAATCAACCGCCCAGGGGTTGTGAATTCCTCGCATAACCACCATTTTTAATTTCTCTTTGAAAACTCTCCTTGATTTGAGACTAGATTCACACGAATGTTCGTCCAAGTCACTCAAACCAAGGCTCTGATACCAAATTATTGTTGGATTAATGTTTAAGTCCATAACTATAATTGGTAAGACTTGACCCGACCCGGCATGGTGCATTTGGGTTGCATGGCATCATGCACTTGGATAGACTATAATGAGAGAAATAAGACACTTATGGTTATTAATATATTATAAGTTCTAGTATATTAATAATAACAATAATAAGATTATTTAATTAGTATTGATCAAGAATTAATCTAGGATTAATTAAGTGATCAAAAGAAGACTAATTAAATATATGGGTTGATTGTGTAAATCATCCATACTTGCATAGTGGGCTAATGCTCCATGGATAATCAAGTTAGGCTAAAACCCATAGGATGGTCCATGGATGCTCCATGGTGTATGTGAACCCATGGATCCAAGGAAATGGAAAGTCATGACAATTAGGGCTTACCCTAATTGTAACACTATATAAAGATCTTATTCTTGACAAAATCGGCGACTAGAGAGAGTAAGAAAGGGCTAGCCGATTTTCATGAAGTGTAGAATTCTCTCAAGTTATTCCAAGTGTATTTGGTGTTGTGTGAACCATTTGAGGTGTCGCACTTGGGGCACTAGGCACTCAAGCTTCATGAAGACTTTCTACATCAAAGAGGTATGTATTCTATCTTGTTACACTCATTGTTTTGTATGCTAGATTAGGATAATACCTTGGAAGTTCTTATTTGTAGGTATAATAGAGAAAACATAGATCCAAGGTAATTAGGGTTGCATGTACACGTAAGGAGTGTTAGAATGCTCAAAACCCAACAGTGGTATCAGAGCCTAGGCTTGTTTTCTTGTTATACTTGCAAATGGAGCTGAACAATCGAGTTTTGATGTTGTCTGCCCAGCAGACTCGCCGAGTCCATGAATGGACTCGCCGAGTCCAAGGCAAAATGCATCCAACTCGCCGAGTTGGTTCGTGCACTCGATGAGGTGGACCCCCAGACAGCATAAGTTCGACTTTTTTGGCTGGAATTGGACTAGGAACATTACCCTAAGATGTTTTTGAACTTATAAACTTGTTTTTGATGTGGTAATGTTCATGCTAATCCAATTTCAAAGATAATTGTCAATAGATTCATGTTTTGTATTAGTTTAAGGTTTAGACTAATTACATGAAAAAGTTTGATTTGAATTATCTTGTTCTTATGAGTTGCTTAGATTAATAGAAAAGTTGAGTGAAATAGTTGTTTCCAATCCAAATTAATCTAAGAGTTGATTCTAAAATGTGTTTTTGTAACTTGTCCTCAAGTTATATGAAAACACACATTTAAGTGTCATAAAACTCATAATAGTTGGCAAAGGTTACAAAAAATGAAGAGTCTAGTTCTAACTAAATGGTTTTATGACTCCATAACTTGTCCTTAGGTTATGGAGGACCAAGAGTCTCTTCATTAAATAATAATAAAAAAAAGAGTGTAACCTTAATTAATTCCATAACTTATAAAATAAAGAAAATTTAATTCTTTTATTAGTTCAAAGTCTTCCATAACTTGTCCTCAAGTTATGGAACTTGAAGAGTTTTTGGATTAAAACTACTTTAAACACATAAGTTATGGAATTAATTAGTTTTGAATAGTTTCAAAACTTGCCCTGAAGTTTTGGAATTTGTAAATTTTTCTCTTATAAATAATTTAATTCCAAGTTAGCCCTTAGAATTTTAAAAGTTAAAATTCAACCCTTATACTTTATAATATTATAAGTTAATAATATATATATGTATAAGAGTAAAGTCAGTCTTACCGCTAGTATGCCTCATTCACGAAGCCGGTCTATAAGGTAGGTATAAGGTTGTTGCCTATAAAATGGCAACTTAATGGGTGTCCACTCTCACCCACCGCTTGCTTGACTGGTGGAGGGTCGTTAGCCGAACGGGTTTGACAGGACTATAATTCACCCTTCATTAAAAGTATTAATGATAAATACTAAGTAACTATACTCTTAATAATATCCAATCTTAGTTACTTAGGAAAATGTGAATATGGTGCTAATCCATGAAATTACACTTTGCACCTTGTTGAAGTCGGTTAGTGGAGCGTGTGTGGTTAACCGGCACACTAACTCGTATTTAACAAGGTAGGCAAAGGGTAATTTAATGTTTTTCATAGTATCAATGGAGCGTGTGTGGTTAACCGGCACATCGATTGAGGGGTAAACACTTAATGGTACCATGTAATTTGCATGGTTACTTCACACCTTGTTTTGTGATCCTCGGCATCCCAGTCACAAAACCTGAAGGGCACACTCGAGATTGAAACATGCCATTGAACAGTTCAATGAATCTCAAAGATCTAGGAGTTTCAAATCCAGTTAAAACCTAATAATACATTTCGTTTATCTTGGTGGAAATTGGTGAATCGTCATTCACCTACCTTCAAATATTTTATAGCTTGGATAACGGCATACCTCTTCTAAGTTATAAAATAGTTTGTTGGGTCCTAGCCTTAATATTTCATATTGGGTGTCATATTAAGGACATAAGATCAACTATCTTGAATATCTCCCAAAAGATGTCTGGTTTAGACATTTATGATCTTCCCAAATCTCTTGAAACAAGCTTTCCTAAATGAAGATGATTTCCCATGAAAATCATACTTCTTTCACCTCCTTCAGTTATTCTCCCTAACCCACAAGTTCAAGGTCACTCAAGCCCTATTGGCAAGGCAAGGTCTAGGTGTGATCACATCTTGGAGATGTAGTCACATATTGACAAGCCGAGAGAGTTGGGTGTCAAAGTCTTGAGAAAGTTGGTGGTTCAACTACTTTCTAAGTCACATAGTGAGTTCTTTTGGAACACCTATGAAACAGACTATGACAAGACCCTGAATGATCTTATCTATTTGATAAGATCAACTTCCTAAAACTTTATCGACATTGACAATGATGACATTGGATATCTAGTAAAGCTCTCTCTTCCCAGTGGAAAGGGATCGACCATAGTCAACTGGGTTGACCAAATGGTAAAGAGAAAAGCTAAGTCTGTGATAATCCCATGTACCATTATTAAAGGGTCCATATGTTTATATTGCCAAAGAAAGGGGCATTGGTTGCGAAGCTGCCAAATTTACCTAAGGATGTTAAAGTCAATAAGTTTGACTCTACTTCAGGTAAAGTCCACTATCTAACTCTGTTAAGTTTCTATTATGAGATTCTTGATACATGATGTGACTGGGTCACATGGTGATGTTTTAAGAATCAAAGAAAAGTGAAGAAACTTAAAGAAAGAGTATGCTGAATCTGATCGCATAGATGGATTTCTATCTCATAGTTTGAAGATCGAATTCTTGAGCTACTTCTTAGGAGTTATGAGATATTGCTTAGGAATAGATAACAACAAGTTTTCATATGGATTTTAAGGGTAGGTTTTTCCGCAAAGTTTTAAAATAAAAGAAAAGTTTTTGATTTTATTTATTTTAAAATATTATTACAATGGCATTTGAGGAAAAATTGTTGCTTATATGATTCCATTAATAGTTAGAGTGGAAATATGAAATTGATTCTTTCATTTGTGGTAGTGTCTAAATTTAGCAAATAAGGAAAGATTCTCATCACCCAAGTTTCAATTGGACCAGGACTTGGAATCATGCAAGTTGTATTGCATGATGAATGAGAACTTTATAGTATTGGAAAAATTAAGACTAAATACTTGTTCACATGGATGTGTGAGTCATGTAAAGGACTAAGGGATCGAGTACACATTCTTGTGCACTGATTAAGTCCACCACAAAAGAATGATAAGACTATTCATCATAGTTTACTAAAGCTCAGTAAATATGATTATACTTACAAGCTTAAGTGTAACTCTAAGACATTGGAAAAGGTTCCATTGTATGGCAGAGCGAATAAGAAGAATCAAATTAGGCAGAAAGATAAAAGTTTCTCAAATCTGAAAAGATGGGAGAGTACTTTAGTATCAGTTTTGTGATCATCTTAATGATTTAGAGACCTTATCACAATTCATCCTCTAAGAGCCGTCTTATGACTAAGAAGAGGAACTTGAATTGTTGAAGTGGTTAAATCAAGAAGATGAGTCATACTTTGTTCCAATACAAGTCTTAGAGTCATACTCCAAGATTGTAACTTGAGTGACATGTCTCAAAGAAGGTTTAAAACACTTGTCAAATGTAAGAGTAAAAGTTTTCTACTCTTGTACATTTGAAATGGTAAGTTGTGATGTTTTGGATAAAACAAAGACCAACTTAGGCCAATTGTGTGAAGTGTTTGTCTTGGTTAGAATCCACACTATCTCTTGGATGTTTGAAAAGGGAGTCTTATAGGTCAAGAGGACAGTGGGAGTCTTAAAGGTTTTGAAAGTCTCAAGAACTAATCAAGAATAGAATATGAAGTTCTTCACTAGCACACGACTTGAGGTTTATAACCTATCATGTTAACATATTCTGTGCCCATTCCATTTAAAGTTGGCTTTGCATATGAGCTCTTAGAGTTCTCAATGTGTTGCACAAAAACATGGAAGCAATGGCAGGCCCTTGAGCTGCCAGGTGGCAAGAAGTTAAGATTAAGTTCAATCCATATGAGTTTGGATTTGTCATTTGACTATGGTTTTGACAATTCACAAGGATAAGAACACATACACCATAAAAATCTAAGTGTCATAAGGTTTCTCTCCGATTCATGAAAATGATGGTGAGGAAACACTTTCACTAAGTAGATTTTAGCTAGATAGCAATTGTGATATTTGCATTCTCAAAGTCGTTAGTGGAGCGTGTGTGGTTTACCGGCACACTAACCTGGACTTGTGAGAAGTGGCAAAAAGGTCTAACCATTATGATTACGGCATCCCTCTTCATAATTGTTTAGACACACAAGTGTGCTATCTAAGGAAAGGTGTATGATTTTGATAAAGTCTTATCAAAACAATCTAGTATCAGAAATCTGAACTTTGGTAAGAAAGTCAGCTGATTTCTGAGTACATGTCAAAGCTAGTGGGAGCATAAGTGTTATGCTAATAATCATCATGTTAGTGGGAGCATGATAATTATGATAAGTATTGCAAGCTAGCAATGTTAATTATAGAAAACAAAAGTTTCAATTGGGAAAGAGTTGTTTTGCTATAATTAAAGGAGAGGAAATTATACTTCATCTCAAATCTATAAGCTTAGATCGTGAGGTTTTAATCATTTAGTCAAGGAAATATATATGAATTTCATGTTGGTATGGCTCAACATAAGGAAATTCTATATATGGGTCCATTATTTGCGTTCGAAAATTCGATTATGATTACGGCATCCCTTTTTCATAATCTGAATTATGAGAACTTGGCAAATTGAAATGGACATATTATAGCAAAAGACTGGTTTAGTCTTTATGTGAGACATCATGAATCTTTTCCCATATGCTTCGGATATAGGATCGATTACATGTGCTATATTCATCCTTTCTAAAATTTTCCAAATGCTTGGGCATTAAGAAGGGAAAAGGTTTAGAACTAGATATGACTAAAATGATTAAACAATCGTCGAGGACAATCTAAGGTTTACCAAAGAATGGTTGCTCAAGGATAGTTGGAAGTATAGTGATAATTCTGGAAGGACCATATTGACATAATCTGGAAGGAGGCAACTCTTGTTCAGAAGTGATAGTCAAAATGGAATCTGGAAATGTTTCAAAGTTAGAAATTATTCAATCTTTGTAAGATTAGGAAACTTAATGCGAGAAGGATGTTTCTAAGGAGCTGGTCTCCTTTGGAATGCTCTGTAATGGTTGTTGTCAAGTCTTTCTGACTTCGTGCATAATCATTACAAGAGGATCAATGCATATAAGTTTAGAATCTAACAGATTTCAGTAAATCGCATGAATTTAGAATTCTTGCATTTCCAGTAAGAATTTGGGTCTGTGAAAAGAGAATCATTGAAGTTATGTTCAATTGATCTAGTTCACAAAGTACAGATCATAGAGAAACATAGTATGCATACTTGGTGTGTGGCATGACTAGTGTTCAGAAAACATAGTGTACACGCTTGGAGCATGGGACAACTATTGTTTTTAAATTCAAGAATAAAGTTGATAGCTGAAACAGTATACAATGAAAAATGTGTAATCATATGGTGATAAATAAAAGGTGTTTTATTTATGTTCATAGGTTTTGATACCATATTAGATTCAATTATTATTGTGTTTCACTTTGCATGTTTTGACTTCCCGAATAAACTAGGTTATTCTTCCGGAATGACTAAGTTATTCAAACCATCCACAGTCGGTCATATGTTGGAAGTAGATATGAATTAAGACTGTCATGGGTTGGCTTGTAGAGGTCTAAGGTGTTGGACAAAGGGCTACAACACTCATGAGTGCTCATAAGTTCTGAGTATTGGATTCAACCCGCGCTCATTGGAATCGCTTCATGGATTTTATCACGAGTGATCATGAGACGATAATATCTTATATTCTTCAAACCTAGAGATATGAGTTGTTACTATGAGTTGATAGTACATTGATTGCACGAAAACGCATTTGGTAACTCGGTGCTATAAAACGTGTCTTTGTGTATGGTTCAACAAGTAGTAGAACAAGCCATATGAGTCGAAGTTTATCCATTCCTTTTACCTTCAGGATAAAAGCGATATCTGTGGGCCCCTCGATGATTTGATGATGACAAATGGAAGTTCTCAGCCGGGCCAGGACTGATTTGATTTGTTTAATTAGTCAGTCGTCATAAATCGGAAATCGGGAAACAACAAATGGACAGAGAGAATGATTATAATCCATGTCTCAGTCCATATGATATCTAGAATGGAGGAATATATGATCCCTTATCTAATGGACAAGTCACTCACAAAGGTCAGACTTCATCTACAAGGTCAGAGTTCGACAGAAGCTTTTGAGAGCTATGATTGCTGATCGGTTCCTGAAGTCATACGCAATAATAGTTTTAGACTTATCCAAGTAGGAGACTGTTGGATTAATGTCTAAGTCCATAACTATAATTGGTAAGACTTGACCCGACCCGACATGGTCCATTTGGGTTGCATGGCATCATGCACTTGGATAGACTATAATGAGAGAAATAAGACACTTATGGTTATTAATATATTATAAGTTCTAGTATATTAATAATAAGAATAATAAGATGATTTAATTAGTATTGATCAAGAATTAATCTAGGATTAATTAAGTGATCAAAAGAAGACTAATTAAATATATGGGTTGATTGTGTAAATTATCCATACTTGTATAGTGGGCTAATGCTCCATGGATAATCAAGTTGGGCTAAAACCCATAGGATGGTCCATGGATGCTCCATGTTGTATGTGAACCCATGGATCCAAGGAAATGGAAAGTCATGACAATTAGGGTTTACCCTAATTGTAACACTATATAAAGATCTTATTCTTGACAAAATCGGCGACTAGTGAGAGTAAGAAAGGGCTAGCCGATTTTCCTGAAGTGTAGAATTCTCTCAAGTTATTCCAAGTGTATTTGGTGTTGTGTGAACCATTTGAGGTATTACACTTGGTGCACTAGGCACTCAAGCTTCATGAAGACTTTCTACATCAAAGAGGTATGTATTCTATCTTGTTACACTCATTGTTTTGTATGCTAGATTAGGATAATACCTTGGAAGTTCTTATTTGTATGTATAATAGATAAAACATAGATCCAAGGTATTTAGGGTTGCGTGTACACGTAAGGAGTGTTAGAATGCTCAAATCCCATCACTTATAACATCCAAAATTTTTCAACCAATTTAAACTTTTCAAAAACAACCCATATTCATTAATTTATTACAAAAAGGTTTTCAATTCATTTATATTCAGAGTATTTCCCAGAACCACATCATAAATACATAAAACATGAGGAGCGGTACGATCACGCCTTCGCCTTGCCACGATCTCCTGAAGTACCTGAAGCAATACATTGGAAATTGTATGCCCGAAAGCTTAGTGAGTTACCCCCAAAATACCAACCACATATACCATACACATAACATCTCAGATCATAAACGGAACAACCATGCACTTCGGGTCTACTGTGTGACTGGTCCGCCGCACTAGGCCTTCAGTCCACCTGGTCCACCCTCCGAGTCTAGCAACATACATTGAGTCTCCAGTGTGGTTGGTCCGCCCGCACGGGGCCTTCAACCCACCTGGTCCACTCTGTGAGTCTATAGTATGACTGGTCCGCCCGTGTCGGGCCTTCAGTCGGCCTGGTCCACTCTCCGAGCCTCGTTACATCTGGTCCGCCCTCGTGGGGCCTACAGCCTATCCGAACCACTCGCTGGGCCTTTGGGATATTCGGTCCGCCCTAGGTATGTTAGCCTACAGCACAAAGCAGGACCCACCTCAACCCAACCCCCGTCAATCAACCATGTGCACATAAACATATAATCATATAGCAATTCATCACTAATCAACCGATCTAGCAGATCACATATATAACACACTGTAACTAGGATACCGACCTAACCGGTCACTAACATAGCATCATCCTATATACCAGGATACGACCTTAACTAGGTCCCTAACATATACCATGCTAACTACCAGGATGCAAACATATATCAAAGCAATAACATAAACAACTACCTGGATTTCCATCCAATAAAGGGCCGGCCTTGGTTCCTTAGACCCTGTCGATATAGTGAGGATAACTCACCTACAACTGCCAACTTGAAGAAATAAAACCATACTGCTCCAACCACCAACACCATTAATTACCAACATACCCTTGGAAGTCAAACTAGTCAACCCTTGGTCCAAGTCAAAGTCCTCAGTCAAAGTCAAACTCCCTGACAGACTCTACTCGCCGAGTCAACCCACTGACTCGTCGAGTCCATATGCTCTGAAAACACCCATATCGCGACTTAACTCGCCGAGTCGTCCCTCGACTCGCCGATTCACCGTTCAACCAGAAAAGTTTAGGACTCCACAACCAGACTCTCCGAGTCCAAGAACAGACCCGTCGTGTCCAAGGCAATATTCAACAGACTCACCGAGTTGTTTTTCCAACTCGTCGAGTTCCTGCCCATCTTCATACAACTCGTCAAGTGTACCCATGTGACTCGTAGAGTTACTATGCGACTGAAGACTGATATCCAGCCCGACTCGCCGATTCATCTCTCAGACTCGCCGAGTCCATACGTAATATCTTTATTCAAACGATCTCAGGCCATTCCATTGCTTCCAATACATAGATCTGGACTCCTAGGGCCAGATTCACACGTAAAGTTTCCAACTTTACGTGCATGCAAGGCTCAATAAGCTCTAATCAAACTAAAATGGAGGTTTAAGGCAAGTACACTCTCTATCAAGCCCCAAAGCTATCACTTTCTAGGTTCATGAGTCAAGACAAATCTAGATCTGTAGTAGTAACCACATATTTGAGCCCAATACTCGACAAGAGACTCATATATGATAATTTGTCCCTAAACATCATCCATGAACAATCTAAACACAACAAGGTTAAGGCAACAACTTTTTACCTTTAATCTGATGCCAACAAGCAAGGAAATTAGATCCACTTCGCTCCTCTATGATTCCACCAACTCTTGTTTCAAGTATCCTTCTTCTCCAAGCTCCAAAACACAGTTAGATCCTTCTCACTCTCAAATTAGGGTTTGAAATCGATGGGGAAAGCTTATGGACATCAAAGGGAGTGCAAAACAGGCTGGGGTGGGTTATAAGGTGATTTATAAAGGGCACAACCCCCAGATTAGGGTTTCCTTCCTTCAGCACCAACTCGCCGAGTCCAGCCGCCGAGTCGGTCACTTAAAACCTGACCAGAATCGCGACTCGACTCGCCAAGTCTATCCATCGAATCGCTGAGTCGACCTTCTTTATTTACACTAAGAACCCTAAACTTGCACTTCTAAACTCAGGGTGTTACAGTGATGTTGATTAAGACATTAGGTGTGATGATGACTTTATATCCGATTCCCAAATTTTGAATTCGAGTGTTGTTTCAATGTCTACATGAGTTCCAGTAAAACCTAATTTTAACAATCCATTTGTTAGAAAAATTTTGAAGTCAATATATGACTCTAAGAATAAACCATTGTTGAACAAAAAGGATATTGTTTATCGAAAGGAAGAAGCCAGAAAAGCTTTAGAGAAAGAGACTAGGTCTAGACAAAGCTCTAGGTTCCATGAAAAATCAAAAAATATAGTGTCTTAAAAGGTTGTCAATCCAGCTACTAGGAATCAAAACACGTTTATGCATTTTAGAATTCTTAAGAGACCATCTATTCCTGTTAGCTCGGATATTCATGAAACTTAATAAGAAAATTTGTTAAATATGTTAATGTTGAGATATCACCAAACAAAATTAACTCTCCTCGAAATGTATCTTCTCTGGTACTCACTGCTACCTCAGATGGTAAAATTTTTAAACGAAGACAATCTCTGAAACTAAATGTGCCTACAAGAACTGTTAATAAGGGAAAGGATACTTGGAAATCTTTTGTAATGAATCACTTGAAAGGATACTCGGAAATATTTTGAAATGAATCCTTCGAAAGGGCTGAAGCAGTCTCCAAAACCTGTGTTACTCGAAATCGGAGTATCATTAACCGACGACTCAACACGACTCTATGTAAAGCAATGAATGGTCGAAACCTAATATCTCATTCCTACACATCTTTGGATGTACATGTTTCATCAAGAACAACCGAGATCAACTGCCCAAATTTCAACCAAAGTCTGATAAAGCCAACTTTTTGGGATACTCTGCCAAATCAAAGGCTAACCAGGTTCTTAATCTTCGTACCTGTGTAATTGAAGAATACTTTGATATAAATTTTGATGACAATTTTTGCCGGAACTCAGAACCAACTCATTTTACAACTCATATCCTAAAGTCTGATACTCCTCTCCTGGGTCTTTGACCCTAACTTATCTTTTATTTGATTATGAAGTATTCCCATTTTGAGTTTATGGGGAGACTACCACGACTTTCATGCCTAATAGGAAAGAAAGCAACCCAAACCACGAATCAAATTTTGATGGTTTTCAAGATGTAGCTAATCAGTTTGTAGAAATGGATCCTATTCTGAACACCAATGACGATGATGCTAATTTCTTTGATTTTCCAATTGAAGACAATGTTGATATATTTGGTTTACAATGTCAGTAGGAGCATCATCCTTAAACTCAATATATTCATTAGGGGAGGGGGGTACACAACCTCATCATTGACATCGCATCATTTGTTGCACAAAAACTTCCAAGATTACATATATGGAAAAAGATCATCCTCCAAATCAAGTTATCAGATATCTAAACGCTGGAGTTGAAACTTGATTTACTTCTTATGTTCAAAATGAGTGTCATTTGTTGGCATTCATATCAATGGTTGTACCCAAATCCATTAAAGAAGCTTTTGAACATTCTGATAGGATTACAACCATGCAAGATGAGTTAGCCTAGTTTGACCAAAATCAAGTATGGAATCTTGTCCCTCTTTCTCAAGAACAAATTGAGATTGGTGGCCAAAGGATGCATACAAATATAAGGCCTTGATTATGATGAGACATTTTCACTTGTTGCTTGTCTTGAATCCATTTGAATCTTTCTTGCTTATGCTGCCCACAGGGCCTTCAAGGTTTACCAGAAGGATGTCAAAAGTGCCATCCTCAATGGTGAAATCGACAATGAAGTCTACCTTCAACAGCCTCCTGGTTTTGTTAATTTAGCATATCCGAACTACTGCTACCAACTACAGAAATCTATGTATGTCCTCAATAAAGCTCCTCGCGCCTGGTATGATTCTCTAGTTTTCTAAAGCGAGTTGGTTTTTAGAAAGGACTTCTTTATCCTATCTTTTTTAGAAGATCAAACAGAAAACATCTCGTGTTGGTTCAAATATACGTTAATGACATCATCTTTGGATCAACTGATCTGATTATGGTTGCTGACTTTGCAAAGCTGATGGTTAGCTGTCTCGAGATGAGCATGAATCCTGAGTTAAGTTTCTTTCTTGTATAGCAAGTGAAACAAACAAATAGAGGAATCTTCATTCACCAAGAGAAATACATTTCTGAACTTCTGAAGAAGTTTTCAATGGATACATATGCCTTAGCAAAAGTTCCTATGGATTTTGGACACAAAATTTTTTGCCGTCCATCTAGTGAAGCCGTTGATCAGAAGAAGTATATGGGAATGATTGGATCGTTTCTTTACCTAGCTGCAAGATACCCTGACATTATGTTCTCGACATGTCTATGTGCTAGATTCTAGGTTAATCAAAAGATGTCTCACCTCTTAGCTGTCAAACAAATTTTTTGATATCTTAAAGGAACAAAAAGCCTTGGAATTTGGTACCCTGCAAATCTAAGCTTTTTGTTGCAAGCTTATTCTGATTCGAATTATGGTGGACTTCAACTTGATCGCAAGAGAACATCCAACGGATGTAAAATTCTAGGTGGAAGGTTGGTAAGTTGTTTGTACAAGAAGCAGGACTGCATTAAACGTTCAATAGCCCAAGCAGAATACATTATTTCTACATGTTGCAACTCACAAATTTTGTTCATGATATCTCAACTGTTGGACTATGGTTTCCAATTCCAGCAGATTCTGATATATTCTTTATTCTCAAAATGCGATCTACCACTCTATGAACAAACATATCGATATTTGTACCATTTATTAAAGATCGTGCTTTAAACATTAACATTGGGCTCATTTTTTCCATATGGTTATGAGATCGTTGATGTCTTTACCAAGGCATTAGATGATAAAATATTCACTAGTTTTCTGAACAAAATGGCAACGATGATGCCTGATCATTAATTTTTCCAGGAAGTTGGTAATCATTGATGGAAACATCATAAAGTCAAATAATTCCAACCTAAATGTTTTTCATATCATAACTTCGCTTCTTGATAAATGAAGGATTACTATATTTCTTTTTATCTAACGTTTATTTTAGTTTTAAGCTCTCAGGCTATTGTCTTATGATGTAAAGTTCAGTCTGGAATTTCTTTAGTCAGAGATCTAGAGAAATCCTATATTGTGATCTGATATTTCATTTTCCAATATTTTCATGAGAAATTTATCTTGGAATTCAAATCCGAAATGGTAATGTGATTTAATTTTCTCTCTTTTCTGAGCTCTAATCCTTCAACTCTTGGAATTTCTCCAATCTCTTTCAATTTTTAGACAATGATCTTTGATGTAATTTTTGATTATGATATTTAGTCTTCAAGTTGTGCCACTTCACGGATCAATATCAAGCATTAGTGATTAATTTTCTGATTCTCGGAAACATCTTATGTCTACCATCTTTCAGAGTTTATCGTACCCATTCATAAGTGAATAAATTCCTTTTAAGGTTCCCATTTATTTTTGTTGAATGAAATTTCCAGAATTTTCCTCCAACAGATAAATGATTATCTTTTAATTCTAATAAACAAGTTTTTCCACATTTTTGGGAAAATGACCGAGTGTTTTTCCAAGTTGAATCAACGGTTACCCGATTTGAAAAAAAAAACATCCCATATTTATTTCATAACTGTTAGTTTAGGGTGTATTAGGGTTCCCAACATTTAGTGCAACCCATTTTGGATCTGCGTGTCATTATTGGTTCATCGGACTCATCCCGAAACAAACCTAACTATATAACGATTTCGAATCCAAATTATTCGCTCTTCATGGTTTTATCTCTATCTTGGCTCAGAAATTTTCTCTATACTATGTGTTTTTTGTGTTCTTCACTCATCCTCAAGCATTCAATAATGGCCTCTAAGACTGCTAGTTCTCATTCGAAGAAGAGATCCTCCAAAGGATCTGCATCATTTCTTCCTCTGAATCCATTCTAAAGCATACAACACAATAGTTCTCTCCTTATCCCAACAACTACAATGAGTACGTTCATGTCGTGGTTGAATTCATCTCCCGCCATCCCATAGTAGTTCCTTTAACAAAAGTTTTAAAACTTAATTACCCACACCGTCTTCTTTTCAAAGATTTTAAATGAATCAAAATCAAAAACGATGCCCTTGAATGAATGCTCACTGAAGACAAGATCGTTCCTGTGACTAAAGATATATTTCTCAAAGTCGTTGTTGCTTCCCCAAAGCCAAAGGGTTTTCATTTTTTCAAACCAAATTCAAACGAGTTTCAAGGGTTTTTGAACCAAATTAGGTTCAAAGGACTTTAAAAATGAAAGGAGTTCATGAAGTCATTTGTTCCTAGCATTTGGATGATCTTGATGCATACCATCATGAAGGGCTTGTCAGAGAAATATGGAGGATCTGCCTCCATGAGCAATGATTGGTTGTAGGTCATATACAACATCTTCACTATAAAAATAAATGATGTCGATCTTCCAAAGGTTCTACGGTACAGTTTTGGGAAATTTGCCATTCATCAGAAAACAAGCAAAATATCGAGTCCGAGATTCTAGGCTCTTACATTGCAACAAATCTACTTGGACAGAGTTGAGCTTGTTCCACTAATGTCAGATCCACCAAAGTTACACTTCACTTTCGAACTCATTAAATCAGAGTGTTTACCTAATCATAATAGTTTTGGTCCCATCCAACGTCCCCCTAATCACATGTTGGACATTCTTCATTCCGACTCTCCTCAAAAATCTAAACATCTTGAGATTTTGACACTAGTTGACCCACTATCTCCCACCTAAATCTCGAATGCTCAACCATCCAAAGGTGAGACTCAAACCAAAAAGAGAAGTTGTCTCAAGATGATCTCAAAGAAATGACCAGCCACTCCTCCTGGTAAAGTTAAGGCCAAAAAAAGGAACCAAAGCAAGTGAGTTCTATCAAAAGGATTCATAGATTGGATTTGGTACTGACTTTGGGTGAAAGCAAACCCAACTCACCCAATCTACTGATGCACCCATCGGAGCTTCAATATCAAACACACATACACAGACATGTGGAGTTAGCTCAGAATCTTCCCCATCCTCTCAAAAGGATGGTGCTTGCATCGAATATAGTTCATTGCATTCCCTGGAACACACACACACACATAGACACGCAAACATCATCTTTAAATCTATTCCTTGTACATAATCATGAACTGTGGCCCCTATCATAGATCCCACACTTTCCAACCAAGGGGAAGTCCCCCAAGCTCATAATCCACAACCTAACTGATAACTTCCATGGGTAAAGGAAGTTCGGATATTACTAATGTTGATTGGAATAAGATTATTGATACAAATCAACTCATGTGTCATAATCTGAAAAGAGATCAACTCGAGTGTGTCTTTCTTGTAATGATACACCGAGTTCCCCATGGAAAAATCACAATGAAGCCTCCCATAAACTCCAACCACAATGAAATCAATTGATGATGTTCCCATTTACACGGACGATCCAACGACCAATGATTCTAGGAAGATTCTAAGTGGAGTAGTTCTCAAACTAATGCCAATTTCATATGTGCGTCTTCGGACCGATGAAGCTGAAATAGGGGAAGTTCATGTCACTAATCCGTATTTTGATGATCCTCATGACGGTGATAGTGATGATGCTAATGGTCAGATTATGGTTGCAAACACTCAACTCAAAATTTCAAGTCTTCTTTTTTCAAGTACAAAATTTCAATTTCTTCAAGCCTCTTCCTACAAACCACATATTGATCTCGACATTCATTCATATTTAGAGGAGATGGATCCTTGAACTGGTTATGATGATGAAAAAGGAGTTAATTATTTTAATGATGATGAATAACATTTCTATAGTGAATCCAGTTCAGACACTGGATATTTCAACGAGATAGAAGATCCTTTTGTTGTCCTCGACATGCAAGAGATGATTGACAAAGTTGATGCTAAAGTCGAAAACGTCAAGGCACAGGTCAGAGCACTTGATTAAGAACTAGATTTAGTTCCAAAAATCTCTTTCCGAAATCAAGTTAGCTTCTCCTTCACAATAGGACCAAAAGGAATAACTTGATCAGCTTATTCCTTTTCGATTGATGCACACTTTGGAAGAAGAAAACAAGAAATACAATGATAACCTTGATCATAAAAATTTCACCACCTCCATAATGCTTTAGGTTCATCACGATATGCATGTTCCTGCAAATGGACTCATTAATCCGACACATGACTGACATGAGAAGCAAATTCAAAGGAGATCCAACGTAAGGATAGCATGAATCTGGTCTTGCAGCACGTCCACATCAAAGTAATTGAGCCTGCACAACACCTTGTGGATATTACGAACTACAATTTTGATGAAGTTCTTCTAATCATGGAAGAAACCCTCGACACCCTCAAAGCTCAAGCTCCAATTGTTGGGTTTTAGTAAACTACAACGTCCTATGGTGCACATACAACCCTAAATACCTTGGATCTATGTTTTCTCTATTATACATGCAAGTATGAAGTTTCCAAGATATTACCCTGTACTAGCATACAAATATCATATACTTGGGTAATAAAATAAATAGAATACATACCTTGTTGTTGTTGCTTGACTCCATGAAGCTTGAGAGCCTAGTGCCCCAAGTGTGACACCTCAAATGGTTCACACAACATCCTGAACACTTGGAATAACCATGAGAAGATGACACTCCAAGCTCAAACTGACTAGCCCTCATATGTGTATTACTTGTGTCAATTTCTTGAACTAAATGGGTCCTTATATAGTGTGCACATAAGGGTTACACCATGTAGCCCATGACTTTACCCATTCCTTATGCTCCATGGGTTTTAACCTCCATGTAGTATCCATGGACCACCACATGGGTTAAACCCAACATAAGGAATCTTGGATCATAAGCCCACATATATAAGAATGAATGATTTACACAATCAATCCCCATATATTTAATTAGTCTCATTTGATCAATAAATTAAGTCCAAATTTATTCTTGATCAATACTAGTTAAATAACGTAATTTTATATTAATATATTAGAACTTATAATATATTAATATGTCACAAATGTCCTCTTCTCACAAACGGTCTATCCAAATGTCCCGATGCCATGCAACCTAAATGGACCATCCCGAGTCGGGTCAAGTCTTACCAATTATAGTTATGGACTTAGACACTAATCCAAAAGTCTCCCACTTAGATAAGTCTAAAACTATTATTGCGTATGACTTCAAACCAATCTGGAAATCGTAGCTCTCAAAAGCTTTTGTCGAACTCTGACCTTGTCGATGAACTCTGACCTTTGTCAATAACTTGTCCATTAGATAAGGGATCATATATTCCTCCATTCTAGATATCATATGGACTGAGACATAGATTATTAATCATTCTCTCTATCCATTTGTTGCTTCCCGATTTCCGATTTATGACGACTGACTGATTCAACAAATCAAATCAGTCCTGGCTTGGCCAAGCACTCACATGTGTCATCATTAAATCATCGAGGGGCCCATAGATATCGCTTTTATCCCTAAGGTAAAAGGAATGGATAAACTTCGACTCGTATGGCTTGTTCTACTACTTGTTGAATCATACACAAAGGAACGTTTTATAACATCGATTTACCAATGCGTTTTCGTGCAATCAATGTATAACCAACTCATAGTAACGACTCATATCTCTAGGTTTGAAGAATATAAGATATTATCGTCTCATGATCACTCGTGATAAAATCCATGAAGTGATTCCAATGAGCACGGGTTGAATCCAATACGCAGAACTTATGAGCACTCATGAGTGTTGTAGCACCACCTTGTCCAACATCTTAGACCTCTATAAGCCCAACCCCTGACAGTCTTCATTCATATCTACTTCCAACATATGACCGACTGTGGATGGTTTGAATAACTTAGTCATACGGGAATAATGACCTGGTTATTCTGGAAGTCAATGTTGGATTAGTGTCTAAGTCCATAACTATTTTGGTATGTACTTGACCCGATGGTGCTTGGTCGTTTTGGGTTGCCTTCATCAAAGCAACTTGATAGGATGAATTATGGAGAGAAAGGATTAAATATGATTTATTAGTATATTATGGGAATAATATATTAAAGGAGAAATCATATTGTTTAATTAATATTAGTCAAGAATTAATAAGAATTAAGTTTGTGACTAAAAGATATTAATTAAACTTAAGAGACTGGAATTGTAATTATAAGATAATTGCAATTGGGCTATGGATTGCCTTATATTATAAGGTTGGACGAATTCTATGGGGAAACCCATTGGAAATCATCCAAGGCCTTTAAGGAAAGGAGTCCATGGGTTGCTTAGGGCTTAAGCATCCAAATTAGGGTTTCCTTGTTTGATAACCCTAATAGCCTCACTATATATAGAGCCCTTATGCCCCAAAAACGTGGACAAGCTTCCTTCTAGGGTTTCCACACGTTTTTGAGAGCCTCCTTCTCTTCTCTTCTTCATCCTCTTTCTCTTGGTGTTTGTGAACCATTAGAGGAGTGACATTTGTGACTCTATGTGACAACCCGAAAGTTTCTAGCTTGCATTCTTCATTTCTTATCAATAATAGACTCATTTTGCTATCTTGTAGTACCATTTAGGGTCTATTGGAGCGTTATAAACGTGTTATAATCAAGGTTGGAGTGTGGAAATGGGTTAACTCAAAGTGTAGGAATCAAAAAGAGGCCAAACACTCCAACACATGGAGTGTGCGGCCACACACTCGAGTGTGCGGCCACACACTCGAGTGTGCGGCCACACACATGTGTTTGCGGCCTCACACCCGTCCCAACCGCACACTCCACCTATATATACCACACTTAGTCAATTTTGAACACTTATTTCACTTCTTCAAGCATAGAACTCGAAATCCTCTCAAGTATCATCCATTCTCCTTGAAGATCTTCATAAAGAGGTACCAAGAACACCATCTAGCCGCACACATGGCAGCACACACCATCTGGCAGCACACATGGCCACACACAGGGTCGCACACATGTGCTGGCAGCACACTAGACCGCACACCTGGCCGCACACACACATATAGTGTGTATTTTGGCCATACACTCCCTTATATAGCTTCATACCCCTTCATACAATCATATATGGTTGTAACACTTCAATATAAGTGTTTACTAGTCCCTAAGGTGGTCCCAATTCATTAATTAGTTGTTCGTAACACTAATTATATTCATATGTGTGACAATATATGCTAAATAGGATTCGTGTGTGTACTCAAGTCACCATTTGATACTTAGCAACTGATCCAACATTTTCATCAGAACCACTCACTACAGGTGAGTTCATACCCCTTAATCAATGTTTTAAACTGTTTTTAAATGTTTTATGGGGGGGGGATACAAGTAGAATAATGCTAGTTATTATATCAATCACATGTGATTAATAAGCAGCATTCAAATGATTGGCTACTCATTAGCCGTTTTGCTAAACAATTTCCTTCAAATGTCTTTGATAAACACTTTATGTGTTTAAAACTCCTTATTTCTCTGTACATTTTACTCCATATATTACTTTACAAACTTATTTACAATTGTGTTTCAAACAAATGTTTCTTTATACTAAACCGTTTTATCAAACCCATGCCTTCAAACCGTGTTATAGATTGACATCAAGTCGATCTTTTCTTAAGATAATAACTATGTTCAAAGGTTTTACAAAACTTATTTATGTTTTTATATTATAAATTGCATGCCTCTATATGTATAGTGTGACAACCCAAGTTGTCCCGTTACTTTTCCCCGTTATCGTTAACGGAATATTCCAGTTTATAAAAGTTCCGTTAAATTGGAGGTCGTCAATTAAATAAACATTACAATTGTTTATGTTTAATAAGCCATTAAGTCGTAATGGAAGGAAATAAAAACACATAGCATACATTTCCATTTAATTGGAAAAGTTAGTTTTTATTATTACGACAACTAAATCGGGTGCGACCAAAAGCCCCGTTTAACGGCAGTATTTGGTAGAATTCCACCGAGCCCCGACTCAAAACCTTATATAAGGGTGAGTGGAATCCATTGGAGACTTTTTACACTCTCTCTCTATACTCTCTCTAGACCCGTTTTCGCCCCAAATCCGCCACCAAACGCTTCCAAATCGTATGTCTCCTTACCCTAGCTTGTTTTAAGCATATTGGCTTGTGATTACACCTCAAAAATCATCCAAGAATGCATGGAATAAGGAGTTTACGGCCCAAGAACACTCTAGGTCCGTAAACCCCTAATATGGTGCCAAACATGCCTTTAAACTTATCCTTAAGCATAGAAACTATTAGGAGACTTAGCCTAGTAGTGTTTGAACCCCAAAACAGCAAGAATTGTGGCATAAAAGAGGGTTTACGGCCCAAGCACATGCTTAGGCCGTAAACACCCTCTAAACTTGTTAAATCAAGTTCCAAACACTCCCAAACCACCCATAGGCTTAAGACAATAAATAAGGACATGCTATTTAGGGTTTGGAACATTTAAACATAACGAAATATGGGGTAACTTGGAGTTTACGGCCCAAGCAAGTACCTAGGCCGTAAACTCCCGAAAACACACCCAAATGATGGTTTTAATCCCCCAAAATGGCATCACACTCCATTAGAAATTGCTAGGAAGGTATTAAGGGCTTAAAACTTCACTAAATCCATGGAATGAGAGTTTACGACCGTAAACTCCCATAGGAGTTGTTCCTAGGCCGTAAACTCCCATATAATGCCCTTAGAAGCCTTAAACCCACTCATGCCTTTTTGGAAAAGTACTTAGAAAAATCCCATGAACAAGCTAGAAGCCTAAAACACCCTAGAACCCATCACCATGAGTTTACGGCCGCAAACTCATGGTGAGTAGTCCCTGGGGCGTAAACATGGTATTAAGGGTTTACTCTCGGAGGGTAAACTCCATTCCTTAGCCATATACACCTTTAGACGCTACCCGGGACACCCAAACGCTTATCCAAAGTGTTTTCCGCTCCTTTGAGCGCGTATAATTGTTTGATTAGTATTAAATATACTTATTGTATGTGAACATATGTTATCATATGTTAATTAGGTCATTGTGTGTGTTCGAGTCCTTGCGTGACACCGAACGCCCCAAACGACACCTTCGTCGGACCTACTTACACCAGGTGAGCTCATACCCCTGAATGAACCTTTTAAATGTTTTTACCTGTTTTATAGGGGGGAATACAAGTTAAGCATGCCAGTTATCATATCAATAACATGTGATTGATAACCCGTATGCACAAGATTTTACCACTGTACACTGTTTTACCGAGTAAGACACTATAATGGTTTTCAATTGCTTCAAAACTCTTACTTATACTGTTTTGTCTAAATTCATTCTAAACTGGTTTATGAAAGATTCTGTAAGGTTTTGAAACATATTTTACAAAAGAATACAAATTGTGATGTTCTCCGAATATAAAGGTTTTTCATCAAAGTTTCCCTTTTACGACGTATACTTTTACTTGTTAAATATTGCTGCTTCACATATACTTATTTAATACTCCTACTCTGTAACGCTTTCACTTATACTTGTAGTCACTTATACCTGATGGACGCTTATACTTATTCATACTCTTACTTGGAGATACAATTCTACTTCACTTATACTTGATATCGCCTCTACTTCACTTAAACTCGATACGCTCTTACTTCACTTATTGTCGTCTCTACTTCGTGATACGCTTATACATGTTCGACACTCTTAATTCACTTGCGACCACTCCTACTTCACTTGTTAGACACTCCTACTTCACAAAGATCACTTCTACTTGATACGCACTCAATCGTAGTTAGATGTATGTCTGTGCTTATATAGGTACGTATAAGTAATGATTGAAAGACTTAGGAAGGCGCGTCTGCCCTATTTCCTTTTCTTCGTTGAGATGTGATCTGGTGGGATAGGATAGCCGTCCGAAGGTCGTTTGACTCATTAGTTATATATTATGTATATGAGTATAGACATATAGGAATTCTCTAGTCAGATCAGTTAAGAGCCTCTACCTCTAGTCTACACTTACATTAGAAACCCACTATTGGGAAGTCTCTACCTCTAGTTCAGTACTTACACACTACCCACTATTTGGAAGTCTATACCCACTCTTTGGGATGCATCTTCAGGACACGGCCTTCTCCGTCGTCTAGTTGGTAACCAGAATCTCCTATAAGGAGAGCGAACATTGTGTGTATAGATCTATACGGGATTGATAACCCCGCACCCAGACTGCTAGCTACAGTCCCAGCCTACCAAGCCAATAGGTGACAAATGTCACATTTTAGACGCCTGTAGGGCGTCTGGTACTCTAGTCAGTATGGTTACGAGTGTCCCGGGTTACCTTATAATTCATGGCTTTAAGGTAACGGTATTTGGCCAGCTATTTAAACTGTATGCTGGTAACTCATTTTCAGAGTCACACTGTTTTGACCTTATAAGACGTATCTTTCATTAGATGTTGTCTGGGGTTTGTATCCACTGTATTCACAAAATCCACTGTATTCACTGTGTTCACTGTTTTAGACCTCGATAGACGTATCTTTCATTTGATATTGTCTGCGGTCTGTATTCATTGTTTTAGACCTTACTAGTTGTACCTGTCATTTGGTACCTTATGGGGTCTGTGTCTCTACTTGTTAGATTGAACCGGGCGTGTCGTTCGTTTGTTACTTTCCTGGAGTCTATGGTTCCATGCCTTAGTCAGCAGTCCTCACTGCTAAGGCATATGATATTCCCTGATGTCGTTTGCTTTCCTCAATAATCAAATTCAGTACTTTGATAATGATAGCAACTTAGGGAAAACTGCTTTTACCACACATCACTGACCAGTCTTGGTAGAAGGCTGCTTTTATTAAAGAAAATATAGGATTTTCTGGAAAGGACTCTAATACACTGAAATCTCTTAAACTATTACTTTATTAAGTTATTTGAATGAAACGTCACTAAATGCTTATGAACTCACCAACATTTGTAAAAATGTTGATACTCGCTTTTCAGATAACTTGTATTCTCAGGTTAGCATCAGACAGGTACAACTCGGAGCTATTGATGAAGATAGCTTAGCATCATGTTGTATCTATTCTATTACTTGTATTACTTTGAATTATTGTAATGTAACCATGTAAAAATTATTACTATTAATGCAATGTTTTGTTGTACTTTGATTACTATAATGCATGTGTTGTGATACTTGACATGACGTCATCCACCCCAGAACGTTTCCGCCGTTCCGGTTTTGGGGCGTGACAGATTGGTATCAGAGCATTGTTTATAGTGAGCTAAGTATATCAATTCATAAAAGATATACAACCTATAAACAAAATGGGATAAAACACTCTGACCAAGAATTATACATTAAAATATAACCATATTTTACCAAAGTGTAATAACATCTAGAATCTAAACACTCGAACAAAAGTATCACAAGAAGAACAATAATAAAAGTCTTCGGATGTTGAGCACTACAGTCAAACCTGGGCAGTTATGTAATCGTAAGCTGGGATAAATGTAACCTGATCAACTACATTTATCCGAGATGCGATGAATGTGTGCTTGGGAGTGATAGTGGTGTACAACAGGTCTGAAACTTACCAACTAGGAATGCTAGAGCCAAACATAAAGTTAAAATACTGTAGGAGTATTTTAGAACGCTAAAAGATCCACACTAATTCCAGAATGATATTCAGAAGATAAGAATCAAACAAGAATTAAAATACGATAGGGGTATTTTAGAATCCATAAACAACCTTGTGTGAATAACTAAAAATATCCTTATTGATATACCTACAACTACAGAGGGTATACTCCCAAGGTTATATATAATAAGGATCCCATAGGCTAAGAATGTGTGGTTTTGCCCTATTTCCTTTTCCTCATTGGGATGTGGTTCTAGAGTAGTATCACATATTCGAAGGCCTATCGGATCTAAGCTATATATGATTTGTATACCCTGTGTAATCGTAGCAGGACTCGATATGGATCATCCAGTGAAATGTTAATAATCAATTAGGATTCTTTAGACATTTCCATTCTCGCACGAACCCTGTAGACAACCCTAACCACTTAAGTGCTTGACAGAAGAGTTGATTCCGACACCGAAGAAGTTCATTGAGAAGATTTACTATTCAGAAATAAATGAAATGGGTCGAGACTATTGAATTCACCAAGTGCCTATATCTCTTAGGGACAGTGGTGAGAGATTCGCCTAAACTTCGGAGATTCCAGTCATCCATCATGAAGTGGTGACACCAAGAGTCGGAATCAGAAGGAAGGCGGAGTAGAAATTCAATATGTCCATACGAGATGAGAACCCTAGGAAACTACCCGATGGAAACCAACGCCGACTCCAGTCAAAGATACGAGGCAGACCGAGGGAGCCAGTACATGGAACCCGAGAATTGTCTTTTCCTCGTGTTCGTAAAATAATACAATTTAGTGAGTTAGTGATTACACTACTCACGCTATGTGTTAGGTAAATAGTCGTCTCTCGTTGCCAATTACACAATTAGGACGGATCCCCGCATCTCTATTGAGAGAAATTAGTCAATTGCCCTTGTGAGCCTCTCTTTTCGCAGTTCGTTCCGAACTGTTCTCAAATCTCTCCAGGCCGGAGAGTGAAACCTTTCCCAGTATAGAGGTAACTTAGTAGGAACAACTCGCATCTTATGGCCTTTTTCCGATACTCATACACTCACTTCGATTACCAGGACTACATCATAGGGATGTAGGTCGACACTCAGACAACCAACATCCGAGGCACGAGAAAATTTATGCCTAATACGTTCAGGACAGAAATATCCAGGGTTAACCATTGTCACTCATTACCTTGTATTCCTTTCCGTGTAGGAAAACCATGCCACCGAAGAAGCGTAACCAATCCACAAGCAAGAAACCTGCTCTCTTATTCGATGAAGCTACGTTCCAAGCTGCAGTCTCAGCAGCCGTAGCAGCTGTCATGGCTCTCCTGAATGCTAACACCGCAAATGTTAGCAAGGGCCCTGTCGGGATTTCCAATCCTGCCAATGGACAGCAGCAACCAACACTTTCATACCCAGTTACCCAAGAACCTTCACCGAACCCACTAAAGAGAAAACTAAAGATTGAGGAGGGAAGTACCTCGACTCAAGGACCTTCTGAAAGGCGACGAACTGAGGCAGTCTATACCCCTGTCAGTCCTTCCTTCCCGACTTCAAGAAGACCATACCTAGGAGACCTTCCCCACTACAGCAAGTGCAGCTACCATCATCATGGTGCCTGCCGGGAACTCTTATGTGCTAGGTGCAACATGAAGGGTCATACTGCTCGCGTATGCAGAACTCCGGTGGAGCGTATTGCATCAATCACCAAAGTGACGACCAATCCATGCCATAAATGTGGTAAAATGGGACACTTCAAGAAGGACTGCCCAACCGAAGGGAAAGACAAAGACACAGAAGGAGCCTGACACTACTGCTTAGGGAGAAGCGGCAAGGAACTCGTTAGATTTTGGTACGTCTCTCAATCTCGGATAACTAAACTAAGAACAATAAAAGACTAATTCAAATGTAAATTCTTCCCAGTAAGGCGAAAGTCACAACACTGTTATAAAATTTAAAATTCATTAGGTAAAACTATAATGGCTAAACATATACGTTACGGCCATGTATATTTAAGATGGACAGACCTAGAGTGAGTGAATGCCGCCTCATTTCCTGTTCGTCGTTTGGTTGTGGATTAGGGCGGGGTCGCTCAGTCAACAGTCCTCCCCACCTTAAATATACATGACTAGTATATGTTAGGAGATTATAGAAATGCCTTGTGAGAATCCATTCATGAAAAGGTACTCTATTCGGAAACACCTAGGACTTTCTATAGTACCACGTCGACTCTATCAGTCCAAGTATCCGCGGTAGTGATACATAGGACGAAACCCGAGACGCCTAGAACTTGTGTGCCTGTTTGGCACATGACTCTATCGATCTTCACGTTACATCATGTTGGAGTGTGCCAACTTCGACAACTCTATTGATCATGGTTTGACTTCGTGCAACCATGTGTACGTCCTTAGTGCTATCCAAAAAGAACTTTCTCCATAGCCTTGTCGGCAAATAACGGTTCTTCCGAACCTAAACCTAACACAAATAGTCAAACCTAATGTGATCCGTCAATCGTCCCTCTTATCTCAAACCTTCCGAAGTACCCAAGAGAGGGTATCCCGCACTGTTGACCGACCCCTCGTAGTCAGATGGACACCGAAGTGAACGACACTACAGATACTTTAAGAAGATGACCACCAACCTAAGCATACTCCGTAGATTCCCCCGGGAGACCCTTCGCACCTCGCACATCAGGTTCCTGAACCCAGAGAATAGAACTCATGAGGCTGACCACTATAACCAGGTATACTGCTGGCATACATCAAGTATTGGCGGTTATGCCAAGCATGAGCTCTACCACGGACCTCTTCGCAAAACACTTTCACCCTATTCCATAACATAGGAGCCGAAGCAAGAGAATCACGGCGGGTTGAGCGAGTAAAGTTCCTAGTGATGAGACCCTATACCCACTAGATTTGACCTAGACCGAAAAAAACTCAGAACCTTCGGAAGAGTAGTTGTAGTAGATGCTGGCACTACTCATGCACCTCGTCCACCCAGTTATAAACAAGTGGTGCTTATCATCCTCCACCCTCTTGCAAGGAGGAAATCGTCGTCGCCCTGTAGACGATGAATTACACTTTCCGAAGTGAACACTAGGATACCGAGAACCACAGGATAACCTTCGCAGCCAAGAATACTTGGTCAAGTGCGAAAGTAGTTGCGTTAAGTCTCATGACCCAGATCCCGAAGACATCATAGGCTTGACACCAGCCCTGGTGTTAGTCGAAGGGTTATGCAGGAACATACACTTTCCACGCTAGAATAAACCACAGTCTTAGAGATTCCTTGGACTATTAGGTGTTCCACGAATACCATCTTACGCAGAGATAGTAGAATCACCTCCCGAGATAGTCCAACACTCGTCTGGTGAAACTCTATCTCCCCGACCCTCAGAGTTTCCGCATCTCAAGAGCCTCTAGTGTAGATTCGTTTTGCACAAGCTTGAGATAGACACTCTACAGCAAACCGATAACCATAGTCACACAACCCACTCGACGATCTAGAAAGTCTCTATCAGCCAGTTGACAGAAAACACGAAACCAAAGACCACCCAAGTTTCCTAAGGACCAACCTGAAGGACTACACTACCAGTACGGGAGAGAACGTTAGGAACTTCGGAATGGCGATCGCGCCAGTGATGATCTTGCCATAGAAGTACACTATGTTATGAGTACTGAAAAGCTCTACCATTCCAAGAGCTTAGGACCATATGAGAATTCTCATGGAGATTTTTTCCAACCCTATTCAGGCCGCTACTACCTTCGGATATACCACAAGACTCACACCTGATCGATCCACTAATTAGACTAGATATGCGATTGCCCGACATCACTCTTCGTACCCCACTCATATCGATAGAATCCATTGAGAACCCTAACCTCGTAGATACACCAGTCGGAAACCCACTAGTTACACGAGACGGAATCCGCATCCCGTACGTGAGGGTCTGTTGGAATGACAAACACAGACTAAAGTTCACTTGGGAATGCGAGGACAAACAATATAGGAAGTACTCCTTTACCTCTACTTGGCCATTCATACCTACTTTCTTGCCTAGACCTGAATTTCGAGACCAAATTCCCTCTAACGGGGGGATGATGTGACAACCCAAGTTGTCCCGTTACTTTTCCCCGTTACCGTTAACAGAATATTCCGGTTTATAAAAGTTCCGGTAAATTGGAGGTCGTCAATTAAATAAAAATTATATTTGTTTATGTTTAATAAGCCGTTAAGTCGTGATGGAAGGAAATAAAAACACATAGCATACATTTCCATTTAATTGGAAAAGTTAGTTTTTATTATTACGACCACTAAATCGGGTGCGACCAAAAGCCCCGTTTAACGGCAGTATTGGGTAGAATTCCACCGAGCTCCGACTCAAAACCCTATATAAGGGTGAGTGGAGTCCATTGGAGACTTTTTACACTCTCTCTCTATACTCTCTCTCTAGACCCATTTTCGCCCCAAATCCGCCACCAAACGCTTCCAAATCGTAAGTCTCCTTACCCTAGCTTGTTCAAAACATATTGGCTTGTGATTACACCTCAAATATCATCCAAGAAGGCATGGAATAAGGAGTTTACGGCCCAGGAACACTCTAGGGCCGTAAACCCCTAATATGGTGCCAAACATGCCTTTAAACTCATCCTTAAGCTTAGAAACTATTAGGAGACTTAGCCTAGGAGTGTTTGAACCCCAAAACAACAAGAATTGTGGCGTAAAAGAGGTTTTACGGCCCAAGCACACGCTTAGGCCGTAAACACCCTCTAAACTTGTTAAATCAAGTTCCAAACACTCCCAAACCACCCATAGGCTTAAGACATAAAATAAGGACATGCTATTTAGGGTTTGGAACATTTAAATACAAGGAAATATGGGGTGACTTGGAGTTTATGGCCCAAGAAAGTACCTAGGCCGTAAACTCCCCAAACCACACCCAAATGATGGTTTTAATCCCCCAAAATGGCATCACACTCCATTAGAAATTGCTAGGAAGGTAATAAGGGCTTAAAACTTCACTAAATCCATGGAATGAGAGTTTATGGCCGTAAACTCCCATGGGAGATGTTCCTAGGCCGTAAAATCCAACATAATTCCCTTAGAAGCCTTAAACCCACTCATGCCTTTTTGGAAAAGTACTTAGAAAAATCCCATGAACAAGCTAGAAGCCTAAAACACCATAGAACCCATCACCATGAGTTTACGGCCATAAACTCATGGTGAGTAGTCCCTGGGCCGTAAACATGGTATTAAGGGTTTACTCTCAGAGGGTAAACTCAGTTCCTTAGCCATACACACCTTTAGACGCTACCCGGGACACCCAAACGCTTATCCAAAGTGTTTTCCGCTCCTTTGAGCGTGTATAATTGTTTGATTAGTATTAAATATACTAATTGTATGTGAACATATGTTATCATATTGTAATTATGTCATTGTGTCTGTTCGAGTCCTTGCGTGACACCGAACGCCCCAAACGGCGCCTTCGTCGGACCTACTTACACCAAGTGAGTTCATACCCCTGAATGAACCTTTTAAATGTTTTTACATGCTTTATAGGGGGGGAATACAAGTTAAACATGCCAGTAATCATATCAATCACATGTGATTGATAACCCATATGCACAAGATTTTACCACTGTACACTGTTTTACCGAGTAGGACACTATAATGGTTTTCAATTGCTTCAAAACTCTTACTTATACTGTTTTGTCTAAATTCATTCTAAACTGGTTTATGAAAGATTCTCTAAGGTTTTCAAACATATTTTACAAAAGAATACAAATTGTGATTTTCTCCGAATATAAAGGTTTTTCATCAAAGTTTCCCTTTTACGACGTATACTTTTACTTGTTAAATACTGCTGCTTCGCTTATACTTATTTTATATTCCTACTCTGTAACGCTTTCACTTATACTTGTAGTCACTTATACCTGATGGACGCTTATACTTATTCATACTCTTACTTAGAGATACAATTCTACTTCACTTATACTTGATATCGCCTCTACTTCACTTAAACTCGATACGCTCTTACTTCACTTATTGTCGTCTCTACTTCATGATACGCTTATACTTGTTCGACACTCTTACTTCACTTGCGACCAATCCTACTTCACTTGTTAGACACTCCTACTTCACAAAGATCACTTCTACTTGATACACACTCAGTCGTAGTTAGATGTATGTCTATGCTTATATAGGTACGTGTAAGTAATGATTGAAAGACTTAGGAAGGCTCGTCTGCCCTATTTCCTTTTCTTCACTAAGATGTGGTCTGGTGGGATCGAATAGCCGTCCGAAGGTCGTTTGACTCATTAGTTATATATTATGTATATGAGTATAGACATATAGGAATTCTCTAGTCAGATCAGTTAAGAGCCTCTACCTCTAGTCTACACTTACATTAGAAACCCACTATTGGGAAGTCTCTACCTCTAGTTCAGTACTTACACACTACCCACTATTTGGAAGTCTATACCCACTCTTTGGGATGCATCTTCAGGACACGGCCTTCTCCGTCGTCTAGTTGGTAACCAGAATCTCCTATAGGGAGAGCGGACATTGTGTGTATAGATCTATACGGGATTGACAACCCCGCACCCAGACTGCTAGCTACAGTCCCGGCCTACTAAGCCAACGGGTGACAAATGTCACATTTTAGACGCTTGTAGGGTGTCCGGTACTCTAGTCAATACGGTTACGAGTATCCCGAGTTACCTTATAATCCATGGCTTTAAGGTAACGGTATTTCGCCAGCTATTTACACTGTATGCTGGTAACTCGTTTTCAGAGTCACACTGTTTTGACCTTACAAGACGTATCTTTCATTTGATGCTGTCTGGGGTCTGTATCCACTGTATTCACAGAATCCACTGTATTCACTGTGTTCACTGTTTTAGGCCTCGCTAGACGTATCTTTCATTTGATATTGTATGCGGTCTATATTCACTGTTTTAGACCTTACTAGTTGTACCTTTCATTTTGTACCTTATGGGGTCTGTGTCTCCACTTGTTAGACTGAACCATGTGTGTCGTTCATTTGATACTTTCCTGGAGTCTATGGTTCCTTGCCTTAGTCAGCAGTCCTCACTGCTGAGGCATATCATATTCCCTGATGTCGTTTGCTTTCCTCAATAATCAAATTCAGTATTTTGATAATGATAGCAACTTAGGGAAAACTACTTTTACCACACATCACTGACCAGTCTTGGTAGAAGGCTGCTTTTATTAAAGAAAATATAGGATTTTCTGGAAAGGACTCTAATACACTGAAATCTCTTAAACTGTTACTTTATTAAGTTATTTGAATGAAACGTCACTAAATGCTTATGAACTCACCAGCATTTGTAGAAATGCTGATACTCGCTTTTCAAATAACTTGTATTCTCAGGTTAGCATCAGACAGGTACATCTCGGTGCTATTGATGAAGATAGCTTAGCATCATGTTGTATCTATTCTATTACTTGTATTACTTTGAATTGTTGTAATGTAACCATGTAAAAAGTATTACTATTAATGCAATGTTTTGTTGTACTTTGATTACTATAATGCATGTGTTGTGATACTTGACATGACGTCATCCACCCCAGAACGTTTCCGCCGTTCCGGTTTTGGGGTGTGACATATAGTTATATAAGAGATGTTTAAAAGATTTAGGAAGACTATCCACCCTATTTCCTTTTCGCGCTTGAGATGTGGTCTGGTGGGATATCGGGTACTCGTCCGAAGGTCGTTTAAATATTAGTTATATAATATATATACATATATAGTCATAAAGGTCCTTCCAGTTCATCCCATGCCCTTTGGTAGCAAGGGTATACATCCATGTCCATACGTACCAGTTAGATTACTAGTAAACTACCATATGGGTAGTTTAGGAAGATACTAGAACTATTACTATAACACAATATCATACTATGAGTTAGTTCATTCATGAGTCAATACTTACTACTATGAGAACATATACAACTATACTAGAGAAGAACATATACAACTATACTAGAGAAGAACATATACAACTATACTAGAGAGAGAACATATACAACTATACTAGAGAAGAACATATACAACTATACTAGAGAGAGAACATATACAACTATACTAGAAAGAGAACAAATACAACGATACTAGAACGAGTACATTACTATACTTGCTAGGTAGAGAGCACGTACAATACTAGCTAGAACATTACAGTACATTACCATACTACTACATAGATATGGTCACATGATCATATTTACATGAGTACACTTACCAGAATTACAAGTACATTTTGTATGTATAGATTCTGTTATATAATCCTCATTCTTATCTTTACCTTGTGATTCAATCACATAATCGACGAGATAGATTGGATTTAATATCCTAGTACCCAAGGATACATTGCGGGATTGACCATTCCTAGAATCTCTGTTAGCTACAGAGGTAAAAGCACATCCACGGATGTCAATGGTTGATATCATTACAGGTATACTTTTGGGGACTGACTATTCCTATACCCAGCTGTTAGCAACAGAGGTAAATGTACATCTACGAATGTCTTCAGTTAACATTGTTAGTTTCCCTTGTTTCAAAAGGGTAATACTAATACAGCTTGGTCTTGGTAGAAGACTATATTCAGAACAGTTAGATCTTAGTAGAAGACTACATTCAGAACAGTTAGGTCTTGGTAGAAAACTACATTGAGAACATTTAAGTCTTGGTAGAAGACTCCTTTTGTTACTAATAGGAATCATAGGGATTTCTAGGGCTTTTCAAATGTTTACAGTTGTTTTACAAACATTTTCATACCTACAGTTCATTTACATTTTCAATACTTACAATTCGTATACATACAAATATTTACATTTCAAATACATACAAGTATTTCATACAAATGAAGACACTAAAATACCTATGATCTCACTAGCTTCAAAGTTGATACTCGCTTTCAAAATTACTTGTATCCTCAGGTCATCATAGACAGGTACAGATGCAAGCATTTGGGAAGATGGAGCTCGTTGAAGACTCATCTTTCATTTGGATTTATGCTTTAGTGTTTATCAAAATTTGACAGAACACATTTGTATGATAATTATATTATTAATGCAATGGATGATGTTGTTGCTTGTTTACTACTTTACATTGTTGTGATACTATACATGACGTCCTCCGCCCCAAAATGTTTCCGCCTTTCTTGGTTTTGGGGTGTGACAGAGTGGTATCAGAGCATTGTTTATGGTGAATTAAGTATATCAACCCATAAAAGATATACTAACTATAAATACATACGAGATTAAAAATACTCTGACCAAGAGTTTATACTTTAAATAATAGAATATTTAATAAAGTATATGTGCCTGCATTCATACTAAAATCAGTGTCACTAGGACAGTACAAAAGAATTACGATTGTTGGGCAGCTCAAGTGGGCTTAGAGACATATGGTCAAAACTGGGAAGATATAGCCTGATCACCTATATTATTCGAAGATTTACTAGCATGTGCCTTAGTTTAATTGTGTGGTTGCAACAATACTAAAATATTACCAACCCTACCACAATGAGAACAATAGAACATAACATTAAACTTAAAATACTATAGGAGTATTTGGTGTTACTATAAGTACATTATACTAGAGAACTAAAACGGGATCTTCATTACTAAGTTGATAGTTGCTAAGTGGATACACTAAGGCTATATGTAATTAGGATGTTATAGACTTAGAATCTGTGAAAATTTTACTTCACCGCGATTCTGTGTGAATTTGGAGTTAAGATCACTTATTCGAAGGCCTATCTTGTTTCGATTACATATAACTAGTATGCACTTCACAAATAGCGATGTAACTAATGAAGATTTTCTAAATAATTATCTAGATAGTTCGTCTAATAATTATTTCTTACCCCAATTCTCGCATAGATAACATGGCTGGACTCCATCCCCGTGGCAACCAGTATCTTCCGAACGAAGTCATTGCTGGTTGGTTTGGGGAAGAACCAGAGAATGATCATCCTATCCCTTTGAATGATCACCATGATGAAGACCTTTCGGACGATGCTAATTCCGAACCAGAGGTAGAGAACCTACCCCGAGCAGCTCCCTTTCCAATCCCTAACCCTCGTCCGGCTTTTCATGGTCCGACGCCTCCATGGGTGGAATGTTTGGAAATATGGAGCCAAGGACAAGATCAGCCCATGCCATATGATGGTGACCAAAGCTTTTATGACCTGAGCAATGGGGCTCAGCAGACAGAGTCTTGCCAATCTTGGTCCGTAGAGTGACCCGAAATGAGATTCAAGGCAGGACTGCCCTACATCAGATCACTGAAGTTGTCGCCAATGCGAGAATGCATACCCTCCGCACCATTCGTCTAGAAGATGCTTGCGAGAGATCAGAGAGAAACCATGAAACCCTGCTGCGAGCACTGGCTGAATCACGAGCCGAAGTCATAGAGCTCCGAGTACGCCATAGGGTGTGCAAAAGACACCTACTTGATGTGGAACGTCAACTGGCTGAACTGAGAGTTCACCAGAGGGATGATTGTTGCCGGTAGTAGATGCTTTACTTTATTTTCCTTGTTAAAAGGAATCGTTTTCTGTCTATGACCGATGTGGTATTTTCTATGATATTATCTTGTACTATAAGTACTTTTGGTTAGGTCGTTATGCTGTCAAGAACTATCTTCTCCGGATATGATGTATGACCTTTACAAGGTCATTTTCCTGAACTTTTACGTCATCAATATCAAAGATATTGACAGTCGGCTAACTTCTATGTCATTCTTTTTTTGAAGTACTCTTATCATACTTTTATTGGAGTCTATCTGAATCATGCTTTAGTCATGTCATTGGACTATAGTAATTTAGCTCCGGAGACATTTCCAAGTCTCTTTCAGTGGTTGGATCTTGTTATTCACCAACCCACGATACCTCGGCTTGAACGACAAACGTCTTGAGACCATTCTATGAACTTACTTCTACTCATTACTAGAACTGCATCATAGGGATGTAGGTCAAACCTTCGCGATCATACTTCCATTCCATTACTGGGACTGTATCATAGGGATATAGGTCAAACATTCGAAAACATAGTCTTACTCTTTACTTGAACAATCGAAGTACCCCTAGGGTCAACCAGAATCGCTCACAAAATCCTTATCTTTCGTGTTACAGAATCATGTCATCATCCGGAAGCAATCAGTCAAACGACGAAACACCGCAATCCTCTCACCAAAGCTAATATTAGCCAGTCATGCCACCAATGCGGGGAGATAGGGCACTTCAAGAAGGATTGCCCTATAGCAAAGAACTCTGGTGTAGATGGGAGGATTCTCAGGATCACAGCTGTGGGAGAACCTGCTCCGGAACCCATGTTAATGTAATTAAGGCGTTTTGTTGTAACAGACTTATAAACTACCCAGAACTAGTGCAACTAGAGTCTTACCTTTTGCGACATCCTGTCTTTATAGGGATGCCCGTGCTGCGTACTTGTCTTTTGTAGTATATCTTATTCGCAGCAATGGTCTTGTTGTAAGTCTAAAGTAGTGTAACTCTGTTGATGGTTGCACGGTTGTGTTTGTCTGTAAAACGTATTATGTTCAAATCTAATGTCTTTAAGATTCAGTATGATTTCGACATTTTCATACGACTCCATTCAATTAGATCCTCACAAAAACAGCTTCATACGTACATCGCTTTCTTCTAGATCACTTTTCCAGCGAAGCCGTCATATCAGAACACCGAAGTACTCATGCCAGGAGTACCTCATAGTTATTTTCTTCCCGAAGAAATTCTCGAAGTACCACTCGTGCAGTGCGTCAAGTTCAATCCAAGGATTCATACGATTGATCTATCACTAAGGAATGTATACATAAGAGTGATATATAATCAAGGTTCTACAGGTTTAGAGTTGATCATTCCACTTTAACTTCTTTTTCCCCGATGGGATGTGAGCTTAAAGAAGAATCAATTATTCGACTACCTTTTCAATCTTAATTATACACGACTCGTATACATGACATTGTGATTGTGAAAACATGTATGAATTCCAATATGAACTTCAAGACGGAGAACTGCCTAAACCTACGAGTAATCGCATCGTCATGTGAACAAACTTAGAACCCAGTACGACTCTTGTAAGCAGATCGCCCTATAGTCTAAACACCTACAGAAATACCAGAACAGTACAGACAACTTAACGAACTGCACAGCGATAGAATAAGAAGACTAGGCTTCTCACCCTGGAGAACCCCCAGTCTTATTCTCCCAGAGATCGACAGATTGCATCGTACGTGCCTCGGATATCGAGGACTCCGTCAAGATTTTTCATTAAAAATCGTTATCTCTGCCTCGCATAGATGAAATGGATCGGAGATCCGAATATCACCAGTTCGAGTGTTAGGGAAAGATGTCCAGAAGACTATCTTCCGAACTCAATGCGGATACTTCAAGTCCGTAGTGATACCCTTCGGATAGGACCAACGCACCCATAGCTTTCATGAGCTAAAATGAGTAGGGTACGTCTTACTTACTTGGATCAGTTCATCATTTCTCCATGTAATGACTTACTTATCGACCCTCATGGTAAGAATGAACCTCTGGAAACATTACCTTCAGAGATACTTTTCACAAAGTTCTATGAACTCGAGTTTTGAAATTGTAGAGTAAGGTTCCTATGACACACTGTTAGTGATGATGGAAATTTCGAGTACTCATACAATTTCTCAAAACTGTTGAGATTTGGTCGACATCAGAGACGCCGACAGTCATTCGCCAAATTCTAGGTCTTTCAGACCTACTGTCATAGTTCATCCAGAACTCCTCGTAAATCACAGAAACCCTTGACTGGGATGTTAAACAAGAAAAAGAAACCTTGGAGATTCCGAGTGAGTGACCAAGTTCTTTAGGAGAACTCACTCTGGGAATGGCTTAATACGCTTCGTATCGCGTGGAAAGCTAGATCCAATATAGTTAGGACCTCCGAGATTCTTATCAGAATCGGTCCTGTGCCTCGCACAAACTAGACCTACTCCGTGAACTCAGTAGCGTACATTCTACTCTTCGCGTCTCAATCGTGAAACCGTACCTTTCTGTTAGGACTCTTGTAAGTCCACTCTTCAAGATCCACGCCTTCATATTTGAACCGTAGTGACCCTCGACCGAGAGGTCAAGCGGACAAAGCATCGCCACTGCCCTTTAGTGTAGGTTCGTTAGGATACCAACCGAGAACCTGATTTCACTTAAGAGCGCTAGAACCAATCGATTAGAAAGTTTCCTCCTCATAACTCGATCATTCGTACCTACTTCCTTGTCTAAATTCTAATTTTGGGACGAAATTCCCTTTAACGGGGGGATGATGTGACAACCCGAAAATTTCTAGCTTGCATTCTTCATTTCTTATCAATAATAGACTCGTTTTGCTATCTTGTAGTACCATTTAGGGTCTACTGGAGCGTTATAAACGTGTTATAATCAAGGTTGGAGTGTGGAAATGGGTTAACTCAAAGTGTAGGAATCAAAAAGAGGCCAAACACTCCAACACATGGAGTGTGCGGCCACACACATGTGTTTGCGGCCTCACACCCTTCCCAACCGCACACTCCACCTATATATACCACACTAAGTCAATTTTGGACACTTCTTTCACTTCTTCAAGCATAGAACTCGAAATCCTCTCAAGTATCATCCATTCTCCTTGAAGATCTTCATAAAAAGGTACCAACAACACCAAGAACACCATCTGGCAGCACAGATGGCTGCACACAGGGCCGCACACATGTGCTGACAGCACACTAGGCCGCACACCTGGCCGCACACACACATATAGTGTGTATTTTGGCCATACACTCCCTTATATAGCCTTATGCCCCTTCATACAATCATATATGGTTGTAACACTTCAATATAAGTGTTTACTAGTCCCTAAGGTGGTCCCAATTCACTAATTAGTTGTTCATAACACTAATTATATTCATATGTGTGTCAATATATGCTAAATAGGATTCGCGTGTGTACTCAAGTCACTCACTACAGGTTAGTTCATACCCCTTAATCAATGTTTTAAACTGTTTTTAAATGTTTTCTGGGGGGGATACAAGTAGAATAATGCTAGTTATTATATCAATCACATGTGATTAATAAGTAGTATTCAAATGATTGGCTACTCATTAGCCGTTTTGCTAAACAGTTTCCTTCAAATGTCTTTCATAAACACTTTATGTGTTTAAAACTCCTTATTTCTCTGTACATTTTACTCTGTATATTACTTTTCAAACTTATTTACAATTGTGTTTCAAACAAATGTTTCTTTATACTAAACCGTTTTATCAAACCCATGTCTTCAAACCGTTTTATAGATTGACATCAAGTCGATATTTTCTTAAGATAATAACTATGTTCAAAGGTTTTACAAAACTTATTTATGTTTTTATAATATAAATTGTATGCCTCTATATGTATAGTTATATAAGAAATGTTTAAAAGGTTTAGGAAGACTATCCACCCTATTTCCTTTTCGCGCTTGAGATGTGGTCTGGTGGGATGTCGGGTACTCGTTCGAAGGTCGTTTAAATATTAGTTATATAACATATATACATATATAGTCATAAAGGTCCTTCCAGTTCATCCCATGCCCTTGGGTAGCAAGGGGATACATCCATGTCCATACATACCAGTTAGATTACTAGTAAACTACCATATGGGTAGTTTCGGAAGATACTAGAACTATTAGTAGAACACAATATCATACTATGAGTCAGTTCATTCATGAGTCAATACTTACTACTATGAGAACATATACAACTATACTAGAGAAGAACATATACAACTATACTAGAGAAGAACATATACAACTATACTATAGAGAGAACATATACAACTATACTAGAGAAGAATATATACAACTATACTAGAGAGAACATATACAACTATACTAGAAAGAGAACATATACAACGATACTAGAACGAGTACATTACTATACTTGCTAGTTAGAGAGCACGTACAATACTAGCTAGAACATTACAGTACATTACCATCCTACTACATAGATATGGTCACATGATCATATTTACATGAGTACACTTACCAAAATTACTCGTACATTTTATATGTATAGATTCTATTATATAATCCTCATTCTTATCTTTACCTTGTGATTCAATCACATAATCGACGAGATAGATTGGATTTAATATCCTAGTACCCAAGGATACATTGCGGGACTAACCATTCCTAGAATCTCTATTAGCTACAGAGGTAAAAGCACATCCACGGATGTCAACGGTTGATACCATTACATGTATACTTTTGGGGACTGGCTATTCCTATACCCAGCTGTTAGCAACAGAGGTAAATGTACATCTACGGATGTCTTCAGTTAACATTGTTAGTTGCCCTTATTTCAAAAGGGTAATACTAATACAGCTTGGTCTTGGTAGAAGACTACATTCAGAACAGTTAGATCTTAGTAGAAGACTACATTCAGAACAGTTAGGTCTTGGTAGAAGACTACATTGAAAACAGTTAATTCTTGGTAGAAGACTCCTCTTGTTACTAATAGGAATCATAGGGATTTTCTAGGTCTTTTCAAACGTTTACAGTTGTTTTACAAATATTTTCATACCTACAGTTCATTTACATTTTCAATACTTACAATTCGTATACATACAAATACTTACATTTCAAATACATACAAGTATTTACATACAAATTAAGACACTAAAATACCTATGATCTCACCAGCTTCAAAGCTGATACTCACTTTCAAAATTACTTGTATCCTCAGGTCATCATAGACAGGTAGAGATGCAAGGATTTGGGAAGATGGAGCTCGTTGAAGACTCATCTTTCATTTTGATTTATGCTTTAGTGTTTATCAAAATCTGACAGAACACATTTGTATAATAATTATATTATTAATGCAGTGGATGATGTTGTTGCTTGTTTACTACTTTACATTGTTGTGATACTGTACATGACGTCCTCCGCCCCAGAACGTTTCCGCCGTTCTTGGTTTTGGGGTGTGACACTCTAAGCTTTCTAAAGTCAATACAAGAAGGATTTGAGATTGTTATTGCTAGATAACAATCAAGGTATGATCTAAACCCTAATTATATGTTATATTGATTTTTATATGCTAGATCTAGGGTTTATAGTCTTGGATAGATTGCATGTACAATAGAGAAACCTAGATCCAAGCATTAGGGTTTGTGTGAGCACATAGGATGTTCCTTCAGTGGTATCATAGCCTAGATTGGTTTCTATTGTATTGATGCATTATGTAAGTATGACTCGGCGTGTCAGAGTGTCAGACAGAGGAAATCTCGGATTTTGTTGCTGTTTTGCTTAAGGATAATTACCATATTCGTTTTAAAACTATAAAATTCAAATTTTATTGTTTCTTAAAGAATATCCTTGCCAAAACATAAGATAATTACCAATTGATTAGATAATAACTTCCTTATATGATTAAAGTTGATTATTTGTATTAATTGGGTAACTTATTTTGCTAGAAATTGAAATTAGGTCAAATATAGATAATGATGAAATTAATTGTTTAATTTATATTATTTGTTATTTGATCCTTGTGTTATGAAAAGTTTCAATTTTCCCCTTTAGGTTTTATTGTTTAAATTTGAAATCAAAGGTTTAGTTTTGAAATTTAAATAGTTGAAACCCTAATGTTTTGAAAAGGTTTCAGAACTTGCCCTTAAGTTTTGGAATTTAAATTTTGATTAAACGTTTAATGTATACTTAAATTCTAAACCTAAATGTTTTTTTGAAATGTTTCAAAACTTGCCCTCAAGTTTTGGAATTTAAAAGTTGATTAAAAGTTTAATCTAGGAATGTTAAATTCTAAAACCCTAGTATTGTTTTGAAAAGTTCAAATCACACCCTTATGGTTTTATTAATTAATTAAGGTGTATAATTAAATGAGGTTTAATAAATCCATAAAAGTTTTGGTTTACATTTAATTGAATTAAAAGTATAATCGTTAAATTTGACCACCTAGTATTTTTAAAAGTGTAAAATACACCCTATACTATATATAACATTAAAAGTCTAACATTATATATATGTATGACTAGAAGTCAGTCTTACCATTAGTAGGCCTCATTCACGAAGTTGGTGTATAAGGGGTGTTTAAGGAAATTGCCTATAAAATGGTGATTGAATGGGTATCCACTCTTACCCAGTGCACTCTTGACTAGTGGAGGGTCGTTAGCCGAACGCGTAGGATAGGACAAAACCTTCCATTATAAGTATAATGAAGTACAAAAGTAACTAAATGTTTTAAAATTCCCAATCATAGTTACTTAGGCAAAAGTGAATTGATGCAATTCCATGAAATTACACTTTGTGCCCTTGCGAAGACGTTAGTGGAGCATGTGTGGTTTACCGGCAGACTAAATGGTTCTAAGCAAAGGTAGCAAAGGATGACTTAATGTTTGTCATAGTTCGGTGGAGGGTGTGTGCTTTACCGACACATCGAATAGGTGACTGTATTATGTGAGGGCACCATGTAAGTTTGCATGGTTATTCACACCCGTTTTGTGATCCTCGACATCGCAGTCACAAACAAGAGGGGCATATCGAGATTTAAAAATGCCATTGAAATATTCAATGAATCTCAATGGATCTAGGAATTTTCATAAATTTTAAAACTTAAATTTCTTTTTCGTTTTTCGTGGTGGAAATTAATGAATCGTCATTCACTTACCTTCAAATATTCTGCAACTAGATTACGGCATCCCTTTTCTAGGTTGTAGCGTATTCTGTTGGGTCCTAGCCTTAATATCTCATTTGGGTGATTTACTAAGGACTCAATCAATCAACTAACTTGAATTTGTATTCTCCCGTTTTGTAGATGTCAAAGTACGACAACTATGGTCTTCCCAAATCCCGTGGAGCAAGCTTTCCACATGAAGATGATATTCCATGATTCAATTGAGGAACAAGAAATCATGCTTCACGTCCTCCACCTCCTCCAATTATTCTCCATAACCCACAAGTTCGAAGGCTTGAAAAGTTCAAGCTTACTCAAGCCCTTTTGGCAAGTAAACATGAAGAGGGAAAGTCGGTGTGTGCACACGTCCTAGGGATGAAGTCACACATTGATAGGTTAAGAATGTTGGGATCCGTTGTCTGTGAGGAGATGGCTGTTGATTGGGTTCTTAAGTCACTTCCTAACTCGTATAGTGAGTTCGTAAGAGAGTACTATATGATGAACTGCAACGTGACCCTTATAGATCTCACCTATATGTTTATTGCTGCTGAATCAGCAATGGTTTGGCGCAATAGAAAAGCAAAGTTAATTGGTGAATTTGCCTTCAAAACCTCTATGGATATAGACAATGGTAACGAAAGACATGCTATGATCAAATGGTTTGATCATAAGAGAAAGGCAATGTCTGAAGTAGTTCCATGTTCTGTTCCAAAAGAGTCATTTGCTTTTATTGCCAAGAGAAGGGGCATTGGAGACGAAGCAGCCCTATTTACCTTAGAGATCTAAGAGATGGGAGAGTCAAAACGAATGGCTATGCTTTAGGTAAACTCCATTGACTAACTCTTTTAAGCTTCTATTCTAGATTCTTAATACATAATGTGATAAGATTATAATTGATGTTTTGTAGGATCGAAGAAAAGAGAGGAAGCTTAAGGGAAGAAGTGAGCAGAATCTAACCGTGAAGAAATGGATTTCGATCGCATTACTTGAAGATTAGATTCTTGAGCTACTACTTAGAGTTATAATTAGATTGCTAGGAAATATGTATTAACATAGTTTTTCAATGAATTGCATTGTAAGGACAAATTTTTCTGCAATAAAATAAATTTTAATTTTATATTATTTATTTATCCTTGCAATGGCGTGCATGAAAAATTGATGTTTGAAGGTTTCTATTATTAGCAATAATGGATTTGATTCTTAATTATGGAAATGTCGAAAATTTACCAAATAAGGAGAGTTTCTCATCGCCCAAGTTTCAATTGGACAGAAACTTGGAATCACGCAACTTGGTTGCATGATCAATGAGAAATTTCATATTTGGAAATTAGACTAATTTGTTGACAAAGTGTCAAGTGAAGGACTAAGAGATCGAGTACACAAAGTTGTGTGTTGATCAAGTCCACCACAAGAGTAACAAAGACATTCGTCATGATTTACTAAAGGTTTAGTAAATATGATTATACTTATAAGATTAAGTGTAATTCTGAATTGATTGAAAAGGTTTAAATCAATAGCAGAACGAATAAGAAGAATCAAGTAGGCAGAAAGATAAAAGTTTCTCCATTGTAAGAAGAAGGGAGAGTACCTTTTATGCTTTATGATAGGTCTTAATGATTAAGAACCATATCTCAATTGATCCTCTAAGTGAGTCTTAGTACAATTGTATGTCTAAGAAGAGGAATCAAGAATTGAAGAAATGGTTAAATCAAGAAGTCAATCATACTTCGTTCCAAAACAAGTCTTAGAGTTAAGATTGTGACATTGAGTGAAAAGTATTAAGAAGGTTTATAACATTCATCAAATGTGGAAAGTTGTGATGTCTTGGATGAGAAAAAGACCAACTAGGACCAATTTATGAAGTGTTTTGATAAAAACTGCACTAACTCTTGAATATTTGTTTGTCAAGAAATGTTTATTGACAAGAGAATCTTATATGTCAAGGAGTCAGTGGGAGTCTTAATTGTCTTGAAAGGTTTCAAGAACAAATCAAAATAAACCTTATCGTGTTGACACTATTTTTGTTTCTGTGCCATTCCAATTGAGTTAATTATGCATGTGAGTTATATGAGTTCTCATTTGAACGCATAAAAGGCAGGCACCTTGATCAATGAAAAGTACATTGATAGGAAAAGGTGAGGCACTTAACTACTTGGAAGACATGGTGGGCAGCTGTGCTACCACAAGGCAAGAAATCAAGATTAAGAAAGTTCGGTCCATATGACTTTGAATTTGTCGTAAACCTTGGTTTTGACAAATTCACATGGATAGAAACACATACACCATTAAAATCTAAGTGTCATAAGATTCCCTCCTTCATGAAAGTGACTGTGAGGAAATGCTTTCACTAAGAAAGATTTTAAGAAGATAGTGATTGTGAAATTGAATTCTCGAATTCGATTATGGTTACGGTATCCCTTTCCATGATTCGATTTGTAAGATTTGGCAATTAGTCTGAATTGTTTAGACACACATATGAGCTATCTAAAGGAAAGGTGTATAAGCTTAGATAAAGGATTATCAAAGCATTAGGTATTAGAAACATGAACTTAAGAAATTCAACAGGCATTGTTTTTCTGAAAGTTAAGCTGTTTCTGAATACATGTCAAAGCTAGTGGGAGCATAAGTGTTATGTTTTATAATAATAATCATGATAGTGGGAGCATAAATGTTATGATTGTATGATTATTATGGAAAGTATTGCAAGTTAGCAATATTAATTATACAAAACAAGAGTTATACTTTGCAAAGTCGCAATAGTTGAAAAGTTGTTTTGCTATAATTAAGGGAGAGAATATTATGCTTCATTTCAAATCTAAAGGCTTAGGTTGTGGAATGTTAATAATTTAGTCAAGGAAACATAGTGTGCTCAAAAATTTCCATTATGATTACGGCATTCCTCTTCATAGTTCGAATTCTGAGAACGTAGCACATAAAATATTATGGCAGAAGATTGATAAGGTATCAAATCTTTATGTAAGACATTATACATCGTGTCCCATACGCTTCGGGTTTAGGATCGATTGCAAATGCTATAATATTTGACCATTCTAAAATTTTCCAAATGTCTAGCGCATTTAGAGGGAAAAGGACAAGAATCAGTTTTGACTAAGATAATTAAACAACTATCAAAGGACAATCCAAAGTTCGCCGAGAATTGATCACTTGTGAGTAGTTGGAAGTATGGTATTGGATGGACCATATCGACATTATTATAAATAGATAAGATTCTATTAAGAATGAGTTGCCATATGGAAAATATGGAAACGTGTCCATATTGGGAATTGAATATTGAAAATCTATGTCTAGATTAGAAACTTTTATGCAAAAGGATGTTCAAAGGAATGTGCTTTGAGTGAGAGACAACATATCTAAGGAATTGTATTGTAACAATCTCCGATAGAGGACTTTGTAAAATCGTTGGCAATAGTCTTTGTGACTTTTTGTGCTATGACATTACGAAAAGCATCATTGCATAAAATGTTAAAATCTAACATATTTTATAAGTGGCAAGAATTTGATATTCTTTCACTTATGAAAAAAGGATTTGGAGTTGTGAAATGAGTATGATTAGGAATGTGTTCATTTGATCTATTTCACAAAGTAAGAACCATAGGTAAACATTGTGTGCATGATAAGAGCATGGGACAAGTGTAATAATTCAAGTAAGAAGTTGATTACCCGAAACAACAAATAATGAGTAATCGATATGGCGATAAATAAAAGGTGTTTTATTTATGCTCAAAGGTTTGAGGCCATATGGGATTAGTATTATTCTTGTGTTTCACTTTGCATGTTTTGACTTCCTGAATAATTTAATTGGTTTAGAACAGTCAAATTATTCGAACGGGCCACAGTCGTTCATATGTTGGAAGTACGTATGAATGAAGACTGTCATGAATTGATGTGTGGATTGTCTAAAGAGTATTAGACATAAGCAAATGTTTGCTGCAACGTTCATGAGTGCTTATGAATATGATTTGAGCATTGGATTAAACCCGCGCTCAGTTGGATCACTCCATGAATTGTATCACAAGTGATTGGTGAGACGATAATATCTTATATTCTTGAAACCGAGATGTGTGAGTTGTATCTTGGAAATCGGTTGCACATTGATAATATGTAAACGCACCAGTAACTTGGTATTATAAAACATATTGTTGTGTGTGATTCGGTGAGTGAGTGCAAGAGAGCATTGAATCAAATTTTATCCGTTCCTTTTATCCAAAGTAGGATAAAAGCGATATCTTTGGGCCCCTCGATGATTTAGTGATGACAAACGTAAATGCTTGACCGGGCTAGGGCTAATTTGATTTGTTCAATTAGTCAGTCATCATAAATCGGAAGTCGAGAAATGGTACAGAGAGAATGATTAGAAATCATATCTTATACGATATCTAGAATGGAGGAATATATGATCCCTTATCTAAAGGACACGCGTATCTGATAGGATCAGAGTTGACAGCGGCTTTGGAAAGCTACGATTGCAGATCAGGATTTGAAGCCATACGCAGAATAGTTATTAGATTTATCCAAATGGGAGACTGTTGAATTAGTGTCTAAGTCCATAACTATTTTGGTATGTACTTGACCCGATGGTGCATGGTCCTTTTGGGTTGCCTTCATCAAAGCAACTTGATAGGATGAATTATGGAGAGAAAGGATTAAATGTGATTTATTAATATATTATGGGAAAAATATATTAAAGGAGAAATCATATTGTTTAATTAATATTAGTCAAGAATTAATAAGAATTAAGTTTGTGACTAAAAGAGATTAATTAAACTTAAGGGACTGGAATTGTAATTATAAGATAATTGCAATCGGGCTATGGATTGCCTTATATTATAAGGTTGGACGAATTCTATAGGGAATCCCATTGGAAATCGTCCAAGGCCTTTAAGGAAAGGAGTCCATGGGTTGCTTAGGGCTTAAGCATCCAAATTAGGGTTTCCTTGTTTGATAACCCTAATAGCCTCACTATATATAGAGCCTTTATGCCCCAAAAAACGTGGACAAGCTTCCTTCTAGGGTTTCCACACGTTTTTGAGAGCCTCCTTCTCTTCTATTCTTCATCCTCTTGCTCTTGGTGTTTGTGAACCATTAGATGAGTGACATTTCTGACTCTAAGCTTTCTAAAGTCAATACAAGAAGGATTTGAGATTGTTATTGCTACATAACAATCAACGTATGATCTAAACCCTAATTATATGTTATATTGATTTTCATATGCTAGATCTAGGGTTTATAGTGTTGGATAGATTGCATGTACAATAGAGAAACCTAGATCCAAGCATTAGGGTTTATATGAGCACATAGGATGTTCTTATGGCTAAAATGCATCAGTCAAAACATGCAAAATGAAACACAAGAATAATTGAATCCATAAGGGTCTCAGAACTTATGAATATAAATAAAACACCTTTTATTTATCACCATATGATTACACATTATTCATTTCATACTGTTTAAGCTATCAACTTTATTCTTGAATTAAAACAACAGTTGTCCCATGCTCCAAGCATGTACACTATGTTTTCTAAACACTAGTCATGCCATACACCAAGTATGCACACTATGTTTGTCTATGATCTTTACTTTGTGAGATAGATCGATTGAACATAACTCCAATGATTCTCATTTCACAGTCCAAAATCTCTACCGTAAATGCAAGAATTCCAAATTCATGCCATTTACCGAAATCTGTTAGATTCTAAATTTATATGCATTGATCCTCTTGTAATGATTATGTACAAAGTCACAATGACTTGACAACAAACATTACAGAGCATTCCAAAGGAGATCAACTCCTTGGAAACATTCTTCTTGCATTAAGTTTCCTAATCTTACACAAATTTATTGAACAACTTCCACCTTCCCATATTCCCATTTTAACTATCACTTCTGAACAAGAGTTGCCTCTTGTGTTCCGGGGCACGCCGGACGTACGCTAGTTTATATCTTATATGTTATATGTTCCGGGCTTCGGTCTGATACCGGGGCAAGCCCGATGCAGATTATGTGATTATGTTAGGTGTTTATGATATATGTTATGATGTTTATGTGTCGGGGCAAGCCCAATGCTGGGGTGATCTCAATGCCGGACAGGAGTTCGATGTCGGGTAAGCCAGTGTCGGGATTCATCCCGATGCAGTTGGGAGTAGTCATAAAGTTATTTTATTTGATATGTGCTAAGTGTATGGTATGTGGTGGTTTGTGGGAGCTCACTCAGCTTTGTGCTTATAGTTTCAGATTTGGTTTCAGGTACTTCAGATAGCAAGGGGAAGGGCTCAAGTTGATGGCATGGCACACACCACAATTCTTTAGCCTAGGAGATTAATCTGATATTTCATATGAGATTTTGATATGTCGAACAGATATTATGACATTCTAGACATATGAGTTTTGATTAGATCTTATGGTGATGACGTTTATGTTTATTAAATGATTTCGATAACAAATTTTTTGGACCATATTTTTGGGATGTTTCAAGTTGGTATCAGAGCCTTGGTTTGAGGGATTTGGGCACACTTTTGGGTGTGTCTGAACTCAAACTAAGGAAATGGTATAGAAATTATCAAAAAAAGTTTTTGAAAGAGCAAAAGGAAATATGTAAAAGAGAATTTTGAAAAGAGAAAAGGGTGTGGTGCATGCAATCAACCAAGCTCAAGTAAGTACTCCTTAAAAACCCATACAAGTTTATGCTATATAATGATTATCAGCTTTATTAGAACAACATGTTAGGTTAGGACTAAGGACTAGGAAGGATGCCTTATGTACCTATTATATGTGTTTCAACATTACGAGAACTGCATATGCTTGATCATGTGTACTTGATGCTCGAATGCTACTTGCTTTGTGCTGTTAGGAGTCTTAGTTATATTTTACTAACTAGTAAATGGTTATGTTACATTACATATTGCAAGGATTAAATAATTTCAGAAGGTTAGGTCTATCTTTATTGCACAACTCTTGTCTGAGTCCAACTGTTGTAGAGTAGGATCTCTCATTCGAAGAATTATCTAGTCTTAGGGATATGCAATAGTATTCCCGAGCTAGTTACGAGGAGGTAACAAAGACTTCTTATGCAGCTGATAGCGAAGAGTGGGTTCGTGACTACCCTAGGGAAAGCCTAGGAAGAGTTTATTATGAGATCAACAGTAGTAGTAGAAGGGACTTGGTGGAGTCAAGGCAATTTTTGAGGAATGTACGGATAGATGTGGAAGGTAGTATGGGCCCATATTACTAAAAGTAGAGGATCCATACTCAAATCAAGGAAGGCTGAGATAAGAACAGGGAACTTGTAGTATATGTGATCCCTTGAGTTATATTAGTATTCTGACATTTGTCATTACGTGTTTTCAGAATGGTGGTTTTACGCCCTAGACCAACGGTTGGTAGTTCAGGTGCTGGAGAGGGATCAGGTTCAGGCTCTGGAGCCGAGCATCTAGATGATCAGACTAGGGAGTTCATCTCCTCAGAGATCAGGCCTAGCATACTTGAGCAGACTCTTATGATCTTCAGTTTGATCAAGGAGGGTGTTCTGGTGCTTATGGATGAGAGATTAAGTGCGTTCCGCTCTGAGGTGGTAGCCATGATGGGGTTGCGGACACTCACCTTCAGGGAGTTTAGGGCATATGGAGCTCCCGATTACGATGGGGCTCGAGACCCTATTGCTAATACCGGATGGTTGGTAGATGTTGCCAATGCATTCTGCACCAGAAGGTGTCCCAAGGGGGACAAGGTTAGGCTTGCGTCCTGTCTTTTGAAGGACAAGGCACGTGACTGGTGGGAAGAGGTTGGGAGAGCCACTAGAGATGACACTGTATTAGATGTGATGGTATGGAGTGATTTCATAACCAGGTTTATGGTTGAGTTTGCACCTGTTATTGAGGTGCAACAACTTGCTAGGGAGTTTCAGGACCTCAAGCAGACGACAGAGATAGTGGCAGAGATTACCGCCAAGTTTAGCGAGAGGGCCCTTCTTGTTTCACAGTACATGGCAGACAAGGAGATCAACAAGGCCAGGTACCATGAGATGCTGAGGAGTGACATTAGACGGTTTGTGAGCCGCTCCAGCTGCTAGACACTGGAGGAAATGATTGTCAGGGCGAGAGAGAGAGAGAGAGAGAGAGAGAGAGAGTTGGAATTAGAGCTAGATGTAGAGGAAGAGGGAACTAGAGGGAGTTCAGTCAGGAGGATCGGGCAAGAAGCCTAAGGTATCAAATAATAGATTTCAGACCCAGCAGAGCCACGGTCGTTGTGGAAAATGCGGCAGGACACACGTTGGGACGTGCAAGGCAGGGAGTTCGGGTTGCTTCAAGTGTGGACGAACTGGTCATATGAGCCGAGATTCCACCGCTATTACAACCATCACACCAGCATCAAACCTTATTTGCTTTCAGTGAAATCAGAGGGGAGACAAGCGGTCCCAGTGCCCGAGCTTAGCAGCAGCAGGGAAGGTGGTAGCACCTTCTCCTGCCACCTTGAGGATTATAGATCGCCGTCAGGACCGGGATGATGCGCCTAAGGCGCGGAGCAGGCCTTTTTAGCTTACTGCAAAGGAGGCACAAGAAGCTCCTGATGCGGTGACGGGTATGTATTTTCCTCTTACCTCTTTATTTGATATTATTTACTTCTCATGTTTATGTGTTTGTTTATACAGTCATTCTTAGTGAACGGCATTCCAGCTATGGTATTGTTGGATTCATGGGTTACCTGATCATTTGTGTCGCTTGCAATTAGCAAACAACTCAGTAAAGCTCCGGGGGAGCTAGATTGCCCACTCGATGTCGAGATAGCCGATGACAGGACCGTCAGGGTCGCAAGAGTTCATAGAGGATGTACAATGTGGTTATTTGATTAGCAGTTCTAAGTGAATTTGGTTCCAATTCCCCTACGAGGGAATAAGGTCATCGTGGGTATGGATTGGTTGATCCCCAATGGTGCAATGATTGATTGTGAGCTGCAGCTAGAGAGGGTTCGCACTCCTAACAGGGGAGAGTTAGTGATTCAGGGAGAGAGGCCACAACATGGACCTTATCTTTGTTCAGCAACGAAAGCGAGGCACTACTTTCAACAAGGTTGCATACGATACGTTGCTTATGTCACGGATACCCGGGATAAGGGTAAGGTGACGATTGATGATGTCCTGATGGTATGAGAGTACCCAGATGTATTCCTGGAGGATTTTCATGCGATACCTCCGAAGAGACAGGTTGAGTTACGAATTAACCTGGTTCCTGGTGTGGCTCTGATAGCCATGACACCATATCGGTTGGATTCTCCCAAGATGCAGGTGTTATCTACGCAGTTGCAAGAGCTGCTAGCCAAGGGTTTTATCAGGCCCATACGTTCACCCTGGGGAGCCCCGATCCTTTTTGTGAAGAAAAAGTATGGGTCGCACTATATGTGCATAGATTATCGGGAGATGAACAAGGTGACGGTGAAGAACCGTTACCCGCTCCCGAGGATAGACGATTTCTTCGACCAGCTTCAGGGAGCATCTTGGTTCTCCAAGATTGATCTATGGTCCGGATATCACCAGTTGTGGGTCAGGGATGATGATGTACATCAAGCTTGTGGAAGAAGATCTAGATCTTTGATTGCATTCACCTTTGGCAGCCTTCTGAGTTAAAAAGCTACTACGTTGACTTCTTACCTGTTAAATCTACTTTATGGGGTGGATCTTTACATCTTTGGGGCATTTCTAAGCCCTTTATGGATTTTAGAGTGTAATGTCGAGTAAGGGCTTCAGATCTTGAACATTGGAAGGTTCTCATGGCATATAGGTGCCAACTTTATGGCCATGAGAGCCCCATGCATCTTGTAGACCTCATTTTTGGGTCTTTTAAGCTTAAGGACCCATGCATGGATGTAAAGTTCGTGACTTTACGTGTTATATCGACCCTAAGAGGTCAGATATATCATTTGGATGAGATGAGGTCAATAGAAATCAATTTTATGTACATGTACTTTAGGGGGCTCGGTGAGTCGTTTATGGACTCGGCGAGTCAGGTATTGGTTCCCCAACCTTTTTTGTTACTGAGAAATCTGGTTGAGTCTAGAAGGGGGACTCAACAAGATGGACGCTATTAAGACCTGGAAATCAATGGACTTGGTGATTGTATGAACAAAGTCAGCAAGTCTAAGGCAATCTCCCAACCCATGAAGATGGACTCGACGATTTATTCATATTACTCAGCGAGTCATAGACTGGACACATTCATATGATGAAGATGAACTCGACGAGTTCAAGGATGAACTCGGCAATTCGGTTGAAGATAGTCCCGATGTTATGGTTGAAGGAGAACTCGCTGAGTTCTTGCAAGACTCGACTAGTAGAGTCAGGAGTTGTGTCATTATGAAAGAATAGGGACTCGACAAGTTGGTGGACTAACTCAGCGAGTCAAGTTAATTGGAGGTTGATTTGACCAGGATGTTGGCGTTGGCTAGGGGTAAAATGGTAATTTTACCCTAAGAATAGTTACCAGTTTTTGACTAAGTGTCTTTATGGAATTTATAGCCGAAGAGCCACCGGAGCAGCAGACAGAGATTCCTTACTCAGAGTTCCAACAGTCAATCAACTTTACGAGGTGACTTTTCCTCCAGTAGGAACATGTCTAAGGCACCAATGTTGGCCCGTTTATTTAGTTGCAGTATGTCGAGGTAAGCCTAATGCAATTTATATGTTTCTGGACTTCGGTCCGATGTCGGGGTGGTCACGAGAAGTAGTTACGTATGCTTTATGCTTTTGTGATTCATGCATGTTTATGTTATGTGTTATATGTTTTGGACTTCGGTCTATTATAGGGCAAGCCCGATGCAGTATATGTGATTATGTCATATGTTATATGTTGTGTGTTCCATGGTAAGCCCGATGTATGCTAGTTTATATATTATATGTTCCGAGCTTCGGTCCGATGCTGGGGCAACACCGATGCAGATTATATGATTATGTTATGTGTTTAAGATATATCTTATGATGTGTATGTGTCAGGGTATGCCCAATACGAGTGTGAGCCCGATGCCTATTGCGGTCGGATGTCGGGGTGAGCCCGATTCTGGACAGGAGTCGGATGCTGGGTAAGCTGATGTTGGGATTCGTCCCGATGTAGTTGGGAGTAGTCCCAGAATTATATTATTTGTTATATACTGAGTTTTTGGTATGTGGTGGTTTGGGGGAGTTCACTAAGCTTTGTGCTTATAGTTTTAGTTTTGCTTTCAGGTACTTCAACTAGCAAGAAGAAGGGCTCGGGTTGATGACATGGTACATACCACAGTTCTTTAGCCTGGGAGATTACTCTGATATTTCATATGAGATTTTTATATGTCGAACATATATAATGAAATTTTAGACATATGATTTTTGATTAGATTTTTTTGTGATGATGTTTATGTTCATTAAATGATTTTGAAAACGAAATTTTTGGACCATATTTTTGGGATGTTTCAAGATATCAATGGAATCCTGGTAAAGCTCACTGGACTACGTTAAAGAACATTCTTAAGTACCTATGGAGGACTAATGACTGGGTACTTACCCTCAGTGGGAGTGATGACTTGAGAGTGATAGGGTATAACGATGCCGGTTTTCAGAGCGACATATATAATTTCCGCTCTCAGTCAGGTGGGGTATTTACCCTGAATGGAGGAGCAATTACTTGGAAAACTTCCAAACATGAGACTGTAGCTGATTCAACGTGTAAATCAGAGTACATAGTAGCAAGTGAAGTGGAAAACGAGGCAATATGGCTAAAGAACTTCATCGGCGACCTTGGAGTTGTACCAACTGTAAAGGAGCCTATGGAGATTTTCTTTGACAATAAGGGTGCAGTTACCTTAACTAAGGAACCAAGGGATTATGGAAGATCCAGACACATCGGGTGGAAGAAGGACTCGTCGTGGTAAAGAGGTTATTGTGAAATGAGAACCCAGCAGATCCCCTCACGAAGGGACTGAATAAAGTTAAGCATTTACAGCATGTGAGGAGCATTGGGATGAAGGACGATATTAGTTTTAATGATTGATAGCTTCTTAGGAATTTGTAATAGATAAAATGTAATTGACATTTGATGATTAAATAAAAGGTGTTTTTATTTATAAGTAAGGTTATTTTCTTAAGTGAATTGTTTGCTATTATTTCATTTTGCATGTTTTGACTTCCAAACTAATAAAATTATTCAAACTATCCATACTCGATCACACTTTGGAAGTAGGTATTGAGGAAAGGCAGTCATGAATTTGGCTTGTAGATTGTCTGAAGTGTTTAGACATATTAAGAGATTGCTACAAAATTCATGAGTGCTCATAAGGTCTGAGTATTGGATTAAACCCACGCTCACACGAATGACTTCATGGAATTTATCACGAGTGATTGTGAGACAATAATATTATATAGTCTTCAAACCAAGATATATGAGTTGTTGACTATGAGTTGGTTTTAAATTGATAGTGCGAAAACGCATCGGTAACTTGATGTTATAAACGCACTATTGTGTATGATTTAACAAGTAGTTAGTACAAGCATATAATGTCGAAGTTTAACTGTTCGTTTTAATTCTTGGAGGATTAAAAGAGATAGCTTAGGCCCCTCTATGATTTTGTTGTGACTTATGTGTCGCGCCCGGTCAGAACTATATTGATGTGTTCAGTTGAGTTCTATGTCAAACAAATCGGAAATCACAAAACAATCAACGATACAATAAGTATGACATTGTTCCATGTATTTTTCCGGCTGATATCTAGTAGAAGAAAGGGTTATATGACCACTTATCTGAAGGACATGTCACCGACTATGTCAGAGTTCGACAACGGCTTTTGAAAGCTACGATTGCTAATCGGATCCTGAAGTGGCATTGACAGCTCTAGTTATTAGACTTATCCAAGTGGGAGATTGTTGGATTTAGAGTCTATGCCCATAACTATAATTGAGATGTACTTGACCCGATTGTAGCATGGTCCTGTTGGGTTTCCTTCACCAGTGCAATTTGATAGGATGGACTTTTGAGAATAAGGCTATTATGATTTATTAATATATTCTAAGTATGAATATATTAATTGAGAAATCATATTACTATTTAATTAGTACTGATCAAGAATTAGTTTGGAATTAATTTACTGATCAAAAGAGACTAATTAAATATACGGGGACTAACTTAGTAAGTAAATGATTCTTATAGTGTGGGATAATGTTCCATGGTTATTCAGGTTGGACTAAACCAATCTGATAGTCCATGGAGGTTTAACCCATGGAGCCTAAGTAATATTAAAGCTCTTTAGGGTTTGTAAAGATGTAACCCTAGCATTTGTTATACTATAAAAGGAATCCCCTAGAGCCAAAATCAGTTACACCTATCATTCTTAGAGTTTGATATTGATTCAATACTAACTAGCTTATTCTCTCAAGCGTCCTCTTGCATTTGGTGTTTGTGACACATTAGAGGCATCACACTTAAGGTGCTAAAGTTTTCAAAGGCCAAGAACAACAACTACATCAATAGATATCCATCTAACTATGAATTTTGTATTATATATCCTCCATTGTATGCTAGTTAGGATGTATGCTTTGGAAAATGAAAATGCATGTATAATTAGAGAAAACATAGATCCAAAGCATCTAGGGTTGCATGTGCACCATAGGATATGATGTTATTTGTTATGTATTAGTATTCTGGGGGAACTCACTAAGCTTTGGGCTTACAGTTGGTTGATTATGTTTTAGGTACTTCTTAGGATCGCAGAAAGGCGAAGGCATGATTGTGCACCTCCTGATGTCTTTATTTCACTATTTTGGGATATCTCTGATATGAATCTTATTTTGGAAACAGTTTGTAAACAATGATGCTTTTGAATGTTTAAATTTCTCATAAATTTTATGGGCATTACAGAACTTCACCTGTCATCACTTGTTGCTCGGAGCAATATAACTTTCGTTTGTTTCATTGACCTTGCACCTTACATATGTTCTTACGTACGCTCTATCGACATACCGGTTTCGATTCTAGTGTGACAAACTCTTAATGCTTCTTCGTGTGGCATTGTGAGTTTTAGGGGAGATGTATCTTATATGTTATTAGCCGACATGTTTATGGGCCCTTTAGGATTTAGCCCATTACGGTTTTGTCCTTGCTAGTATTTATTCTCCATTTTCTTCTTTGTAGTCATTATGTTTTTTCACTGAGAACCCTGTAATCTCTCTCTTTCAATAATCATATGGCAATCTTATCAAGGAACACCTATTTTTTTGGCTCCTCCCCAGGTAGGGAGAGATCAATGAATGTGGATTAAAGTATAACCACCTAGGTGAGTCATTTACGGGCGTTTTCATTACAGGCCTTCAAAATCTTAAGGCTTACTCGGGTGATGGGTTTTGTTATTTTATGAGATTTGCATTAGAATACATTCATTAGAATTTAGTTTTATTAGTTTTATCTGTTGTTGTAGGGTTATTACAAGGTTTGGAAAAGAAAAGAAGTCGCCATCTAAGGCTTAAGGTGTTTACATTGTCTTTACTAGTTACTTTTGTGATGTAATTATTCATAATCTGAATCAGCATGAAAATGACTTTGTTCAAAATATTAAGTTCTTGATAATAGGATTAGTAATTTTGAATCTGAAAAAACCTAGAGTATACATGCATCTTAATTTTTTGTTACATGAAAATATCATATTGACAAAATTTAATTAAATTTTCATGGACAAACATGCCTTAAAAATGTATTGGACAAAATTGCCCTTATAACCTCTTACATCTTTTTCCATGTATGGGGTGTACATAACCACCCGTTTCACACCTATTGGACATGTTTTCCCATGCACAATCAAGTTGACATATTTGCCCCTGTGTTTACTTCCCAGTCTCATCTGATCCACAAAGTTTGTTACTGTTTTCAAAAGCATTTCTACATTGTTTACTTTTGAAGCTTTGGTGTCAATTGACATCACATATAGTCCCACCTTTTTCATTGTATCTGAATATTAATGGGCTCTACCTCTCCTGATTCTGTGTGCAAAGGATTAAAAGTTTGTATTTATGCTTTTGGTGACCATGTGATTATTAAATAATTGAGTTTTTTTATTTTCTTCTACTGCATCATTTAATATCAAATTGGTATTTTCCATTTAGATTTTGAAGTCATATATAAGTTGATGCTCACGATTCAAAGTTCATTGGTTATTTTGGGAAAGTGTAGTTCTTGGAGTTTTTACTCTAGCCACATTGTTTAGTTTATGCTTCATGTTTTGGTGATATAATTTCTTTACTCTTTGTACTTATACCAGTTCTCCCCGAGTTCCCTCCTAGTTATTATTATTTATAAAATATCTTATTCAAAAAAACATAGCAACTCCATAATATAGTCATGATGTTGTCATAAAAGTGGTACTTGCATCGTCTGGTTTACTTAAATTTTGTTTCCATTATCTACTATCAGTGAAATTTTCATGCTCACCGGTTGTAATTGTCATTTTTTTTATAAATCTTACGTTTTTAGTAAAATTAGATACATCAAATTAGATAAGTTGCATATAATATAGTAAGATTATTTAAATTGTGTCTTTGGATGTCAAAGATAAAAGATGTAGCCAACATAATTGCTGATAAACGAGTCATATATATAACCTTATAATTTGTGTGTCGTAGCCATAAAACACGGTTTTATTCTAAAAACCTAGACATATAATTGTATGGCTATAAGACACGGTTGTTACATTAGAAACCATCTTATTTTAGTATTAAATATACCCACGACATATGCTGAAAGCTGGGTCAAATGAGACTCCCCCTTATAAAACCCAGTTTTTAAATAATTTAACCCGTTTTTTATTTTTAGAAGCCAGGTCCTATATACCGCATCCTATGTGCTAATTTTTAATAGGGTACTTTATTATCTAATATTTATTTCGGACTAGATCAAAGTGTATCTATATGATAATTAATTATGAATACTTACACATTAATCACATGAAAAATCATCTATATGTACATGTATGCAGTTTTTCTTAGATAAAAAAGTAGTTACTATATTTCCAGTAGTTGTGTTATATTAATTAAAAACAAACTTTATTTCCGACCAGACACTCAAAAATTAATCGTAACGCATGCAATGTTTATTTGAGATGAATAAAACCTCCTCTAATTGTCATAACATCTTGAAGATATATGGTCTCTTTCCTCGTAAGCCTACTAGCCTCTTTTTGCTTAAGCCTATAGTTCTATTTGTTCTTTCAGCTCTCTTTTGAAAGTTTAGGTATCAGTTCATTATGTGTTTCTTTCTTTTATGATTCATTAGGTTGCCTTCTTTAGTGTTGGTCATTAATTCAAATACATGGTCAGGCTTCTTAGCTGGTGGTGCTCTACAACAATAGAAGTTTAGATAATTTGGGCAAACTCCAGGAAATAGGTGAAATGGATTAAGATCAGAACATCAATAACAATAACAATCTGTTGGTGATTTTATATCATCAATATTATTTAAGTGTAATAGGATTAAATTTGTTGACCAGAAGTGATCTTATTGAATATTGAAGAAGTTAGGATGGTGTAGGCGTGCACACTTTTTCATGTTTTTCAAGATTCAAAGTACATTGTTATTTAGGGGTGAAGCCCCTAAATCAATGGGGGTCCGAGGGAAGCGCCACTGGTGGGGTCCGGGGAGCAGAGCCCCTGGCTGGGATCTAGCTGCCACGTCAGCGCGGATATTTTTGATTTAGACTATGTTGCTATATTAAAAAAAGCATCAAAAATCCAATTTTAGAAAGTTGACCCTTTTTTTCCCTAAGATTCGTTTAATGACAGGTTTGGTAGTTTTATGATAGTTTGTAACTGTCTATTTACAGTTTTCAGACATGAATGATATATTCGTTTTTTGGTCATTTTTTGGGTACATCTTGAAGAACATTTCACATACATTCTCAGATTTCATCTAATTGAGTGTTCTGTTGGATTAGTGTCTAAGTCTGTAACCATATTTGGTAAGTACTTGACCCAGTTGTGCATGGTCCTTTTGCGTTGCCTTCACTAAAGCAACTTGACTGGAGAAATAATAGAGAAAGAGAATATTATGATTTATTAATATATTATAGGATTAATATATTAAAGGAGAAATCATATTTGTCAATAATTAATTAAGATTTAATTTTGTGATCAAATGTAATTAATTAAACTACAGGGGCTGAATTGTAATTATGTGATAGTTGCAAATTAGGGCAATGGATTCCCCAAGGAAGGGGTGGGTGAATTCAAGGGGATAAGGCCCTAGAATTCATCCAAGGATAAGTGTTCAAGACTTATCTTGTGGATTGCTTGGTGGGCAAGCAACTAGATAAGGATACAGACTGAAACCCTAATCTCTACCATATAAAAAGACCTCTTGGCTAAGGGAAATCGGCCACTTGATCCCGAGAAGACCTAGAGCCGATTTTTGCCTCTCCCCCTCTCTCTCTTGCCTCTCCATTTGCTTGTGGTGTTTGTAAGCCATTAGAGGTACGACACTTGTGGTACTTGCTTTCCAAGACAAGAGATTGAAGATATGTGTTGTTATTACAATATAACAACAAGGGGTATGTAATTCCTTCTAGTATATAAATTTCGAAATACCTAGATGCATGCTAGGTTTCTTTTTGTGTTCATAAAGTTATGTATCTAATAGAGAAAACATAGATCCAAATCTAGGGTTGCATGCACACATAGGATTGTTTGTATAAAACCCATCAGTTGTATCAGAGCGTATGGTTAAGTTGTTTTCAATTAGAATTTTACAATAGTATGAATTTGACACTTTAGGGTTTAAGCCTAATAAACCCTAGGAGGCAAGGATTTCGAATTTAGGGTTCTTGAACCCTAGTGTTCGAATTTTTGAGAAGGGTTTTCAAACCCTTTTCTTTCTTTCCCAAGATTTCGAAATCTAGGGTTTTCAAACCCTAGAATTTTCGAGATATGACTCCTCCCCAAGATAAGATCCTAAAATTTAGGGATTTGGATAATCCCATATCTTGTAATTATCCTTTAATGGTTAAATATGGTAATTAAAGATTTTGAATGATCTCATCCCATATTTTCAAAATCTAGAGGGATTTAAGGGATTAGGATAAAATTAATTGTTTAATTTAAGATAATCCTTTATGATTTAGTAATACAAATTAATTGTTTAATTTAGATAATTATTAAATCAAGAGCTTTAATATTTAAAATTTTAATTTAAAAGTTATAAATTTCGAAAATTTTAAATTGAAATTAAAACCCTAGTATTTTAAAAAATGTTTAAAATACACCTTATACTATTATATTATTACAAGATTAATATATATATATATATATATATATATATATGTATAACTAAAATGCTAGTCTTACCGTTAGTAGGCCTCATTCACGAAGCCGATCTATAAGGGGTATAAGGTTATGGCCTGTAAAATGGTCGTTTAATGGGTATCCACTCTTACCAACCGCTTCCTTGATTGGTAGAGGGTCATTAGCAGAACAAGTAGGATAGGACAATCCTCTCTTCATTAATAAGTATAATGAAACTATATAAAGTAACTAAACGTTTTACAAAATTCCCAATCCTAGTTACTTTAGGCAAAAGTGAATTGATGCAATCCCATGAAATTACACTTTGCACCCTTGCTAAGAAGTTAGTGGAGCGTATGTGGTTAACCGGCACACTAATTGGTTCTAAGCAAAGGTGGCAAAGGGTGACTCATTGTTTGTCATAGATCGATGGAGTGTGTGTGGTTAACATACACATCAAATAGGTGACTGTAACAATGAGGGCACCATGTACATTTGCATGGTTATTCATACCCGCTTTGTGATCCTCGGCATCCCAGTCACAAACAAGAGGGGCACATCGAGATTTAAACATGCCATTGAAAAGTTCAATGAATCTCAAAAAGAAATCTAGGAATTCTCAATACATTTAAAAACTAAGCCTTATGTTTTTCATGGTGAAGAATTAGTGAATCATCATTCACTTACCTCCAAATTATTTGCATGTTGGATTACGACATCCTTTTTCTAATGTGTAAATAATGTTGTTGGATCGTAGCCTTAATTTCTCTTTTTGGGTGTTTAATTAGGGATTCAATTCTAATCAAACTTTGTTCGTTTCTATTTGCAGATGTCTAACGCAAACACCAACAACGCTGCTGCTGGTTCATTCTCGCTAATGAGCCTATGTCAAAAGGCGACATTCGACGGATCAAATTTCAACGAATGGATAACATACATTCGCCTGATTGCTCGCTACGAGGACAAAGAATATTTCCTTGATAAGAAGCTTGAAAATATCAATCCGGAAATCGCTACTCCCAAAGAAATGGTCGTCTTTGAGACCCATGAGCGTGATGCAATGAAAGTCCAGTGCATTATGTTGGCCACTATGAATCTTGAACTCCAACAGTCCTATAAGGACATGTATCCCTATGAAATGCACCAAGATTTGCTGGAGAGGTACCACCAAAGAACAAGGCAAGAGCGCTACGATATCATCACCAACATGATCACCGCTAAGATGGGGAGTGGAGAGTCCCTAACCTCGCATTTGCGAAAGATGCAAAGGTATGTTGATCGTCTTTGCAAGTTAAATGTTAATTTTGCGGAAGACTTGGCTATCAACATCATTCTCCACTCCTTGCCCTCGTGCTACAACCAATTTAGGATAACCTACCACATGAACAAAGAAGAAGTCACCCTAAGCAAACTCCAAGGACTCCTAAGGACTGCTAAGAGCAACTGAAATACTTAAATTTGATAGTGAATCACGACTTTCAGAGAATCCAAGCAATCTATTCATCCCCTATTTTCTAACAAAATATTGAAGTATTCTCTAATCATGGCAATTGGTGATTCTGTGAAGGATATGACAAGCAAGTTTGACAAAATGAACAAGTTTGAAGGGCAAGATTTTCGAAGATGGCAGAAGAAGATGCACTTTCCCTTTACCACTCTGAAAGTGATGTATATTCGGAGTACACCCATGCCAGTCTTACCAGAATCTGTTGAAGGTGAACCTTTAGAGGCAACAAGAACAAGATCAAAGTGGGAAAATGATGATTACATATGTCGTGGTCATATTCTCAATGGTATGTCTGACTCTCTTTTTGATATCTATCAGAATTTCGAATCTGCAAAAGAACTTTGGGATTCTCTTGAATCCAAATACATGGCTGAAGATGCTTCTAGCAAGAAGTTTCTTGTCAGTAACTTTATGGGTTACAAGACAATTGAATCCATGCCTATTATGGAACAATTCCATGAAATGTTAAGGATCCTAGGACATTTTGCTCAACATAATCTGAAAATGGATGAAGTCATTGCCGTGGATGTGATAATTGACAAACTGCCCCCTTCCTGGAAAGATTTTAAACATAATCTGAAACATAACAAAGAGGAATTAACTTTGACTCAACTTGGAAGTCACTTATGGATTGAAGAGTCCTTAAGGACTCAAGAACTTGATAACAATCCTAAAGGCAAGAACCAAGTTGGTTCCTCTTCTGTGAACATGCTGGAAGGAGAAAGTTCAAAGAATCCCAAGAAGTCTAATGGAAAAAGGAAGTTTAAAGGAAAGGATGACAAGTCTTCCAACAAGAAGGCTAAGTTGCTTTGTTGGAATTGTAACAAACCGGGTCACTTCAAGAAAGATTGTCGTCTTCGTAAAGTGAATAAGGCTGGTGTTGGACCAAGTGGATCCAAGGATCAAGAAAAGCAACAAGGTCAGATATTTGTTTCATTGCAGAATTCTAAATATATTCAGAATTATATTTCTTTGATTTCTGAAGCATTTTATGTGCAGGATGATAAAGTTTCATGGTGGGTTGATTCAGGAGCAACAAGTCATGTTTGCAAAGATTTATATTGGTTCAAGGACTTTCAACCACTTGAAGATGGATCTGTTGTGGAGATGGGAAATGTTGCAACTGAACCAATCAAGGGCCTAGGATCTGTTTTACTTACTTTTACTTCTGGGAAATGTTTGTGTTTGAACAATGTTTTATATGTTCCAGGGATTCGTAAGAATCTCATGTCTAAAATTGTATTAAATAATTCTGGTTACAAACAAGTGTTAGAAAGTGACAAGTATATGTTGTCAAGACATGGTTCTTTTATGGGATTTGGCTATATATGTAATGGAATGATTACGCTTAATATTAATTATCCTTCTAGTGATAATTCTGTTTGCATGGCTTCTAGTAGTACTAGCAATAATTTTCATAAATATGAATTATGGCATGCTAGACTAGGACACATTAACTACAAGAGATTAAAAGACATGTCAAAAATGAGTTTAATTCATGCTTTTGATATGCAAAATAATGAAAAATGTAAAACATGCATGCTAACTAAAATCACTAGAAAACCTTTCAAAGATGTTGTTAGGGAAAGCAAGGTGTTGGATCTTATACATAGTGATTTATGTGATTTCCATGCAACACCTTCCCTTGGAAACAAGAAGTATGTTGTTACTTTTATTGATGATGCATCTAGATATTGTTATATCTATTTGCTACATTCTAAGGATGAAGCACTTGATAAATTTAAAATTTATAAACAACAAGTTGAGATTCATAAAAATGAATTAATAAAAGTATTGCGTACTGATAGAGGTGGTGAGTATTATGATCCAGTTTATTTGAATCAACTGGAATAATACATCAAATCACAGCTCCATATACACCACAACAAAATGGTGTAGCTGAAAGGAAGAATAGGACTTTTAAAGAAATTGTTAATTCCATGTGGTCATATTCTGGTTTAAGTGAAGGGTTTTGGGGTGAGGCAATGTTAACTGCATGTTACATCTTGAATAGAACTCCAAATAATAGGAGTAAGAATACTCCTTATGAAATTTGGTGTAAAGAGGTACCAAATTTGAGTTATCTCAAAATTTGGGGCTGTAGATCAGTTGTAAGGCTCACTGAACCCAAAAGGAAAACATTGGGTGAGAGAGGCATAGATTGTATCTTTATTGGATATGTTGAGCATTCCAAAGCATATAGATTCTATATTTTAGAATCTAATGACTCTGTGTCTATAAACACAGTGATAGAGTCAAGAGATGCTATCTTTGATGAAGAAAGATTTACATCTATACCTAGACCAAGGGACATGATTCATCAATCTTCCAACAAGAGTACTACTCAAGCTGAAGATGTTTCTGGTGGTGCAACTTTTGTACCTGAACCTAGGAAAAGCACCAGAGCTAGAAAAGCTAAGTCTTTTAGATCTGATTTTCAACTATATTTAGTTGAAGGAACAAGGAATGAAACTATTTCTCAACATTAATATTATTTTAATATTGAAGATGATCCAAAGACTTTCAAAGAAGCTATGGCTTCTAGGGGTGTTTATTTTTGGAAAGAGGCAATTCATGATGAGATTGATTCTATTATGCATGACAATACTTGGGTATTAGCTGATTTACCTCCTGGTTGCAAGGCATTAGGATGTAAATGGATCCTCAAAAGAAAAATGAAGGTGGATGGCACAATTGATAAGTATAAAGCCAGATTGGTTATCCAAGGCTTTAGACAAAAGGAAGGCATTGATTTCTTTGATACTTATGCTCCTGTTGCCAGAATTTCTACTATTAGATTATTATTAGCTCTTGCAGCTATACAAAATCTTGTGATTCACCAAATGGATGTGAAAACTGCATTCTTGAATGGTGACTTGGATGAGGAAATATACATGAAACAACCTGAAGGGTTTGTGATGCCTGGAAATGAACACAAAGTGTCAAGTTGAAGAAATCATTATATGGTTTGAAACAAGCACCAAAACAATGGCATCAAAAGTTTGATGATGTTGTCTTGTCTAATGGTTTTGCATTAAACCACGCTGAAAAGTGTGTATATAGCAAATTTGATACTTCTGGTAAAGGAGTCATGATTTGTTTATATGTGGATGATATGTTAATTTTTGGTACTGATTTAGAAGAAGTTAATAAAACCAAGAAATTCTTATCATCCGGTTTTGAAATGAAAGACCTGGGGGAGGCTGAGGTAATTCTTGGTATAAGAATCAAACAAGGAAACAATGGGATTTCAATTTCTCAATCTCATTACATTGAGAAGATATTGAATATTCTAGGGCTATTGGTTGTCTAATGTATGTCATGGTTAGTACTAGGCCTGATATAGCATATGCTGTGGGAAGGCTTAGTAGATATACTAGTAATCCTAGTTCACATCATTGGCAAGCTGTGAGTAGAGTATTCAAGTACTTGAAAGGGACCATGAATTATGGTTTAATTTATAGTGGATATCCTTCTGTCTTGGAAAGTTATTCAGATGCCAGCTGGATTAACAACTTAGAGGATCACTCCTCTACAAGTGGTTGGGTGTTTCTTCTTGGAGGAGGTGTCATTTCTCGGGCATCTAAGAAACAAACTTGTATTACTAACTCAACCAAGGAGTCTGAGTTTGTTGCATTGTCTGTTGCCGGTAAAGAAGCTGAGTGGTTAAGGAATTTGATTTATGAAATTCCATTATGGCCGAAACCGATATCTACCATTTCTATCAAATGTGATAGTGCCGCAACCTTGGCTAAGGCTTATAGTCAAGTATACGATGGAAAATCTAGACATTTAGGTGTTATACATAGCACGATTCGTGAGCTCATAATGATTGCTTTGATATCTGTGGAGTTTGTAAGAACTCAGTTGAATTTAGCCAATCATCTAACCAAAGGGTTAGCAAGAGATCTTGTGCACAAGGCGGCTATAGGGATGGGTTTAAAGTCCACTTAAAATCTTTTATATTAAGATACCCAATTCCCATCTAATACGATATTAGATGTTGAATTCAATGTGGAAAGCTTGATATTTGAAGATTGGAACACATTTTTATGATCATCCCAAGGTATGTGTTCAGTATAGCAAGTTAAGGAAGTTGAAAATTTATTTCATAATAGTTCTTTGTAAAGTTGCATTTGCAGGTGCAAGAATAAAAGAACTACCTATATAAGCATAAAGTTTAGCTGCTTCAAGAAGTTGGGATTTGGATTTGATATGCTTATTGAAGGATGGGACACCATCAAGTAAAATATAGTGTCAAGTTAGAAATTATGAGAATATAAACTGGTGTGTGTATTATCTTCATGTATTCACTTTGAATAGAAAGGGTTCAATCCTTAGTGACACCCTGATATTCGAATATTTGGATTGAGTAATATACCAATATGAAATTCAATCGCCACGACATTTCATTTATGCATCATATTGTTGTTGTTTATGTTTTGTTTTATGTTTAATCAGGTTTATTGGTGATTTCATATCATCAATATTATTTAAGTGTAATAGGATTAAATGTGTTGACCAAAAGTGATCTTGTTGAATATTAAACAAGTTAGGATGGTGTAGGAGTGCACAGTTGTTCGAGTTTTTCAAGATTCAAAGTACATAGTTATTTAGGGGCGAAACCCCTAAACGAACGGGGAACCCCCCCCCCCCCCCCCTGGGGTAGCGCCCCTGGGAATAGGGTCCCAGGGGCAGAGCCCCTAGCTGGGATCGAGATGCCAGGTCAACGCGAAATTTTTTGATTTGGACTATGTTGCTATATTAAAAAATGAATCAAAAATCCAATTATAGAAAGTTGACCTTTTTTTTTCCCTGAGATCCGTTTAATGACAGGTTTGGTAGTTTTATGACAGTTTGTAACTGTCTATTGACAGTTTTCAGACAGGAATGATATATCCGCTTTTTGGTCATTTTTCTGGTACATCTTGAACAACATTTCACATACATTCTCATATTTCATTCTCTGAATTTCATCCAATTGAGTGTTCGATCTGTACCATCGAAATACTTCAATTTGATAGTGAATCACGACTTTCAGAGAATCCAAGCAATCTATTCATCGCGTATTTTCTAACACAATCTTCCACTTTATGTGCCAAAATATTGAGACATTGTTGCAGCTAGCTTAGATGTCTATTCGCGAGAATTAATGGCATTGGTGAACATCATTGACGAGTGCCGAATTAAACTTGTTTGAAAATAATCGTGGTCGAATGGTTTGTGAGAGGCGTAATTCCCATTCACGATTGATTCATTGGTTCGTAGTAGTTAAAACAAAAAACAAGACAAATTCACAAGAATATATGGATTTAGTGAATATCATTTGCGAGTATGCAGTCGGGGTTCTTGGGAAAATAATGATGCTTGAATTAGGTAATAAAACTGGTTTTCAGTTGATTCACTTGTTGTAAGTAGTTGAACCTTAAGGCAGGAGGACAACATAAAATCACAAATCGATTTAAACTAACTGTTAGTTTGTCAAATAATGTGAACGCATCGCTAATCGGCGACAAAATTTGAATGCTTTATGGTCTTTTTTTTTTTATAATTAAAAGTACAAGTCTTTTATTGATAAATATTCTACAAATATGGTCAGTTTTATTATAAACAATAATAAACTAATAATCTATGACGTGGGTAATCAATACAAGTCGAAATTAAAACCTTAAATATACAAAGCAGGTCAAACACCACAGACGAAAAGAAAGAACAAGAAACGTCAATTTATTGCACGTCACAAGACTTCTGTGACATACAAAACAATCAGTATTTGTATTATTAGGAAGATGCTCTTCGTAAAGTTCATAATGTATTACATAAAAATAGAATTACGACCAAATTAAATTTTGTCTATTTCAAACAGCATATGATAAATCAAATTTAAAAAACTTAAGAATCAAGTAAAAAATATACCAAAAACAATGGATTCATCAAATCAAGTTCACAAGACAGATATTGCAACAGGCCATTGAAATAACTCGAAGAGGTTTGATACAAACTTTAAGCTCAAATTACATTTTACAAAAATACAAGACATGTGATCGATCTCCTTATAAAAAAAATACAGGCCACTCAAATAACTCCAAGAGATTTCATACAAACTTTAAGCTCAAATTACTTTTTACAAAAATACAAGACATGTGATCGATCTCCTTACAACAAAGAAACCAAAAGTGATATGAAAACAACACCACAGAAAATACTTCCAGTTCCTTACACGCACTAAACAACCATCGTAACCACCGTGAGCCGCCGCACGGATCACCTACAGCTAGGAAAGTTTACTCCACATGCGGCAGCAACCCTCTTAGCTCCAGGAAGTCTCAGATAGCCGCCAAAAGTTGGGTCACTTGTTTCCCTGCAAAGACAAGGCTCCTGGCCCTTAAGCTTCTGGCAACAGGTTGATGACGGCGGCATGTTTGAAACCATGGCTTGCAGACACCAACTGATCTCCACCGGATCGCATCTGAGACGTTGGGCTTCGGTGACTTGCAAGTATCCAGTGGAAAGTAGGAGCGCCATCACTACCACCGTGAACCACTGTAGTCCTACGAATGATGGTGAGTTTTTCATGATGGAATTAAGACGAGATTATGAGATTAATTTAGATGGAGTTGGGAGAGATGTGATTTTGAAGTGAGGTTCGGTTGGATGAATTTATAGAGGTAGTGTGGTGGGAACGGCTATGTTTGGTGACATGGTTCTGACTTCTGAGCCGAACAAGGGAGTTTTTAAAATCTAAGGCTACGGCCCACGCACTATTTTAATTATTCACGGCGGCTCACGCGCTGTTTTTTAATCACGGCGGCGGTTGCTTACGACGCACCACTCTCTTGGATTTAGTAAAATGCTGGTAAATTGTAGATTTGGTCACCATATTTTGGTACGATTTTCATCATTAGCCTAACTTTTAAAAAACTGATTTGGCTGATTTATTTGGTTTCGTAATCTTGCACTTGAGCTCACCGAGTCAATTACCTCTTCACATACTCCCTAAAATGTTTGTAAAAAGAGTATTATTCCCTTACACTAAACTTTTAAGAAATTGATATGGATGATCTTTCTCCTTTACTAATTATCTACTTGAGCTCACCAAGTCACTTACGTCTTAGATACTTCGTAAACTGTTTGTAAAAGACTATTATTTCCTTAGAGCATTAGGTATTGGGCCGTTGATGTGGTGTTATAACATCTTATAACACCAACGGGGAAATGATGTTCATGGTGTTATGATCATATTATGAGGAGGTTAAGAGGAGAAAAATAGAGAGAGAAGAAATGTGCAGTCAATCAATGTTCCCGTTTCAATATGCCATAACGTCAACAAGATACGGCATAACACCAATGGGGAAATGGTGTTAATGGTGTTATTACCATGTTATGAGATGTTACATCAGCAAAAATACAACTTTTCGTTGCCCATACTGTATGCTCTTACACCAAATCAGTAAATAAATAAACTAAACAAACTATTTTTGTAAAAACACCAAACTCAAACCTAAGAACCAAAAATCTCATTATCTCATATCTTCTTCATGAACCAATGTCTTTACCATATCATCTATCACCACTTTCTCCTCGAAGGCCATCGTCGCCCCTCCCTTGCAATTGCCTCCATCGATTTAACCATCACTTGCTCACTCTCCTTCTCCTTTCATGTCTACGTGTAGCTCCATCCTCTGTTGGGTTATGATGATTCTTGAGCATAAAGCAACGAAAATAGATTTAAAACAAAAACTTAACCATAATATCCCTCCAAGAATCTTGTTATAGTGACGGTTTAACAACAAAAATTTAAAAAAGAAAAACATACAATACATACCCTTCTATAGTTCCTCTGATGATGTCACACCCAAAAGTATGATTAAGCAACTTGAATGTGAAGTTTCTTAAGTTTTGGATGCCAAAATTGTAAGCCTCAAGAAAAAAAAGTGTGTGTGTGTGGCGGGAGGGGGGGGGGGGGGTGTTGCCGAATTTTACCAAAAAACCTAGGTCGAGAGAGTACGTGAACAAAAAAGATCAAGAGGTAAGGGGATGCCAACACTTTATGGAGTCGCTTTTCTCTTTACAGTTTATCCTTTGTAACTTTGATAATAATCCTTTACATGGTGGAAAAGTTATCATTATTCCTATAATATAAGATAATTACTAACAGTAGATATTCTTATTTACAGCCTCCAGCTTAGTTAGTTTCAAATTAACTCACTATAAATTCGGTGTGTTAATAAAGTAACTCCTTTATCTTTTGATTTTTCTTAGATTAGCCAAAATCATATTTTCTGAGTAACCTAAAAGGAGCTTTTAGTTATGGAAAGTCACCAAATTGTTTTGACTATGAGAATAATCTCATAGTCAGTCACTTGCATATATCTCGACAATTGTATAGTCTTACCTTCGTTACTCTTGCAAGGGGTAAGTCATCAAAGACTGCAACTGTACTCATAACCTAGAGGCATGAACAATCCTAAGTAAGCAATCAAAATACATTTTTTCCGTGATATCCATATGAACGTAGGAAATAGAAGTGTATCAATCAAACATTCATGATTATGTACCCTGGTAGACATTTACGATAAACAACAACAAACTACAATATTGATCCATTATCAACCTAGTTTGAGTGTGGTCGTACATTTAATATGAGCACTAAACCATTGAGGAACCTAAGGATATCACTTATCCAAGAAATTCATAAGCAACAAATAAAATTTGACTACATGATGGATCCTACCAATTCATCATGTCACACCTGCACATTCCCGGTATGACTGTCAGTTACGAACAACATTGGAGAATAATAAAGTATAACATACCGCATAACTTAGTACCAATGCATCTCTATTGAAGAATATAAAATAGTATTATATTAGAATTACTCATGATTTTTTCCATGATGTAATATCGAAGTGCTAGTTACTCTAATTTTTAATCTACATTAAATACATATGTGTATTAGTCGCATCTCCATGGACATTCTACTAATATCTCATGATAGTCTTAAATTACTACTTGTTTCTAGAAGTATGATCTATTATGATGGATTTAAATAAATCAGTATTCGTGAAGTTAGGTACACATTATTCATGAAGTTAGGTACACATATAAACATAATATAGTAGTAAACTAATGAACAAGATGCTCTCTTTAACAACCCAATAAGAAAATTATCATTTTTAAATAATAAAAACATTTCCGATAAGGCACAATATCTCAAGTACAATTGTTTTCAAATTCATAATCTCAATAATATATTTCAAATATCAGAGTGTCCCATAAAAATGTCGGAGAGAAAGAGAGAGAGAGAGAGAGAGAGAGAGAGAGAGAGAGAGAGCATGTTGCGCATCAAGCCTTGCCCTTGCCCTTATGCTCCAAAGCACCTGAAACAAATCAACAAACTATAAGCTAATACTTAGTGAGTTCCCCAGAGCATACCTCAAGCAATCCACATAATCAAATAATCCGTAATAGCTATAAAAGCTACATAAACCATATAAGCCATGCATAAAACATATAGGGATATCGTAGGATCCTTTCATGGTCTTACTCTAGGATGCCATGGGCTCCGTAGATGGTCTTACACCTACGTGGCATGGGCTCCCCCATGGTCTTTAATAGGAAAGTCATGGGCTCTCCTCATGGTCTTATATCCAAGTGTCAAGGGCTTTCACATGGTCTTTAATAAGAAAGCCATGGGCTTTCCCATGGTTTTTAATACAAGCATATCACATATATACCTCCTAACACATAACCAACTAACATACCACATAACACTATTTCTACTAGTGTAGCACCTATCATAAAATGGGTCAGCCTTGGTGCTTTTGATCCATTGGTATGGTGAGGACAATCACCTTTCACAAATGTTGAACTGATGAAATAAGATCAGACAAGTCCCAACGCATAGCTCTAACTCAACCACCTACAATCATCATGTGACCAGCTTTTCAAAGTCCCAAAATACCGGAAATAACCTTACGGTCAAACTTGGTCAACCCTGGTCAAAGTTCATGTCAACAGTCCATGTTGACCCTAACTCGTCCAGTTCCTTCAAAGTCCAGAACAACCGGGGAAAACCCTAACCAACTCTATGAGTTGTCTCATCAACTCATCGAGTTACTCGTCATGTAGAAAACGAGGAACGCCCGATCCAGCTCGTCGAGATATCTTATCAACTCACCGAGTTTACTCTACAGACTGAAAACAGGAAACTTGCTCCAACTCACCGAGTCGCCATGGCAACTCGTCGAGTTTTCCTTTGTCTTAACATAATTAGTCCTTCTAGTTGAATCCAAACCTCCAAACTACAGATCCAGTCCCTTAAGGCTGAAATACCACGTAAATTTCCAAACTTTACGTGCATGCATGGTCTCAGATGACTAAAACACTAAAGCTAGGGTTCATACAATATTTGGGACGTGGAAAAGGGGCTAGAGTAGGTATAGGGAGCAAAATTATGTCATTGAAGACCTAGAGGTGACCATATTTTTAACCATATCCTCATGACAAGTCCAAATTTAAGTATGACACCATTTTTGCACCAAAAGTGACCACATTCTTCAATGAGATGAGATCTAAGCAAATATAGGTCAAGGTAGCAACTTTTTACCTCAAGATGGTTGCCAATACAAAGTAGATGTCGGATCTTCTGCTTCTCTCTCCACTCCACCTTCTTCAAGCTTCAAAATCCTTCACAACCACACCAAAATCACTCTCCTAAGCTCTCTCACACACTCAAGAAGATATAAGCTCAAACTACGGTTTCTTTAGGTTGTAAGAACAATGAGAGAGGTTACAAATGACCCGTAAGTTATTTAAATAGGGTATAAATCCCAAAAAATTAGGGTTTCTCCTTATAGCGTCTACTCGTTGTGTTGGGCCTTCCAAATCGTCGAGTAGATCCTATGTCCCGTGTCCAAAAATGATTTCTACTCGACGAGTTAGAGTTCCCCAAGTTGTCGAGTTCTAGTTTAAAACCCTAAAATAACTTAGAAAACCATATGATACGTGGAACAAGCATTATAAATCTCCCCCACTTGAACTAGACTTCGTCCTCGAAGTCTGCTGACGCAAACAAATCCTAGTAGTGATCTTGTATCTCCTCCTTCAGCTCTCGTGTCCATTTGGAGCCTCTTTGGTGCTACCATTGAAACGTTTACTAACTTTACCTCCTTCTTTCGAAGAACCTTCGTCGTCTTATCCAAAATCACAACAGGCCTCTTAATGTAGTTCAACCTCTCGTCTACCTAAATTTTGTGCAGAGAAACAACCGTGGCCTCGTCTGTGACACACATCCAAAGTTGGGACACACGGAAGGTGTTGTGTATCTGCCGAAACTTTTTCTGTAGATCCAAGCGATAGGCCACCTTGCCCACCTAAGCAGAAATCCTGAACTGTCCAATATATCGGGGTCCTAGCTTGCTCTCTTCCGGAACCTAATGAAACCCTTCCATCGTGACCCTTTTAGCAATATGAAATCCCTTACCTGAAACTCAAGATCTGGTTGGCGCCGATCAACATAGCTTTTCTAACAGCTCTACGCAACATGTAGCATGTAGCGCACCTGCTGGATCAACTCAGTTATCTTGAGCACCACCTCGGTGCTCCCCATGACTCGATACCCTACCTCACTCCAACAAATAGGGGTCCTACACCTCCGACCATACAACATCTCAAACGGTGGTCGGTCGATAATAGCATGATATCTATTGTTGTATGAAAACTCTTCTAGTGGGAGGTATGTATCCCAACTCCCTCCAAAGTACAACACGCACGCGCAAAACATATCCTCATATGTTTGGATCGTCTGCTCACTGCGGCCATTTGTCTGAGGGTGGTATGCTTTGCTAAAAAGTAACTCAGTGCCCAGTTCCTCGTGGAACTTCTTCCAGAATCTAGATGTAAATCGAACATCCCTGTCAGAGACTACCGACACTGGCACCCTATGCCTCACCACTACCTCTCGCTCATAAATATCCACTAATTTATCAACAGAGATACTCTCGGAAATTGGGATAAAGTGGGAACTCTTCGTCAACCTGTCCACAAGAAACCATAGGGCATCCACACCACTTGCTGTCTTTGATAACTTCGTGATGAAGTCCATGCTGATCTCTTCCCACTTCCACATAGGAATGGGTCATAGCTGAACCTTTCCATACGGTCGCTGATGTTAGGCCTTGACCTTCCTGCAAGTCAAGCACCACTCCACAAACCAAGCGATCTCCCACTTCATGCAGGGCCACCAGTAGCTCAACCTCAGATCTCTATACAATTTTGTAGCTCTCGGTTGTATAGAGAACTTAGATTTATATGCCTCCTCTAACATATTTTGTCTCACTCCCCGATTCTACGGTACCCACATCCGACCATTGTAGCACCTGGTTCTTGGTACGTATTACTTTTTATTTTTATCTAAGTATTTTGCATTTTTGGCCTTGGACTCGGCGAGATGAAGGACCAACTCGCCGAGTAGAAGTAGAATGGGATGCGGGGTTTAAGTAGTGGAATCGACGAGTCGGACGTATGCGATGAGTTGATCCTGTCTGGACAAAAAAACCTAATCCAAGGGTTTGCACCCTATTTAAACAAAGTTATATCAACCACACCGTCCCTTATGCTCCCAGAACACCTCTCATTGAAACCCTAGCCGTTATTGAAGCAATCTAAGCCTTGTTGGTGGATTTTGGTGCTTGTGGTCTTAAGAAGGAAGGAGAAAAGCTTGAGGAAGCAAGTAGAGACCAAGGGAACCCGATTTTGTGCACCTTCTACAGTTCATTGAAGGTAAAAAGCTATAACCTTGCTCTTTCATTTGTTAGATCCCTCTTTTGGGAAATTTAGTGCTTTAGTAAGCCATTTTTGATGACCAACCATGATTGCAATCATGGTTGGGGGTTGGGGCTTCTAAATCAAGCTATTAAGGGAGTCACAAGGCAGTTGAGGGTTGCTTTTGCACCCATGAAGGGTCCCATGCATCTTAAGAGCTTGTTTTATGATTTGTTGAGCTCAAAGTCACATGCAAGCACGTAAAGTTTGTAACTTTACATGCTAGATCTCTTGTAAAAGCTTGGATCTATCTTTTGACCAAAGATTGTACATCAGAAATCGAGGATTTAGATTGTGAATGTGACCGACTCGGCGAGTCCGTTCCAGGACTCGACATGTCGAAGGCTTTGAGTCCCAAATTTGTTGAGGGTCAAAGAGCTCAGTTCGGTGTTAGAAGGGTTGTAGTCTGACAGAAAGAGTGACCCAACGCATTGGACGTAATTTTAGACCTGGAGTTCATGGGACTCGATGAGTGATAGAACAGACTCGGCAAGTCCAAGGCAATCTCCTTAAGATTGGAGATGAACTCGACGAGTTGTTCATACAACGCGGCAAGTCGAGGACAAGACTTGTTCATCAGATGAAGGTGGACTCGACGAGTGTTCATACAACTCGACGAGTCGGATGAGTTTCATACGATGTTCATATGAGAGAAGGACGCGTCGAGTCGATGCCAAAATCGACGAGTCGAGTCATGGATAAGGACGAGTAAAGGGTTAGGGACTCGACGAGTTGATGGCCCAACTCGACGAGTCGAGCCAACTTGAAGTTGACTCTGACTGGACTTGGATTAACCCTGTTTAGGGTTGCACTTGCTGTGTGTTGACTTGAAGGTTGTCGTGTAGGGATCGAGGAGTCGAAGGGAGTCGACTTGTGCGCCGAGGATAATTCAAATATTGCATGACATTGAGGTGAGTTACCTTCCAGTAGGGGTGGGTCTAAGGCCACAATGTCGGCCCACCAAAGAGGAGTATTTAGAAGATGATTGTCTTTGTCATAATTATCTTGGTCTGGTTATGTGCTTTGGTCATGGGATTTACCTATATGATATGTTATGTGAATAGTAGGGATTAGTTTCCCTGTTAGTGGTCCTTAGGACGAAAGTGTAAGTCAGTACCAGTATATGCCTGACTGTATGTTTATATCTATAGTTGTGTGCTAGTAGTAGGGGGTGAAATAGTCCCCAGTTACCGGTTGAAAGATACCAATGATGGTTACCGGTTGAAAGATACTGATGATAGTTACCGGTTGAAAGATACCGATGAAGGATACCGGTTGAAAGATACCGATGAGGGTTACCGGTTGAAAGATACCGATGATTTTGTATGGTATGTCGTATGATGGGGGAACTCACTAAGGTTTGTGCTTACAATTTTGGTTTTGGTTTCAGGTACCTCTTCGTCGAAGGGGAAAGAGTTGGCGGGGTAGCAGTGCATCATACACACACATGGTTTCCGCATTGAGTTTCTGGGATTGTACTCTGATTTTAATTACTTTTGATGTCATAGTTTGGGACACAACATTATGATTTTGAAATGTGTTGTTATTTGACCATATTTTGTTAAAATGTTTATTAAATTATTAATTCAAAAATGAAATTTTCGGGCTTGGATTTTGGGATGTTACAAGTTGGTATCAGAGCCCTGGTTTGAGGGATTCAGACACACCCTTGGGGGTGTCTAGACTCAAACCGAGGGACTAAGATATTTTTACAAGGAAAATGGTTTTCTGAAATCTAAATGGAAGGATTTTAAGAAAGACGAAGTGTGTGATGCATGAGACCGGCCGGGCTCAAGTATGTTTTCCCCAAGATACCCATACTTGCTATGTTATGTTATATGGTTTTGATAAAGAAAACTACATGCTAGAATAGGACTAAGGATCTAGGAGGATGCCTTGTGTGCCTGATATATGATTCTGAGAATTGCATGCTAGTTAGGGCTAAGGGTCTAGGGAGGATGCCTTATATGCCTGTTGTATGAGTTGTATGCTAGGACTGTTTAGTCTGCAATAGGATGACATGTGTAGGTTATGCCTGATTTTGGTTACCCAATGCATGAATGCTGCATGCTTTTGGTGGGTTTTATACAAACAATCCTATGTGTGCATACAACCCTAGAGTTGGATCTATTTTTTCACTATTAGCTATACAACTTTATAAACAAAAAGAAACCTGGCATGCTACTATTAATTTTGAAATCCATATAAAAGAATAGAATACATACCTTTTGTTGTTATATAATAATAACAACTAGTTCCTTGAATTTCCTTAGCTCTTGAAAGCAAGTACCACAAGTGTAGTACCTCTAATGGCTCACAAACACCAAGAGCAAGAGGATGAAGAATGAGAAGTGAGGAGGCACCTAAAAACATGTGGAAACCCTAAGGAAACTCTTAGCCACGTTTTTGGTGCTCTAGGGATCCTTAAATAGTGAGGCTGTTAGGGTTATCTAACAAGGAAACCTTAATTTGACTGCTTAGGCCCTAAGCAACCCAATGACTCCCTTCCTAGACGCCTTGGATGATTTCTAATGGGTTTCCCCATAGAATTCGTCCATCCCTCTAATATGGAGTCATTAGCCCAATATTCAACTATCATACAATTGACAGTTCTAGTCCCTTAAGTTTAATTAATCTCTTTTAGTCACAAAATTAATTCTTAATTAATTATTGACTAATATTAATTAAACAATATGATTTCTCCTTTAATATATTATTCTCATAATATATTAATAAATAATAATTAATCCTCTCTCTCCATAATTCATCCTATCAAGTTGCTTTGGTGAACGCAACCCAAAAGGACCATGCACCATTGGGTCAAGTACATACCAAAGTAGTTATGGACTTAGACACTAATCCAATAGTCTCCCACTTGGATAAGTCTAATAACTATTATGCGTATGACTTCAGATCCTGATCCGCAATTGTAGCTTTCAAAGGCCGTTGTAAACTCTGATCTTATCAGATACGCGTCCTTTAGATATGGGATCATATATTCCTCCATTCTTGATATAGTATAGACTTGAGACATGGATTTAAATCATTATATCTGTCTATGTGCTGTTTCCCAATTTCTGATTTCTGACGACTGACAACAGACTACAATTGAACACATCAAATTAGTCCTGGCTTGGCCAAGCGCTTAGGTGCCATCACTAAATCATCGAGGGGCCCACATATATCGCTTTCATCCCACATTGGATAAAAGGAATGGATAAACTTTGATTCAATGCTTGCTTGCACTCACTCACCGAATCACACACAACAATATGTTTTATGACACCAAGTTACAGGTGCGTTTACATATTATCAATGTGTAACTGACTCGCAAGATACAACTCACACATCTTGGTTTCAAGAATATAAGATATTAGTGTCTCACCAATCACTCGTGATAAAATCCATGAAGTGATTCAAGTGAGACTGGGTTAATCCAATGCTCAAATCATATATCATAAGCACTCATGAACGTTGCAGCAAACATTTGCTTATGTCTAATACACTTTAGACAATCCACACACCAATTCACGACAGTCTTCATTCATACCTACTTCCAACATATGAACGACTGTGATTCGTTCGGATAATTTGATTGTTCTGAACCAATTTAATTATTCAGGAAATCAAAACATGCAAAGTGAAACACAAGAATAATACTAATCCTATATGGTCCCAAACCTTTGAGTATAAATAAAACACCTTTTATTTATCACCATATCGATTACTCTTTATTTGTTGTTTCAGTTAATTAACTTATTACTTGAATTATTAATACAATTGTCCCATGCTCTTAGCATGCACATAATGTTTACTTATGGTCCTTACTTTGTGAAATAGATCAAATGAACACATTTCCAATCATACTCATTTCACAACTCCCAATTCTCATCACAAGTGTAGAATATCAAATTCTTGCCACTTATAGAATATGTTAGATTCTAACATTTTATGCAATGATCCTTTCGTAAAGTCAGAGCTCAAAATCATCAAGACTTGGTCAATCTCTATCAGAAACAATTCTATGGATATGATGTCTCTCACTCAAAGTACATTCCTTTGAACATCCTTCTTACATAAAAGTTTCTAATCTAGACATAAATTCTCAATAATCAGCTCCCAATATGGAAACATTTCCATATTTGCCATATGACAACTCATTCTTAATAGAATCTTATCCATTCATAATAATGTCGATATGGTCCATCCAATACCATACTTCCAACTACTCATAAGCGACCAATCGTCAGCGAGCTTTGGATCGTCCTTTGATAGTTGTTTAATTATCTTAGTCAAAACCGATTCTTGTCCTTTTTCCCTCTTAATGCGCTAGACATTTGGAAAATTTTAGAATGGTCAAATATTATAGCATTTGCAATCGATCCTTTACCCGAAGCGTATGGGACACAATGCATAATGTCTTACATAAATATACGATACTTTATCAATCTTCTGCCATAATATCTTATGTATCACGTTTTTATAATTCGAATTATGAAGAGGGATGCCATAATCATAATTGAAATTTTGAGAACGCACTATGTATCCTTGACTAAATTTGTTAACATTCCACAACCTAAGCCTTTAGATTTGAAATGAAGCATAATATTCTCTCCCTTAATTATAGCAAAACAACTTTTCAACCCTTACGACTTCGCAAAGTATAACTCTTGTTTTCTATAATTAATATTGCTAACTTGCAATACTTTCCATAATAATCATACAAGCATAACATTTATGCTCCCACTATCATGACGATTATTATCATATAAGCATAACACTTATGCTCCCACTAGCTTTGACATGTATTCAGAAAACAACTTAACTTCCAGAAAACAATACCTATTGAATTTCTTAAGTTCATATTTCTAATACCTAATTCTTTGATAATCCTTTATCTATACTTCTCAAACTTATACACCTTTGCCTTAGATAGCTCGTATGTGTGTCTAAACAATTCAGACTAATTGCCAAATCTCACAATTCGAATCATGGAAAGGGATACCGTAACCATAATCAAATTCGAGAATACAATTTTCACAATCACTATCTTCTTAAAATCTCTCTTAGTGAAAGCATTTCCTCATAGTCATTTTCATGAAGGAGGGAATCTTATGACACTTAGATTTTAATGGTGTATATGTTCCTATCCATGCGAATTTTTCAAAACCAAAGTTTGCGACAAATCCGAACTCTTATGGACCGAACTTTCTCAATCTTGATTTCTTGCCTTATGGTAACACGAGTGCCCACCATGTCTTCCAAGTAGTTAAGCAGCTCATCCTTTCCTATCAATGTACTTTTCATTGATCAAGGTGCTTGCCTTTTATGCGTTCAAATGAGAACTCATAGAACGCACATGCATAATTAACTCAATTGGAACGACACAGAAACAAGATAGTGTTAACACGATAGGTTTGAACCTCAAGTCGTATGCTAGTGATGATCGATAAGGTTTATTCTTGATTAGTTCTTGAACTTTTCAAGACCATTAAGACTCCCACTGACTCCTTGACATATAAGATTGTCTTGTCAATAAACATTTTTCGACAAACAAATATTCAAGAGTTAGTGTAGCTTTTATCAAGACAAAACACTTCACAAAATTGGTCCTAGTTGGTCTTTGTCTTATCCAAGACATCACAACTTTCCACATTTGATGAATGTTATAAACCTTCTTAAGACTTGTCACTCAATGTCACAATCTTAACTCTAAGACTTGTTTTTTGGAACGAAGTATGATTGATTTCTTGATTTAACCATTTCTTCAATTCTTCATTCCTCTTCTCAGACATACAATTGTACTAAGACTCATTTAGAAGATCAATTATGATATGGTTCTTAATCATTAAGATCTATCATAAAACATAATAAAAGGTACTCTTCCTTCTTAGAATAGAGAAACTTTTATCTTTCTGCCTACTTGATTCTTCTTATCCGTTCTGCTATTGATTGAAACTCTTTCAATCAACTCAGAATTACACTTAATCTTATAAGTATAATCATATTTACTAAAGCTTTAGTAAATCATGACGAATATCTTTGTCACTCTTCTGGTGGACTTGATCAACACACAACTTTGTGTAATTGATCTCCTAGTCCTTCACTTGACATTTCGTCAACGAATTAGTCTAATTTCAAAATATAAAATTTCTCATTCATCATGCAACCAAGTTGCATGATTCCAAGTCTCTGTCCAATTGAAACTTGGGCGATGAGAAACTCTCCCTATTTTGTAAATTCTTGACATTTCCACAAATAACAAAATCCATTATTGCTAATAACTAAAACATTCAAACATCAGTTTTTCATACACGCCATTGCAAGGATAAATAAATAATATAAAATCAAAATTTATTTTATTGCGGAAAAATTTGTCCTTACAACGCAATTCAATTGAAAACTATGTTAATACATATTTCATAGCAATCTATTCTAACTCCAAGTAGTAGCTCAAAATTCTAATCTTCAAGCAATGCGATCGAAATCCATTTCTTCACGATTAGATTCAGCTCACTTCTTCCCTTAAGCTTCCTCTCTTTTCTTCGACCCTATAAAGCATCAAAATGTAATCTTATTACATCATGTATTAAGAATCTAGAGTAGGAACTTAAAAGAGTTAGTTAATGGATTTTACCTGAAGTAGAGCCATGCATCTTAACTCTCCCATCTCTTAGATTTCTCAGGTAGTTAGGGCAGCTTCGTCTCCAATGCCCCTTCTCTTGACAATAAAAGCAAATGGACTCCTTTTGGCACAACACATCGGACAATCATAGACTTAGTTCTTTCTAGACTTCCGATGTTGCCAGTGCCCATTGCAGTTTGGGAGTTTGACTCACCAGTCAAATTTGCTTGACCAACGCTCCAAATAATTGATGATTCAGCAGCTATAAGCAAATAGGTTAGATCAATGAGGGTCACGTCGTGATGCATCATATAGTACTCTCTAACGAACTCACTATATGATTCAGGAAGTGACTGAAAAACCCTATGAACAACCAACTCGCCTGAAATCTCGACACCCAACATCCTTAACCTATCGATGTGTGACTTCATCTCTAAGATGTGTGCACGCACAGGTTTCCCATATTCATGTTTACTTGGCAAAAGGGCTTGAGTGAGTTTGAACTTTTCAAGGCTTCGAACTTGTGGGTTAGAGAGAATAGTTGGAGGAGGTGGAGGAAGTGAAGCATGATCTCTTGTTTCTCGATCATATTGCGTAATATCATCTTCATGTGGAAAGCTTGTTCCACGGGATTTGGGAAGACCATAACTGTCATACTTTGACATGTACAAAATGAGAGAAAATTCAAGTTAAGTTGATTCGAATCCTTTATGTGACACCCAAATGAAATATCAAGGCTAGGATCCAACACAATATTCCACAACTTAGGAGAGGGATGCCGTAACCCAAATTGCAAAACATTTGAAGGTAAGTGAACAACGATTCACTAATTTTCCATCATGAAAAATGAAAAAGAGATTAGGTTTTAAATGTATTGAAAAATTACTAGATCCTTTGAGATTCATTGAACTTTTCAATGGCATGTTTAAATCTTGATATGCCCCTCGATTTGTGACTGGGATGCCAAGGATCACAAAACAGGGTGTGAATAACCATGCAAACTTACATGGTGCCCCCAATGTTACAGTCACCTATTCGATGTGCCGGTTAACCACACACGCTCCACCGAACTATGACAAACATTGAGTTACCCTTTTGCTACCTTTGATTAGAACCATTTAGTGTGCCGGTTGTAACGCCTGTGTTTATGGGCTTGTCATTAATGTTGATATAATAGTCTAGGTTAAACTTTGTAACCCCTTTTGAAATAATATAAGTGTATTATTTGACTATTATGTGTTTTGTGCTTAACTATGTGACTTAATTGAATTAAGAATAAAAATAAGCATCAAAATGAAATGTTATATAAGCTTGATATCTATGGATAATGTTGTAGTAGTTGAAATGAGGTTTCCGAATATATAAAGAATGCCGAAATCCGAGTTATAACGAAAAAGTTATGACCTGTCGAAGTTTCGCGACAGAACCAGCAACGCTGAACGACGTAAAAAGTGAAATTTACGTTAGAGTGATATTTAGCCTTAGTAATCTAAATGAAAGTCGTAGAGTTCGTTTAAACCGAGAGCATGCATAAAAAGAACCCCCAAATCGGACTTCGTATGAGGAAGTTATGATTTTTCGAAGTTTCGACTTAGCAGTATGCAACTCGAATACTCGATTTGAGATCGAGCGGTTTTTAGCCAAAACAATCTAAATGAGAATCGAAGATCTCGTTAATTGTAGTGCAACAATGAAAAGATAGGCGAAAACGGACGTCAGATGAAAAAGTTATGATTTTATAACGGCGTTTTCCTGTCCCGGCCTACTAAAAATAAGTAATAAAAATAAATTCAAAATTAGCCGACGGAGTCTAAACGAAAGTTGTAGAGCGTAGTCTCACTTACGAGGGGATATAAAGAACGTCGAAAATGGAGTTCGTATGAAGGAGATATGAATTTTTAAAGTTTATTTAATAAATAAAATATTAAATTTAAATATAAATTTCGGATATTATCTAAAGAGGGGAGTCAGCGATCCTATCCAGGTTACGCCCAGCGTACCTAGATTTACGCCCAGCGTAAATCGAGGATCCAGACCCTATAAAAGGGAGTCGAGTGCAGCAGATTCATTTGCTCATTTTCTCTTTTCTCTCTCTCCCGTTTTGCATCGATTTACGTGCAAGAAATATCCCGAAGCCCCGGTATCAACCCCGAGCCCCGAAAAAAGTCCCGAAGCCCCGAATATCCCGAGAAGTGTGATTCCCGAGCCGAAGCTTTTCCCGCGAGGAGCCCGGTTTTTGTGAAGATTTTCCAGATCTACCGAAGAATACTACTTCTACAAGTCGTAGTGTTGTCTGATCATCTTCTGATCAAGTGAGTGTGTAGTTACCTTCGTCTAACGCATAATTATGAAGTATTTTATACGAAATACGTATTATGTATATATTTGGTTGTTATATGCGTGAATGTATATTCACTTTCTTCTATCTCATAGATTCGATTTATTCTCTATGAAATATGTGTTATGTGTGTGTGCCTCATCTGTTATGTGGAATATGTATTGATTGAACATGCTATACAGGTTTTAAACTATGTATATAAATATATATTTTTATCTACTAATATGTTGGGTAGAACATGGGTAGATAGCTGCTGTGTGATAAACAGATGAGAGGCCTCAATGTTGTTGTTGTTGACCTAGTCATCTAGCGGAGTATGGATGACGACCACATACTCTTTCTAGACAGTCTTGTGGAACGCTAACAGGTTCATAACCTATAGGTGTTGTGAACGAGGTGTTCACCGGTGTACTCTATCCCCCTCATGGTTGCCTTTAGGATATCTATTGTTGAGGAAACCCCTTAGCAATAATGTCCGTCCCGATGAAAATCCTAGATTTGGTCCCTTGAGATACATGTTGTTTTAGGGACATAAAGTGAGGATAACGGGAATGGGTAATCGGGTTATTGTTGGTTGGTGAAATTAAATATAATTATTTATTTTGGGTTGAAAACCCTATATGCTCACCAAGCTCCGAAGCCTGACCCACTCAGTTTATTTGTAATACAGGAAGTGGCGCAAGGGCATAAGATGGATGAATCATCAAGTTGTTTTGTTTACAATTCTGCATATGTATATATTTGTTGAATGACTTGTAATGTTATCGTTTATGCTTTATGGTCTGTATCGGAACATGACATCCCGAGTTTTGATTATATAATGAAAATGCATCTCTTGATGAAATGCTTTGATAAATATTATCTTATCATATTTTGTTTTTGGGAACAAATTCCGCAACTCTTTTAAATCAAAAGGATTTACTCTGAAATTATTTTAAGAAGCATAAATGAAATCGGTCTTTTCTGGCCGAGATTTTGGGGATGTCACACCGGTTAACCACACGCGCTCCACTAACGTCTTCGTAAGGGCACAAAGTGTAATTTAATGGAATTGCATCAATTCACTTTTTCCTAAAGTAACTAAGATTGGGAATTTTGTAAAAGCATTTAGTTACTTTATACTTCATTATACTTTTAATGGAAAGCGTTTGCCCTATCCTACCCGTTTGGCTAACGACCCTCCACCAATGAAGGAAGCGGTGGGTGAGAGTGGACACCCATTAAACGGCCATTTTATAGGCCATAACCTTATACCCCCCCCCCCCACTTATAGATCGGCTTCGTGAATGAGGCCTACTAACGGTAAGACTAACATTTATGTTATACATATATAATATTAGACTTTTAGTGTTATACATAATATAAGGGTGTATTTTACACTTTTAAAATACTAGGTGGTTTAATTTTATAAATTACACTTTTAATTTAATTAAATATAAACCATATCATTATGTATTTAGTAACTCTATTTTAATTATACACTTAATTAATTTAATAAAACCATAAGGGTGTAATTTAAACTTTTGAAAATTAGGGTTTTAGAATTTAGACTTTTTCAAAATTAAACATTTTAATCAAACAATTTAAATTCCAAAACTTGAGGGCAAGTTTTGAAACTTTTCAAAACATAAGCAAGAACATTCTAGATCAATTTACAAATAATAATAATTAACCAATTAATTAGTAATTATCTAAATATGACATAATTCAATTTCTTGTAAGATAATCTATCAAATAATTCAAATAAATCAAGTTTATCACATAAGGAAATGATTATCTAATTAATTTGACAGTTATCTTTTATTTTGGTAAGGATATCTTTTAAATTACACAATTAATTTAATCTAATCCCTTAAATCCTCTAGATTTCGAAATTATGGAATGGGATAAATCAAAATCTTTAATTACCAAATTTAAACATTTAAAGGATAATTACAAGATATGGCATTATCAAAATCACTAAAATTTTGGATCTAACCTCGGGAAGGAGGCAATTTCGAAATCCAAGGGTTGGATAACCCTAGATTTCAAAATTTTGGAGGCTAAGGAAAAGGTTTAAAACCCTATCAAAAAATCGCCAACTACGGTTTTGCAACCCTAATTGCGAAAATTACCAAGCCCTAGGGTTTACTAGCAATAAACCCTAATTTGTCAAGTTCATACATTAGAATAATGCTAATTGAAAACAAAAACCAATGGCTCTGATACCACTGATGGGTTTTATACAAACAATCCTATGTGTGCATGCAACCCTAGAGTTGGATCTATGTTTTCACTATTAGTTATATAACTTTATGAACACAAAAAGAAACCTGGCATGCTACTATTATTTTCGAAATCCATATAAAAGAATAGAATACATACCTTTTGTTGTCATATAGTAATAACAACTAGTTCCTTGAATTTCCATAGCTCTTGAAAGCAAGTACCACAAGTGTAGTACCTCTAATGGCTCACAAACACCATGAGCAAGAGGATGAAGAATGAGAAGTGAGGAGGCACCTAAAAACGTGTGGAAACCCTAAGGAAACTCTTAGCCACATTTTTGGTGCTCTAGGGATCCTTAAATAGTGAGGCTATTAGGGTTATCTAACAAGGAAACCCTAATTTGACTGCTTAGGCCCTAAGCAACCCAAGGACTCCCTTATTAGAGGACTTGGAAGATTTCTAATGGGTTTCCCCATAGAATTCGTCCATCCCTCTAATATGGATTCATTAGCCCAATATTCAACTATCATACAATTGACAGTTCTACTCCCTTAAGTTTAATTAATCCCTTTTAGTTACAAAATTAATTCTTAATTAATTATTGACTAATATTAATTAAATAATATGATTTCTCCTTTAATATATTATTCTCATAATATATTAATAAATCATAATTAATCCTCTCTCCATAATTCATCCTATCAAGTTGCTTTGGCGAAGGAAACCCAAAAAGACCATGCACCATCAGGTCAAGTACATACCAAAGTAGTTATGGACTTAGACACTAATCCAACAGCTTTGTGCTATTGGGGTTCTGGCCATCTTCAACTATCTAAGGAACGGATATGTAACAGTAACCGCAAGCTAGTTAGGGGGAGGTGGTGGGGACTCCTAGTACAGCTGATGGCGGAGGGTAGGTCGGAGAGTTCCCTAGGGAAGCTTAGGATGAGGTCAGTGGAAAGGGTATCGGTAAAAGTGACTTGGCGAAGTCGAATCAATCCTTGAGGAAAGTACGGGTAGATGTGGAAGGTAGTATGGGCCCGTACTACTAAAAGCAGAGGACCCGTACTTAATTCAATGAGGGCCTAGATGGATCCTGGAAACTTGGAAAGTGTGTGAGACCTCTAAAAGGTATATGTGATCCTGACAATCGTATGTTTATTTTTAGAATGGTGGTCACGTGACATGGAGCAGGAGGTTCAGGATCTGGGTCAGGATCTGGCTCGGGCGCAGGATACGAGCATGTGGATGATGGGTTGCGCGAGTTCATCGCGTACGAGATCACGAGGGGTATCCTTGATGCGACACCGGTTATCTTCGGGTCGATCAAGGAAGGGATTATTGAGCTGATGGAGGATGACCTCATTGCGTTAAGGAGTTACATGGCGACCAGCCAGTCAGGGCCACGCACATTATCCTTTAAAGACTTCAGAGGGAGTGGTGCGCCAGATTTCCATGGGGTGAAGGACCCCATTGCTGCTAGGAGATAGATCGTAGACATCGAGTCTGCGCAGCTGACAAGCTTCTGCCTGGAAGGGTCGAAGGTCCGTTTCACGGCAGGGTATTTGAGAGACAGGAACATAGATTGGTGGGAGTCGGTTGGTGACTCTCTGGGAGCCTCAGCTGTTGAGGCTATGACCTGGTCAGACTTTGTGACCAGATTTAGGACAGAGTTTGCGCCAGCTGTGGAGCTTCAGCAGCTGGCCAGGGAGTTTTTGGATATGTGACAGACTACGGAGAATGTGGCGGAGATCACCGCCAAGTCCCGGGAGTGGGCATTGCTGGTGCCCTAGTATGCGGGTGATGAAGACATGAAGAGGACCCGCTACCATGACATGCTACGAGTCGACATCCGGGAGCATGTTAGTTTCTCAGCATGCCCTACTCTGGATTCCATGATTGCCAGGGCTAGAGAGAGGGAGATTCATCTGGAGTACATCTGGAAGAGGAAGGCAGCTGAGGGGTTCACGATGGGGGCTTCGGGGAAGAAGCCCAAGTGATCCGATGGTAGGCCGAAAGGCCAGTTAGGGCGGGACCGTTGTGGGAAATGCGGTCAGCCACATGAGGGAGATTGTCGCACTGGGCCGGGTTCAAGCTGCTATAAGTGTGGCAAGCTTGGACATTTTGGCCGAGATTGTACTGCCCCTACTCCTGCGATTCAGATATCTAACCTGATTAGCTTTCATTGCAATCAGAAGGGCAATAAAAAGGCCAATTGCCCTAGATTGACATCAGCAGCAGCGGCGCCGACTCCAGTGATAGCACGGGTTGTGGATGGCCGAAAGGCCAGGTTGGAGGCTCTAGTGGTTCGGAGCCGAGCATTTCAGCTGACAGACCAGGAGGCACGCGCTGCACCCGATGTGGTGACGGGTATGGTTTCTTATTATATGCTTGTATGTTATGTCGCTGTGATTTTGATATATTATGTGCCTTGCTTAGGATCGTTCCATGTGAATGGTATCCCAGTTCAGGTGTGGTTTGATTCGGGTGCCACTCGATCATTTGTCTCTCTTGCGCTTAGCAAGAAGTTTCCGGAGTCTTCAAGCATGTTTGATTTCCCTCTAGAGGTCGAGATTGCAGACGACCGGTTGATACGAGTGTCAGAGGTCTACCGAGATTGTGTTTTGAGGCTGTTCGAGGAACCTTACCTGGTGGACTTGGTTCCCATACCTTTGCGGGGGAACAAGGTCATTATTGGTATGGATTCGCTGAGCCCCAATGGGGTAGTGATTAACTACACGCAGCAGTTAGTGCGGATTAGGACCCCTAGTAGGGGAGAGCTGGTGGTTCAGGGCGAAAGGCCACAGCAAGGACCAGCTTTATGTTCAGCAGTGAGGGCTAAGCGCTACCTTCAGTAGGGTTGCACAGGTTATGTCGCCTATGTTATGGATACCCGGGAGGAGAGTAGGGTGATGGTGGGCGATGTGCCCGTAGTACGGGAGTTTGAGGATGTATTCCCCGAGGAGTTGCCAAGGGTACCTCCACAGAAACAGGTGGAATTCCGAATCGACCTAGTCCCTGGTGCAACTTCGACAGTGAAGGCACCATATCGGTTGGCTCCTCCTAAGATGCAAGAGTTGTCTACACAGCTGCAGGAGATGTTGGACAAGGGATTCATTAGACCGAGTAGTTCTCCCTGGGAAGCCCCGATTTTGTTTGTGAAGAAGAAGGGCGGGTTACATCGGATGTGTATAGATTATCGGGAGCTGAATAAGGTAATAGTGAAGAACCGTTACCCACTCCCGAGGATTGATGTCCTCTTTGACCAGCTACAGGGAGCATCTTGGTTCTCCAAGATTGATCTGTGCCCAGGATATCATCAGATGAGGGTCAGAGAGGAAGATGTACAGAAGACCGATTTCCGCATGCGCCATGGCCACTATGAGTTCGTGGTGATGCCTTTCGGGCTCACCAATGCTCCCGCCACATTCATGGATCTCATGAACCGCGTGTGTAGACCGATGTTGGATCGGTCCATGATAGTTTTCTTCAATGACATCTTGGTCTATTCCAAGATGCAGGAGGAGCATGAGGAGCATCTGCGAGAGGTTCTGGAGACTTTGAGAAGGGAGAACTTGTATGCTAAGTTATCCAAGTGTGAGTTCTGGTTGCGCGAGGTGCGGTTTCTTGGGCAACTTGTCAACCAAAACGGGATTCCGGTAAATCCGGCCAAAGTGAAGGCTGTGATGTGGTGGGAGGTTCCAAAGTCTCCATCTGAGATTCAGAGCTTCCTAGGATTACCCAGCTACTATCGGAGATTCATCTAGGATTTCTCTAAGATAACCGTACCCCTGACCATGTTAACAAGGAAGGTTGTGGTCTTTCGTTGGGGGCCTGATCAGCAGGTTGCATTCGAGACATTAAGATAGATATTGTGCGAGGCGCCAATCTTAGCCCTGCCAGAGGGCATGGAGGATTTCATCGTATACTGTGAAGCGTCTATCTCGGGTTTGGGCGCAATATTGATGTAGAGAGGGCATGTCATTGATTATGCTTCGAGGCAGCTGAAGCCTCACGAGGCGAACTACCTGACACATGATTTTGAGTTGGGGGCTGTTGTGTTCGTCCTCAAGATTTGGCGTCATTACCTATATTGGGTTCGTTGTACGATTTACATGGACCACAAGAGCCTGAGGTATCTCATGGACCAGCCAAATATAGGATGACGCGCATAACCGCAAGGCAGCGCCGATCAAGGATATCTGTCTGAGGATGAAAGGGGTGACTCCACTTTTGGAGCGAATTCGGGAGGCCCAGCAGGAGCCCATGAAGGAGGAACATCGGAAGAGCGAGCAGATTGTGGGGCAGGTTTCCTCTTTTGACTTTGTTAGCCGAGGATTATTGACACTACACCGTAGGGTGTCGGTGTCGTACCACAGGGGTGTGCACCAGGTTCTTATCGAGGAGGCGCACAAATCTCGATTCTCCATTCATCGTGGGGCGACGAAGATGTATAGGGATCTTCGCCTGGACTATTGGTGGCCCTGCATGAAACGGGATGTAGCATGGTATATGGAGCGGGGCTTAACCTGCAGGAAGGTCAAGATGCAGTCGTTAGACATTCCGTTGTGGAAATGGGAGGACATTACGATGGATTTTATCACAAAGCTTCCCAGGACTGAATGAGGGGTGGATTCGGTTTGGGTCATCGTCGATTGATTGACCAAGAGCACTCATTTTTTTCCGATTCAGGAGAGCATCTCGGCCGAGAAGCTGGCCGACATCTCTATCAGGGAGGTAGTGGCGCGAAACGGGGTGCCAGTATCGGTGATTTCAGACCGAGATGTACAGTTCACTTCCAGGTTTTGGAAGAAGTTTCACAATGAGCTTGGTACTCGTCTGCATTTTAGCACAGCCTTTCACCCTCAGACGGATGGTTAGAGCGAGCGGACCATCCAGACTCTGGAGGATATGCATCGAGCATGCGTGTTAGACTTAGGAGGTAGTTGGGATATCTACCTCACCTTGGCAAAGTTCTCCTATAACAATAGTTATCACGCGAGTATCGATCGTCCTCCTTTCGAGATGTTGTATAAGAGGCAATGTAGGATCCCAATATGTTGGGGCAAGGTTGGCTAGAGGCTAATGGGGAGCAGTGAAGTAGTGCTCAAGACGACAGAGAGGACCCAACATGTCCGGAGCAGGCTTTAGACAGCTCATAATCAGCAGAAAAGTTATGCCGATAAGTGCCGATCAGACCTGGAATTCCAGGTCGGGGATATGGTTCTCCTGAAGGTGTCGCCATGGAAGGGCGTCATCCGATTCAGGAAAGGGTGCAAGTTGGGACCCAGGTATATTGGATCGTTGAGGGTTATAGCCCGGGTTGGCAAGGTGGCGTATAGGCTGGATCTGCCAGCCGAACTCAGTCAGATCCACAACACTTTCCACATTTCCCAGCTGCGAAAGTGCCTGGTGGATGACTCGGCAGTGGTGCCCTTGGAGGACATTTAGGTTGATGGCAACCTGAACTACAATGAATGACCTGTGGCGATCCTCGACCGGAAGTCGAAGGATTTGAGGAACAAGAGAGTGGAAGTCGTGAAGGTGCAATGGCAGCACCGGAAGGGATCGGAATGGACTTGGGAGTCGGTAGACGAGATGATGGAGCACTACCCAGAGCTGTTTCAGGAACGAGCGGCAGACTTTGAGGACGAAGTCTAAAATAAGTGGGGGAGATTTGTAGCAGCTGGTTCTTGGTAGGTATTTCTTTTTATTTTTATCTAAGTATTTTGTATTTTTGGCCTTGGACTCGGCGAGTTGAAGGACCAACTTGCCGAGTAGAAGTAGGATGGTAGCGGGGTTTAAGCAGTGGACTCGACGAGTCGGGTCCCAGACTCGACGAGTAGATCGTGTCTGGATAAAAAAATCCTAATCCAAGGGTTTGCACCCTATTTAAACAATGTTATATCAACCACAACGTCCCTTATGCTCCCAGAACACCTCTCATTGAAACCCTAGCTGTTATTGAAGCAATCTAAGCCTTGTTGGTGGATTTTGGTGCTTGTGGTCTTAAGAAGGAAGGAGAAAAGCTTGAGGAAGCAAGTAGAGACCAAGGGAACCTGAGTTTGTGCACCTTCTACAGTTCATTGAAGGTAAAAAGCTGTAACCTTGCTCTTTCATTTGTTAGATCCCTCTTTTGGGAGATTTAGGGCTTTTGTAAGCCATTTTTGATTACCAACCATGATTGCAATCATGGTTGGGGGTTGGGGCTTCTAAATCAAGCCATTAAGGAAGTCACAAGGCAGTTGGGGGTTGCTTTTGCACCCATGAAGGGTCCCATGAATCTTAAGAGCTTGTTTTATGACTTTTTTAAGCTCAAAGTCTCATGCAAGCATGTAAAGTTTGTAACTTTACGTGCTAGATCGATGGTAGAAGCTTGGATCTATCTTTTGACCAAAGATTGTACATCAGAAATCAAGGATTTAGATTGTGGACATGACCGACTTGGCGAGTCCGTTCTTGGACTCGACGAGTCCAAAACTTTGAGTCCCAAATCTGTTGAGGGTCAAAGAACTCAGTTGAGTGTTAGAAGGTTTTTAGTCAGACAGAAAGAGTGACCCAACACATTGGACGTAATTTTAGACCTAGAGTTCATGGGACTCGACGAGTGCTAGAACAGACTCGGCGAGTCCAAAGCAATCTCCTTAAGATTGGAAATGAACTCGACGAGTTGTTCATACAACTCGGCAAGTCGAGGACAGGACTTGTTCATCAGATGAAGGTGGACTTGACGAGTGTTCATACAACTCGGTGAGTCGGATGAGGTTCATATGATGTTTTTTAGGTGCATTTTGTGCACCTTTTTGCACAGCTTTTAGCCCTTTTTTATGTATGTCCTTAACATAATTTCATTGTTTTTTTATTTCATTTTAGCATATTTAGGTTAATTTCTTGAACAACCTTATTTTCACTCTTTCATGTCCTTTTCAGGTGAACCGGAGCTTGGAACGCGCTTTGGGAAGTGCCGGGAAGCATTGGTGAAGATTTCGGGATGATCGGGTGAAGAACGAAAAAGTTGGAAAAATCATGTTTGGAATTGGAGTCAGAGAGGAACACGGGGCGTGTCAGTTTAGTGCAAATCAACACGGGGCATGTTGCTGAACACGACCCGTGTCAGTTTAGCCTATTTTAACACGGGCCGTGTTCGACCCAAAAACCAACTTTTGACAGTTTTTCCTATCTTTCATATTACGGGTTGAGGGTCATTTTGCAGAGACACAACATATCATAGCAACATTAGAGAGGAGAACTCGAAGGTTTTTGCAAGGGTTTGTCCGTTAATCATTTGGAAACATTAATTCTTGTTTTTGTAAGTTGTAATTACACTTAATTTCATCTTTTAGACTTGTGATCTTGTTCTAGCCATGTGTGGCTAGAACCCTAACTTCTCCAATTTCATGTTTTGATTTCTTGGTAGTGACTTCAATCATATGGCATGATGTTTGTTCTCAATTTCTATCTAATGAATTTGATTTTACTTTAATCAAATGTTTGATTCTAATTGTGATTCTTATTGGCCATTTGAATTAGGGTTAGGTCATTCAAGTTATCTCTTTTACAAAATCCGTAATTGTTTTGTGAAATTGAACAAGTAACAAGCATTAAATTGATCTCTATTGAATGAATTTAGTGTAAATCTTATTCATACACTTTTACACTCCCGAGCTTATGAGGAGTATTAGGTGTTGTTGGGAACAGTCACATAAAGCTTCATGCAATCTTATAATCTAATTCTAAGAGCTTGTTTAGATTAGGCTAATTAGGTTAGGGTTAATCAAAGAGCTTGTTTTGGTTAATTAATGTGGTGAATGGGAAGTGTTAGAGCTTATTAGCACTTTCAAGTACCAACTTAGATAGAATTGAACGAATATTGTGTCACCTTTAAGTCCCATTGCTAAATTGTCATACATGGAGTTGGAGTCCTTAGAAAATCTGAACTTAATTCATTCGTTTAGTTGTCTACTCGTGTTTTAAATTTGTTTGTTTACTCATTGCATTCTAAACCCCCGTTATTACAATTGGTGACCATAGTACCTTGCGCAAAGAGGTATAGACTAATTATCCCGTGTCTCTGTGGATCGACCCTACTTGCCTTGTACTACCTTTTAGTGCAGTATAGTGGGATTATTTTGGAGTATATGGTACCCCTATTATTTTTTGGGTCCGACACCCCTCACAATGTTCATATAAGAAAGGGGCTCGTCGAGTCGATGCCAAACTTGACGAGTCGAGTCATGGATAAGGACGAGTAAAGGGTTAGGGACTCGACGAGTTGACAGCCCAACTCGGCGAGTCGAGCCAACTTGAAGTTGACTCGGACTGGACTTCGATTAACCCTATTTAGGGTTGCACGTGCTGTGTGTTGACTTGAAGGTTGTCGTGTAGGGATCGAGGAGTCGAAGGGAGTCGACTTGTGCGCCGAGGATAATTCAAATACTGCATGACATTGAGGTGAGTTACCTTCCAGTAGGGGTGGGTCTAAGGCCGCAATGTCGGCCCACCAAAGAGGAGTATTTAGAAGATGATTGTCTTTGTGATAATTATTTTGGTCTGGTTATGTGCCTTGGTCATCGGATTTACCTATATGATATGTTATGTGTGTTGTAGGGATTAGTTTCCCTGATAGTGGTCCTTAGGACCAAAGGGTAAGTCAGTACCGGGATATGCCTGACTGTATGCTTATATCTATTGTTGTATGCTAGTAGTAGGGGTGAAATATTCCCCAGTTACCGGTTGAAAGATACCGATGACAGTTACTGGTTAAAAGATACCGATACCGATTGAAAGAAACCGATGAAGGTTACCGGTTGAAAGATATCGTTGATTTTGTATGGTATGTGTTATGATAGGGGAACTCACTAAGCTTTGTGCTTACAGTTTTGGTTTTGGTTTTAGGTACCTCTTTGTCGAAGGGGAAAGAGTCGGCGGGGTTGTAACACCATAAATTTCAAAACAATTTTCAATTAAAACTAATCATTTGATTCTTAAAAATACTTTTCTTAAAATCCCATTCATAATCGAATTACAAAAACATGACTCCATTTTCACTTGCATAATAAACCAGGATCCTCAAAACATGACTCTTTCTCTGGTGTGTACAATCGAGCCGGCGCCATCCCGTGATCCTGAGAGAAACCTGAAACACATAACACAAAACACTATAAGCACGAAGCTTAGTGAGTTCCCCAAAATACCATACATAACACATATTAGCCACTCGAGGATATAACTCTGTGGGTTCGTGGACTCTACTCTATGAACCTTCCAGTTCTAACTCTGTGAACCTTCCGGTTCTAACTCTGGGAACATGCATAGCATATATCACATAGAAATAATGTAGTACAAAACATAACATACATAGCGTACGAATACTCTGTCACATAACTCTGGCTACCTACTCAAGGTAAAGTATAGTGAGGAGACTCAACTGGCAATTAGAAAGCAATTATCTGCACATGCGAACCTCGGACTCGCCACCGCCTAACACATAAGGCAAATATCTCTAATTAATACTAGAAGTCCCAACTCTAATTAACCGGCGATTACTCTTTCCCTCTCTAGTCAGGTAATGGGTAAAAGACGATTTTACCCCTCCCTGACCTCTATTACCTCTGTTGACCAAAACTCCCAAAGTCAACATAAGACAACTCAAATCGAAAGTCAACACTGACCAGAATCGGCGAGTACACAAGAGTGACTCGGCGAGTCCATGCGGGTTCTCTAAATCCTTTTTAAAGCTCTTAGACACGACGAGTTCCCTCTCCACTCATCGAGTTACTCGACAACCAATCGCGGGGCAACCCCGACTCGACTCGTCGAGTCTGCCTATGGACTCGGCGAGTTGCTCCCATGACAACCCTCATCTGACCTTCCGAGGTCAGATCTGCTTCACCAAACCATAGATCTAACTCCCTCAAGGACAATAACCACGAAAAGGTCGAACCTTGGGCACTGATGCAAGGTTCTACAAGCTCATTTGGGTGAAACCTTTCATTACATAACAACCCTAGCTTAAAACTCCAAATAGAATGCATAAAGCAGGATGGAAGGGACTCTCTGGACCTCTTCGGGTCCAGATCTATGGCTTCACACTCAATGAGACACTATACTACACCAATCAAGCCATAAAAGAAGCTAGAAAACCCTAAAATCACCAATCTTACCCAAAACAGAAAAGGGAGAGCGATTTGATACCTCTATGGTGAAGATGCAAGCTCAGAAGCTCTGAATCGACACCCCCTGACCTCCCTTTGCACACCCACCTCAAGAACGCTCCAAAATGGCTCTTCTTCACTCTCTCAGCTCTCTGGTTCGATAGGAGTCTCTCAAAGGTGTAGGTGGACGCCAATGAAGTACGCCCAACGTACCAGGACTACTCCCAGCGTACCCGGAGTACGCCCAACGTACGTGTGCAGATCCTTAAACCCTAGAAATTATTTTTCTCCCTATATAAAGAACATAAACCCTGTTAGTTCAGCCCCCCTTCACACTTACCTAGCTACAATGAAAACCCTAGCTCCCAATGTGTCCCTTTGTGTTCTAGAATCCATTTGAGAGTGTTTGTGTGTTATTTTAGTGAGAAAAGAAGAAACGAGCTTGAAGATTAAGCAAGGATCCACCAAGAGCTTGTAGATCCAAAGGATTGACACCATTTCTGACTCTTTTGAGGTATCAAGCTCCATACTTGACCATTGTATGCTTAGATTTGTTTATTTGAGGCTTTTATGTCCCTTTTGGGCCCCATTGTTGGGAATGTTTGAGTATTGTTGGTTCCAGAGCTTAAGAGTTGTCCTTTTGGACTCTTAGAAGCACCTGGGAACATAAAAATTGCATCTTGGTGGTTAAGCCAAAACCATGCTAGGGCTAGATGGTCTTAATGTTGTATTAGTGGACCAAAATCATGTTTTTACCCCAACCTTGCATGCAAGCATATAAAGTTCGTGACTTTATGGTTTAGGAGGTAAAAAAGGGCTTTTATTTGTAGTTTGGACGTAAAGACTTAACGGATTAAGTCATGAATAAAGTCCCAAAGAAGCTGGCCAGTATGTCGGGCGTACTCCTTGGTACGCTGCGGCTACTAGGTCAAACTCCCGTCTTGGTCACGGCCAGCGTACACTATGCATACATTCCGGATACACCACGTGTACACATGCAGATTGAGAAAATTGGGCTTTCAGGCCCTAAGAGGATGGGTCTGGACTTTTGGGCCTCATGGCCCACTGAGAAGTATCATTTTGAACTTAGGAATAAGAAGTTTGAGTATTGGGCCCTTTTGGGCGAAGATTGGGCCATTGAGGATTATTATATTGGACTTGGGAAATTTGGGCCCATTTGGGGAAATAAGGTCTAAATCAGAAATTAGACAATAAGTGGGCCCTAAGGGAATCCTTAATGGGCCATAAGAGAGCTTGGCTTGATAAGTTCAAATCGAGCCTTAAGTATATCCCAAATGGACCAAAGGGGTAAAACGGTCATTTTACCTAGAGTAGTGTTATAGACTTTGATTGAGTGGTATGTACCTCTGATAGCCGGGAGTCAACGGAGTAGCTGTTAGAGATTTTCTCTACGAGATTCAACATGCAGTTTACGAGGTGAGTTACCTTGCAGTAGAAGTGGGTCTAAGGCACCAAGGCCGACCCACTGGTAGTAGGTTACAGTTAAGATGGTTGTCTTTTTTATAATTATCTGCTTTGCTATTACTTGATATGTTCTTTGTGGCAGTATGCTATGTTCTATATGATAGTGATACTAGGAGGGGAATCGTCCCCAGATCGGTTGTTAGGACCAAAGGGTAGGTTAGACACCCCATATATGTCTGACAGCATGTTATGATAGATTGTTTTGTGATAGTCGTAGGGGTGAAATAGTCCCCGTGACCGGGTGAGATAGACCGGAGGCTAGGCACGCACTCCAAAATGGCCTGATATGGGTATTCAGCACCCCAGAATGGCTTGACATGGGTAGTCAGCACCCCAGAACGGCTTGACACGGGTAGCCAACACCCTAGAACGGCTTGACATGGGTTGGTCGGGCACCCTAGAATTGCTTGGCAGCATGTATGATTGTATAGTATGTGGTATGATGGGGTAACTCACTAAGCTTTGTGCTTATAGTTTCAAATTTGTTTTCATGTACCACTTCATCCAAGGGGAAGTAGCCGGTGGCGTAGCAGCGCATCACATACACACATGATTTCGACATTAAGTGTTCTGGGATTGTACTATGATTTTTATAATTGCTCGATGTTTGTTTTTGTGACATGATTATGATGGTTTATGGATGGATATGATATCGACAATGTTTTCACTAAACGATTTATTATAAAGTAGTTAATTTAAAACGATTTTTTACTCGAAAATTGGGATATGACAAGTTGGTATCAGAGCATTGTTTGAGCTTGAAGGATTTTTACAAGAAAATCGTTTTCGAAAAAGAATTTTGAGAAAGAACGAGGTGTGTGATGAGTGCGACCGGATGAGCTCAAGTAAGTTTTCCCCAAGATACCCATAGTTGTTATGTTATGTTAAATGACACGATTATGAGAACTTCATGCTAAACTAGGGATAAGGATCTAGGAAGATGCCTTATATGCCTATTATATGATTCCGAGAACTGCATGCTGGATTAGAGCTAAGGATCTAGGAGGATGCCTTATATGCCTGTTGTATGAGCTTATTGAGCTGTATGCTAGAACTGTTAGTCAAAAGTAAGAGAGTCTGATTAGGTCATGTTTGATTTGGTTACTCAATGCACGAATGCTGCTTGCTTTATGCTTATGGGAATCCTAGCTAGACTTAACTAACTAGCAAGTGGATATGTAATAATATTCACAAACTAGTTAAGAAAGGATGGTAGGGACTCCTTGTGTAGCTGATGGCTGAGAATGCCCTAGGTTAAGCCTAGGATGAAATTAACATGAAAGTTGTATTCGTAAAAAGGGAATTGGTGAAGTCAAGGCCCTTTTTGAGGAAAGTACGGATACATGTGGAAGGTAGTATGGGCCCGTACTACTGGAAGCAGAGGATCCGTACTCGAATCAAGGAAGGCTGAGAGAGAACTGGGAAACTTGGAGAGTGTGTGATCTCTAAAAAGTATGTATAACCCTGACATCATTGTGTTTGTTTCAGTATGGCGATTACGCGACATGGAGTAGGATCTGGATCAGGATTAGCGTCAGTTTCAGGCACGACATCCGAGCAGGTTAATGATGGGCTACGCGAGTTCATTGCGTCTGAGATTACGAGACGTATCCTTGAGGCGACCCCAATCATTTTTGGGTCGATCAAGGAGGGGATTATTGAGGTGATGGAGGATCGCCACCGGATATTCCAGTATGATTTTGCGTCTATGCAGGCAAGTATGCACACACTTTTCTTCAAGGAATTTCGTAGGAGTGGTGCGCCAGACTTTCACAGGGTGAAGAACCCCATTGCTGCCAGGAGATGGATCGCAGACATTGAGTTTGCACGGTTGACGAGCTTCTGCCCGGAAGGATCGAAGGTCCGCTTTGATGCGTGTTGTTTGTGAGATAGGGCTAGGGATTGGTGGGAGTCTGTCGGTGACTCGCTGGGAGCCCCATCCTTTGAGGCTATGACTTGCTTAGACTTTATGACCAGGTTCAGGGCTGAGTTTGCTCTAGCTGTGGAGCTTCAGCAACTAGCCATGTATTTTCTTGATATGAGACAGACTACGGAGTCAGTGGCGGAGATCACCGCCAAGTTCAGGGAGAGAGCCTTATTAGTACCCCAGTATGCTGGGGATGAGGAACCCCATTGCTGCAAGGAGATGGATCGCAGACATTGAGTTTGCACAGTTGACGAGCTTCTGCCCGGAGGGTTCGAAGGTCCTCTTTGCTGCGGGTTGTTTGAGGGACAGGGCTAGGGATTGGTGGGAGTTAGTTCGTGACTTGCTGGGAGCCCCAGCCTTTTAGGCTATGACTTGGTCAGACTTTATGACCAGGTTCAGGGCCGAGTTTGCACCAGCTGTGGAGCTCCAGCAACTGACTAGGGATTTTCTTCATATGAGACAGATTACGGAGTCAGTGGCGGAGATCACCGCCAAGTTCAGGGAGAGAGCCTTGTTGGTACCCCAGTATGCAGGGGATGAGGAGATGCGGAAGACCCGCTAACATGATATGTTGAGGGTTGATATCCGGGACATGTAAGCTATTGAGCTTTCCTGACACTGGAGTCCATGATTGCTAGGGCGCGGGAGAGAGAGAGAGATTCATTTAGAGCACCATGGGAAGAGGAAGGAAGAGGTAGAGCAGAGTATTGGAGTTTCGGGGAAGAAACCCTAAGGATCCGATGCCAGGTCGAAGGGCCAGCCTGGCCAGAACCGCTGTAGGAAATACGGTAGGCTGCATGAGGGAGCTTGTAGAGTGGGATCGTCAGGCTGCTACAAGTGCGGCAAGACGGGACACCTTGGCAGGGATTGTACTACCCCCGCCCCCACAGTTCAGACATCAGACCTGATTTGATTCTATTGCAGTTAGAAGGGTCATAAAAGGCCAACCGGCCTAGATTAAGTAGCACCAGCAGTGCCAGTGGTGGCGCCGACTCCAGCGACAACACAAATTGAGGATGACTGGAAGGTCAAGGTAGAGGCTCCAGTGGTACAAAGCCGAGCATTTCAGTTGATAGCTTAGGAGGCACGCGCCGCACCTGATGTGGTGACGGGTATGGTTTCCTCTCTCTAACTTTTATATTATGTCGCTGTGATTTTGGATATGTTATGCTGTGTTATGTGCTCTGTTTAGGATCGTTCCATGTGAAAGGTATTCTAGTTCAGGCATATTCTGAATTGGGTGCTACTCGCTCATTTGTTTCTCTTTCACTTAGCAAAAGGTTTCCTGAGTCTTCGGGCATGTTAGATTGCCCCCTAGAGGTTGAGATTGCAGACGACCGATTAGTGCCGGCGTCAGAGGTTTTCAGAAATAGTGTTCTGAGGTTGTACGAAGAGCGCTACTTGGTAGATTTGGTTCCCATACCTTTGCGGGGGAACAAGGTTATCATAGGGATGGATTCGTTAAGCCCCAACGGGGCGCTGATCGACTGTGCGCAACAGTTGGTGCGGATCAGGACCCTAAGTGGGGGAGGGCTGGTGATTCAGGGCAAGAGGCCGTAGCAGGGACCAACTTTATGTTCAGCAGTGAGAGCTAGGCGCTACCTCCAGCAGGGTTGCGCAAGAAATGTCGCCTATTTTATGGATACCCGAGGAGCGGGTAAGGCAATAGTGGGCGATGTGCCAATGGTATGAGAGTTCGTGGCTGCATTCCCCGCGGAGTTGCCTGGGATACCTCCAGAGAGGCAGGTAGAGTTTAGGATCGACCTAGTTCCGGTTGGAACTCCGATAGCCAAGGTAGCCTATCGGTTGTCTCCTCCTGAGATACAGGAGTTGTCTACACAGCTGCAAGAGCTATTAGACAAGGGATTCATTATACCGAGTAGTTCACCCTGGGGAGCCCCAATCTTATTCGTGAAAATGAAGGACAAGTCGCATCGGATGTGCATAGATTATCAGGAGCTGAATAGGTTAACGGTGAAGAACCGTTACCCACTCCCGAGGATTTATGACCTCTTTGAACAGCTTTAGGGAGCATCTTGGTTCTCCAAGATTGACCTGCATTCAAGTTATCATTAGATGAGGGTTAGAGAGGAGGACGTACAGAAGACTGCTTTTCGGATGCGTTATGGTCACTATGAGTTCGTGGTGATGCCTTTCGGTCTCACGAATGCTCCTGTCGCATTCATGGATCTCATGAACCTCGTGTGCTGACCGATGTTGGATCAGTCTGTGATAGTTGTCATCCATGACATCTTCGTTTATTCAAAGACGTAGGAGCAGCATGTGGAGAACTTGCAGGAGGTTCTGGATACTTTGAGGATGGAGTGCTTGTATGCTAAATTCTCTAAATGTGAGTTTTGGTTGTGCGAGATGTAGTTTCTTGGGCACCTTGTCAACCAAAATGGGATTTCGATTGACCCGACCAAGGTGGAGGCTGTGATGAGGTTGGAGGTTTTGAGGTCTCCATCTGAGATTCAGAGCTTTCTGGAATTGGCAAGCTAAAATTGTAGATTCATTCAGTACTTCTCCAAGATAGTCGTGCCCCTGATCCGGTTGACGAGGAAAGTCGTGATCTTTCGCTGGGAGCCTGAGCAGCAGGCCTCATTTGAGACATTGAGACAGAGATTGTGCGAGGTGCAAATCTTAGCCCTGCCAGAGGGCATGGATGATTTTATAGTACATTGTGATGCGTCCATCTCTGGTTTGGGCATGGTATTAATGTAGCGACGGGATTTTATCGCTTTTGCTTCGAGGCAGTTGAAGCCTCACGAGGCGAACTACCCAAAGCATGATTTGGAGCGGGGGTTGTTGTTTTTTCCCTCAAGATTTGGATTCATTACCTCTATGGGGTTCGTTGTACCATTTAAACGAACCACAAGAGCCTGAGGTATCTCATGGACCATCTAAATCTGAATATGAGGCAGCGTCGGTGGCTTGATGTGGTAAAGGATTACGATTGTGAGATCCTCTACCACCCGGGGAAGGCCAATGTCGTGGCCGATGGGCTTAGCCGCAAGGCAGTGCTGATCAGAGATATTTGTATGAGGATGACGGTTGTGACTCCACAGTTGGAGCAAAATCAGGAGGCCCAGCAGGAGGCTATGAAGGAGGAAAATGCTTGAAATTAAACACAAGTTTAAGTAAAAGGGTTAACAATAATCTTACCTTTCTGTCGAATATAGCAAGGAATCAAGAAAAATCAGATCTTTTATTGAGTACAAGCCAATACAACAGGTTTTGAAAATATGTGAAAGAGAAAAACAAATCAATGAAAAACGACATAACCTATGACAATGAGGTATGTGGGGCGTACAACTTAAGTACACTGAGTGTACTCAGTTTGCCACTAGAACACATTGTGTAATCTAAATGTACATCGGGGGTACTGGCTGTCCCGAGATTTTGTAAGTCATGATCCTCTGGTTTTTAAGGAAGACGTACTACTGCTTACGTTGGACGCAATTTAATGACTATTTTTTTTCTCTTTTTGTGCATTTTAGTTCCTTTTTCCGTATAATTTGATTTGGGCACCTCTAAATATTTAAATTATGCAATTACACAACAAAAAAACTCTCTAACAAGTCACATGTTATGTTATCAACGAAATTATAAATAATATAAATTAAAACTAAAAATTAAAATAAAAAATAAATAACGAATAATTAAATAAACCACGTTAATTAAAAACCATTCCCTTGAAACGACACTAAAAACTTGATGTTTATATATATATATATATATATATATATATATATATATATATATATATATATATATATATATATATATATATATATCACTCATGTTTTAAATATATAAAACTGATTTTATCTCAACCGGACCAATAAACACACTAGGAAGTGTAGCTAGTCGTGCAATAGTATAGTTGTGGTAAGACGAGGTGTCAAACACAAGGGGAACGATGGTGAGTTAAATTGGAATTCTTGATTATAATCTACACATAAAAGCAATCAATAAGGGGTTTAGAAAATTAAATCTCAAATATCGTATTAAGTTGCAAATCTCGATAAACTGATCGAAGACAAATATCTTTAGGTACTCTATTTTAGATAAAATCGATTTCAAAATAATGGCTAACTACTGATGCAATGGATGTTTATTCTTTATTCAGCGATTCCTAATATGACTAGCATCATTGTTACGCCACTAATCCTTTGATTTTAACATAACTATTAATTCATTGATCAAGCGAACAAACGATCATGCAACTCAATATTTTTTTTTTGTATTAAGCAAGATTTGATCTTATTTAAGTCTAATAATCATAAGAGTTGGATCATGCATATAATAGTAATTCTAACCCTAGTTTTTGGTCAAAACACTAGTCGTAATCACCAATGGTCATTGCACAACTATGATTCAAATTAACATAGTCAAATGGTCATCTAAACTCTATTAATTTAACAATCGGGAACAAAGTAACGATCTTTAACACATATGGATCTTCAATCGAACTTCAAAAAATATTTAATAAGAATAAGCAATCCAAATAGCAATTAAACAATAAAATCAAAGATTAGTTCAATTATAAGCACAAGGTAAAAGGTTTTAATACCTAAATCAGAAAGTAACACATAATGGAATCACAGTGGAATGTTAGTAATTGTCACGATAACAAACCACATGATCTCTGACATGAATCCACTCTCTAATCCCTTAGATCTTTGCTCCAGTCAACTTAACAGCCTTCAATCCACCTTCTGGACTTCGAAACAACATAATAGATTTTACTTGTAGACTAAAGATTAATGGAAATTGAGTTCTCTTTAGTTGGCTGAAAATGGATATTTAAAAATTTTAGAAATGACCTACGTACGCGGGGCATACTGAAAATTATGCGGGGCATAGTCAGTTTATTGCATGATCAACATCCGCACTTACTGGCCCGTACGTTGGTCATACCACGAGCTACGCTGGGCGTACTCCACATTTATATGGTTTACGGGGCGTACACCCATTATGCGGGGTGTAATGAGCCTCTTCAACAATTTTTCCATTTATGCAATCCAGCTCCAGTTTCCTCTTTTTTCACTTTGTTTTCATTGTAGCAACAGTTATACCTATAAAATTTAAATTTAAACATTATAAGTACCTTTATTTCTAAATAGTAATAATTAAGGATAAAATATTAATTTATATATATATATATATATACACACACACACACACACACACAAAAGTTTCAAAACATGAACAAAAGGATTAGGGTTTAGAGATGGGTGGCAATGGTAATGGAGGCTAGACATAAGAAGGGGCTAAAAGGTTTTAAGGTTCATAAATAAGTCTGAAAACCCCACAATTACATTTGAACCATGTGCACTTACATCATGCGTAACTAGAATTACCCCCTACGTAGGCCCTACAACCCTCGCTTGGGTTTAATGACTTACAACTGGCCTAATAGGCCATCAACTCCAATAAACATTGATAAAACAAAGAACTATACCTCAGGAACAGTTGTTACAAATCATGGTCAAAGCATCTAAGTGTACGATGTTTACTTAGGATCCTTCATCTACCAAGATCCTTCTAACAAAGTGATTAGCGATACAAGAATTTATCACTAATCCATCGTGGTTAGGATCTTGGATGTTCTCTATATCTTGTTCATCGAAGGTGATTTCTTTCACTTGTTATGGATGTGTTCTACCAGGTTCTTTCTTCTTTCTCTGCCCTGGATACCTTAGTGTGTCTTTTTAACTGTAGAGTAAGAAGTTCTACATGTTGGATTAGGTGTCTAAGCCCATAACTATAATCGTATATACTTCAATTGATAGAAGCACAATCGTTTTGGATTGCCGTCAAAACTAGCAAATATACTGGATGATTTTGGAGAAAGAGGTTGATTTATTATTTCATTAATAAATTAAAATAAATAATTTGTTAATATATTATGAGAATAACATATGAATTAGAAAATAGTAATATTTAACAAATATTTAATCAGAAATTAAATGGAATTAATTTTGGGATTAATCCCTAGTGGATAAATAGGAAAGTGGATGATTAGCCAGTTTAGGATAATCTAGGATTAGCGCTAACCTAGGGTTTCCTAACTGCACTATATATACAACCTGAACCCCTACAATTTTCGGTGACTTGCTTCTTTGAAGACCTAGTTGAATTTTCTAACTTCTCATATGTTTCTCAATCAACTTCCTTTGTTGTTTTGGGTGTGAATCACTAGTGGTGTGACATTTGTGACGCTTAATTTCAAGGCTTCAACAACATAGGATATTCCATTATTATTACTAAGTAGCAATCAAGGTATGATTCTTCTAACCCTATTTGTGTTTTTAGAAATATGATAGTGTTCTAAGGTTTCCTTTTTATTGTTCATGTTGTATGTTCAATTAGATAAATCTTAGATCAATTATTAGGGTTGCGTGCACACATAGGATTTATATGTTTTGCATAGCACCAATTACTGGTATCAAAGCATAGCTTCAATTTTCTATTGAATTTATACAATTTTTGAATGTGAATAGGGAGAATCATATATACTCATCATTCTTTTTTGACGCCATAACATGGTGACCTTCACCACGTCATGCTGATGGTTGATTTTGTTCTACCACAACATGGTAATTGTTTACCATGACGTGGCGGGTTGTCAGATCCATAAAATTCGATTTTATTGATTATCTCATGAATTGATTAGGATAATTACTTTTAATAATGTTTTAATTGTATACAACTGAATATTTTTCTAAGTAATTTGATATCTATATCTTGAATTCAAGATTGACTTAAACTTTGAATTAAAAATAAAATTTTCAATTTTTTAAAATTAAAATTTAACCTAGTATTTTTTTAGATGTTTTATAAATACACCCTTATACTAGATATTACATTAAAAGTCTAATATTACTATACGAGTAAGACTAAGTAAGTTGAACCGCTAGTACACCTCGTCCACGAAGCCGATCTACAAGGGAGGTGTATGGAAATTGCTTATAAAATGGTGATTGAATGGGTGTCCACTCTCACCCACTGCTTCCTTGATTGGTGGAGGGTCATTAAACAAATGGGTTTGATAGGAAAACGTAATCATCATTAATAAGTATAATGAATCTGAAAGTAACTAAACATATTTTTTATAAAATTCCTAATCTTAGTTACTTTAGGAAAAATGTGAATTTGTATGCTAACCAATGCAATTGCACATTACACTCTATGAGTTGTTAGTGGAGTGCATATGGTTAATCAGCACACTAATAGGGACGAATAATGAGTGGACATGGGTGTCTCGTAAATTATCACTAATTAATGGAGCACGTGTTGCTAACTGCCACATTAAAATGAGATGACAAATTACATCGAGAATACCAATCTAATTTGCATGGTTATTCACATCTTGTTTTTGATCCTCGGTATCCCAGTCATAAATGGAAGAGAATAATCAATATTATACATGCCATTGAAAAGTTTAATGAATCTCAAATGATCTAGGATTTTCATTAAAAACATAATTAGTTCAAATTTCATTTTCTTATGGTGAAATTGGTAAATTGTCATTTACCCACTTTTGATATCATTTACAATTAGATTATGGCATCCCTTTCTACTGTTGTGAATTATCTAGTTGGATCCTGTCACACCCCAAAACTTGAACGGCGGAAACGTTCCGGGGCAGAGGACGTCATGTATAGTATCATAACAATGCAAAGTAGTAAATAAGCAACAACATCATCCATTGCATTAATAATATAATTTGATACAAGCGTGTTATTTAAATAGTAATAAGACACCAAAAATGAATAACCAAATTAAAAGACGAGTCTTGACTGTGCTCCGTCTTCTCAAAACCTGCCATCGGTACTTGTCTATTGATAACCTGAGAATACAAGTTAGTTTGAAAGCGTAGATCAACATTTAAGCTGGTGAGTTCATAAGTATTTATTGTCAATGTTTGTATAAGTTCAATGAAAATGTTTGTATATGTTTGAAAACTCCTAAAAATCCTATGTTTTCTACTAGTATAAAAAGTAGTCTTCTACCAAGACTCAACTGTTTTGTATGTTTGTTTCACTTTAAAAGTGAATGCTTTTCCCAAATATGACTATGATTACAAAAATATAGTTTTATATTACCCTTTATGTGAGAAGATCACCATTTGAATATAATGGGAAAATGTATGTGTACTGCAGTATTATTTGTATTAACTACTGAAGTAATAACTACCATAAAACGAATGGTTTAATTAAGGCAAAATGTGATAAGATTGTTAACATACTAAACTGACTATAACACGACGATGAAAGACGTTGGAAGAAATAACATTTGGCACCCATAGACTTGCGAATCCCACTGTAGAGAACATCAAAGGTGTAGGATAGTCAATCCAGTATAGATCTATACGCAAACTCATGCAATCTCTCTAGGAGATGTTGGTTACAAAACGTGACACAACGAAATGGTCGTTGTGAAGTAGTATCTCACGTTATGTTATTTCTGAACCTTGTTATACTATACTTGTTATAGTAATAGTATTCTATGTATAGTATTCTCTATATAGTATGCTCTGTATATTTTGCTCTGTATAGTATTCTCTATTGTAGTATTTGTATATGATAGTGCTCTCCTAAACTATAGCTATTATAGTTTACTAGTGATTTCTGTAATTGAATAAATGAATGAATGTATACCTTCACTACCCAAAGGTACTAAACTGATTGATAGTACTTTTATATCTACATATGTATACATACTATATATCAAATATTTAGACGACCTTCGGACAAATAACTGATACCCTAAGTCCATATCCAAACAATTAAAAGGAAATAAAGCAAGTTAGCAGTCCTAAGTCCATTAAACATTATTTATATAACTATATATATATATATATATATATATATATATATATATATATATATATATATATATATATATATATATATATATATATATATAGACATACTTTTGATAGTATATAAGTTTAAAAGAGATGTAGTAATACATTTAAAGAGTTTTGAACAATAAACAATAATGACTTGATGTCAGTTTATAAAACGATTTAAAAGTAGTTTGTTTGATAACACAGTTTAAATTAGATGAAATCCTTTGTTTGAAACACAATTATAAATTACATGTGATTGATTATATAACTAGCATGTTTTCTACTTGTATCCCCCCCATAAAAGCATTTAAAAGCGTTCAAAAGATAAGTTAAGGGGTATGAACTCACTTGTTGTGAGTGATGTGAATGAAAGATTGGTTTGCAGGTAATGACACATATATGTATGTAATTAGTGTTTATAACATCTAATCATGTAATGAAACATCCTTAGGGACTAGGTAACATTTGCATTGAAGTGTTAAACCATATAGGATTGCATATAAGGGAAGTATGGCTTCACATAGGAGTTTACGGCCAACATGTATGTCACACACGAGTTTACGGCCAAGGGGTTCACGACCCTAAGAGTTTACGGCCGTAAACTCATGGTGTTTTGTACCAATTTGTGTGTTCAGGTCTTACAAGTCATTAGGAAGTGTTCTAGGTTCAAGTCAAAGCCTTAGGAAGGAGTTGTGGCACAATTTCACCACAAATTAAGGCTTACGGCCCAAGGAGATTTCCTTGGCCGTAAACACCTTTTGTTCTTGAGTTTTGATAAGTTTAAGAAACTCTTTGATCGTTTAGATCTTATAACAGGTAAATCACGAAAGCGGAAAATAGCAATATAAAACACAAGAATAAATCTGAATATGTCGAATGATTCAATTGATTCAATCCTCAGCAGAGCTCGATTAAGAACTTCCACTATAGAGGATATTAGGGTTACAAAAGATAAAGATCAAATGCTTGACAAAATAATTTCCAAATCTTACGTACTAGGATGCATGCAAGCACCTATAAATACAAAACCCTATAAAATTACTCACGGATGGACAGACCCATACCGGAGACTAAATAGACTAAATAGTGAGCCCAAGACGCAACACCTTCTGGACCTGACAATCTCCCCCTTTGGGTCAATTGGAGCAAGACTATCTCTTCGGATTGCTGGGTCCAGTTGCAGGAACTTTCTTAGTGGTATCAAACAGATGTGGGATGAGAGCAAGGATAGTCTGTCTGAAGCGAATGTACCACTGAATCATGTCATTGAAGTACTTCTTGTCGTCTGGTGAATTCTACTTGCATCAATGAATGATACCTAGAACATGTTCCAAGCATGCAGTGGTGTAAAGGTGTTTGTCAGCCAAGGCGAACAAGCATTTCTGGCCTTCGTTCCTTGTACACAAGACAGAATTCTGCTTCGGGTCAATTCTTCCCATCTGCATCATGTTCAAATCACTGGCAGAGCCTACAGGAGAAATAGTAGGCTTTTTCCTGAAGATGCTAGCGATCTCCTGATCCATCTTGACAACCTCCATAATGTAGCATACGAGCATCCTTTTGAAGTGATCAATAATTGGACCATACTCAGCTTCGTTGGTGAGGAGGATGTTGTGCAAAATAATCCAGTCATGTGGATTCAGGTTGGGAAGATCAGCAAGTTATATCGCGTGTTCGGTTTTAGCAGAACCTCTCAGCACTTTGAACCGAACGTTCGTGAAGTTCCCCTCACGAAACGGCTTGAGGACCCAAACGTTGACGATCTTCTGAGCGCTCCAAGTTTGATACTGTGGTTGAGCAGACTTCAGATAGAATTCAACAAGTTCCCTATCAACCTTTGGATGAGGATGAGGGACATCAGCAACGTTATCAAAGGCATGAAAGATGAAGGCTTTTCGGGTCAGTGGCATGTCGAACTGAGAATCGACAGAGTTGATACCATCCAATGAAATCACTGGTTCGAGCCACAGAATGCTGGGAGTTTCAATAGCCTCTTTCAAAAGCTTCTCAAGAGTCCACGGAGGAAAAAGAGTTTTCCTACTCTCAAGAAGGTCATCAGCCTCCTTTATTTTCCTTTCGGCCGCCTCAGCCTCTCTGGCAACACGAGCGCTCATGTCAGCATCTTTATCACGACCTTGTTTCTTTAAGAGATCTGCAATCGTCTCTTTATCATCATCATCATTGTCTTCAACAATTTTCTTTCATTTGTCTTTGACACCTGAACCTGAGGCTTAACCTGCTGGAGGAGGTTCGGTTGCTTTAGTTGTTGTAGAAGTGGGAGGCGGTTGGGACTGAGACACATCTTCTCCCCATTGTTTTGGATTGGACACGAACTCCAGGAGCCCTTCCAGTTTGCTTAAGAGAGCAAGAGCAGGAGCAAGCTTTTCTGCAAGAGTGCGCCTCACCGAGTAGTTCAGAATCGGATCATGGGCTTCAATGATGTTGGTAAGGGCAGCGTGGACATCCGAAACACACGAAGAAATAACTTCTCGCTCAGATCGAAGAGATTCAACTTCCTTTTGAGAATGGAAAAGCTAAAGACTTTTGACCTTGAGAGCAATGGTTTTACGAGCGAGAGCATCCATTACTGAGTTCTCGGCAGCTAGGTCTTCATGCAGCTTAGTCAGGCGCTCCTCAATAGTCTCCTTAAACGATGTGTTGTCATCACTGAGAGTTTGACGAAGACTGGCAAATGACTGCAGTTCTGAGGCAACTGAGGTAGCCAGCTTGTTGACAAGAGAGTCAAGCCTCTCTGCATTGGAGTCTGCAGTGCCCTGTAAAGACTGTAAAAGAGAAGTAGCGTTATCAAATAGTTTTTCGACTTTTTCGGTCGCAGCAGCACACGCCTTGGTGGAGGCGTCAATAACAGCAGTGGCAAAGTTGATAGAGGCTTCATGAGCCTTAGTAAACATATCAACAATCCCCTGAATAGCAGCCTCTGAGATGATAGACTGTGAGGAAGAGGAGGAGGAAGCAATGAGAGAATCAATTTTCTCATGAAGCTCCTTGAGATGCTTCTTGGTTACTAGAGCATCATCGTCATCATCACTCTGCATTTGATACGGACTATAATAGACCGAGTCAAACGTCATGTCCTCTCCGCCAAGAAAAGGTTCTTCATTATATCCTGAGGGAGTAGGAGATGAGGGAGAGGGTGAGGGTGGAGGCTCGGTTGTGGAAGTGGGTTCGGGTGCGGATGTATGTTCGGTAGTGGGAGTGGTTTCGGGTGATGTAGTAGGAGCCCCCGTATCAGATACGTTGGTTCTAACTCCAGCGGTGGTTGTTGTAGTAGCTTTAGTAAAAATAGGAGGTGGTACAGGGATAGAAGTGGGTGGTATTTGAGTAGTGGAGGTTATGGGGGGAATGGAAATAGAGATGGAGATTGGGGGAGGAGAGACAGGTCGAGTGGAAACATGTACCTCAGGGGTAGGCGAACGTGGAGGAGTGTTACCACGTAGGGACTCTTCGGAGTCTGAACCGTCTTCCTCGGATTCACTGGATGAGGGGGCAAGAATAAGCTTTCGCCTAGGTTGAGTCGTCCTCTTCTTTGGTGGAGGAGATTGAGCTGCTTTGGAGGGTTTGCATTTCTTCGGAGAAGGACCTTTCGCTCCTTTGACAACCTTCTTGTCTTTTCCCTTGTCATTCTTCTTTTCCCTAAGAGCAGGCCGATCAGCATCATGAATTGATTGAATCATGTTAGGAGTCAGCTCTCTAGGACCAGAGTGACGAAACTCCTTGTAAGTCCTGATGATCCGGCTGTCGCTTGAAACATCCCCATACATTGACTCAAGGATTGAGCCAATAAACTGAAACTTAGAGGAATCAGATACAATTATCTTTGTTGTGTGGAAAGTACCTATCGAAGAAAGTGGAGAATCTGCAACAATTGGAACATGATACTTGTCCATCACCCACTTTGCGACCAGCGTCCAAAATTGGGCATAAGAGATCTCTAAATGGCGAGAGGTAGACGCTAGACTCTGAATCAGCTGCTGTCATAGAACTGAACCATAGTCAAGATTAATGCCGTGGTACAGACCATAAAGAATGGTCATAAACAGGCGACTCGCCCTGTCTGAACCTGGACTTCGTTCTGATTGCCCCTTGAACAAGACGGTGAAGAAGTAGTTCCACTGAGGAGGTAGGCAAGATTTCTTGAATTTGGTCACCGTCGTCAGAATTTCAGTGTATCCCATGTTATAAAACATGGAAAACAACTGTCCTACTGGGATAGATTTAGGGTTAACCCTAGATTCATCGGGTGTAAAACCTAAAAGCGAACAGAATCGCTTCTTAGAGATGGAGGCCTTGTGATCAAGAATGTCGAAGAAGATTCGATCGACAGACTTGTCATAGTGGGCTATGGAGAATATTTGCGAGAGACACTCCATTGGAACTATTTCGACCTTGGTGAGAGCTGGAACCAGCGGCGAATACTTGAGACATTCCATGAGTGGAAACATGAATGCATCGTAAACTTGAGGAGTGAGGTCGATAATCAAACTTTGTTGAGGACGGATTGGCAGAATGTGAGAAGTAGCATGAACTGATGATAAGTCCGCCATTGAAGAGAATAATTTGGGAGGGATGATGAACAGTAGAAGAATCAAAGATTTTCTTGCTCTCTGAAGGTTTGGTGCAGTAAAGAGGTAAATTATGGTAGAAATTACCTTTTATACCGTGCTGAGAATAGAGAGAAAAATATGTTCCCAAATCTTCAAAGGAAATGCGAAGAGTTTCCTTAGGTGATTGGCGCGTGACAGTTTAGATCCCTGATGATTACGCAGGAGAGAGAAAAACTGTCCCGTTTCACACGCCTTCCCATCAGGCGCCGTTTGAAATGTCAAAAATGGTTCCACTTCACACGCCTTCCCATCAAGCGCCGTTTGAAATATCAAACCGATTGGACATTCGGCTGAGTTAGCAACTTATCCCTTTAGAGTGAGTTGTCGTCATAAAGCAAAATAACCGCGTGTAACATTGTGAGCCACATCTCTTTTATAACGTTAAATCCCATAGCCAAAAACTGCTTGTAAGTAATGAAACCAGAATTATGGAAAATGAAAAAGATTTTCGTGCATAGAGTCTAAAAGAAAAGAAATAAAGCAATACATATGTGGGAAATTGTGATGTCAATAAAGACACAAAACAATAGATCCCGGGCACGAATCTCTTCCTTCAAAGTCAAGAGAGACCTTAAAGTGCTTGTGTGGTTTCCCGTTGAATTACGATCGAACACTTATTAAGAATTGTTGAAAGGCATCTTTTAATAAGGCTAATGTGGGTGGCTTTCGCTTCAGTTTAGAATTCCTGATCTTGACATAAGACAGAAATCAACTGAAGTACTTGTGAGACCAATTTAGTCTATTGAGCAAGTAGATGTGAAGAGAATTTAAGTGGCATGTGTAAAATACTTTTAGGTGAAATCTCAAAAAAAAAAATGGATTCTAAGGGAAGAAATGTTATGGGATTTAACAATTTCGTAAGAATCACAAAAAAAGAAAATCTAGAGATTTCAAGGTACAGCCCTATGGGTGACTTCATTAATTCATTAGTGAAAACTAGAGCAAATTTAATTGTTCACCGTCAATGCATAGTAAGTATTGAATTGTAGGTTTCACTTAGCACGTAGTGGCACGAAGCTAAGATCATAAACACGGAAATTATGTAACCACAAACCTCAGTGGTAATTACTGAGAGTCTCAAGGGTTACTTGTATGAGGCGAAGAAGATGGAGAAAAGTATTCGAGATGGTGTAAAGAAACCAAAGTACCTCTGCTGTAAAATAAGGACCAAGCAGAAAACTCTTATCTCTTGTGAAAAGAGAGTAAGGTAGCTCATGATTAGAATAAATATAAAAGCCTAATTGGGAAGACAAGGGTTGTATATACCAAGTCAGTAAGGCTATTATTCAGAATCAGACGAGGCTTTGGACACATACAACAGCATGCTTCTAGGGACACTTAACTATTAAAATGTGAGAACAAGAATTGCTCCACAATTATCCACAAAAAAAAAAAATTAACGAACACAAGCAAACAAAGAAAAAATGTTTTTGAGGAGTGAATTCAGGTCGCTTTGCGTTCCAGCGCACGTTCACTATCGGGATACGACTCTTTGATTTAAAGAGAGAAACAAACAAAAATATTTTTGGAGTTTTTTGAAAAAAAAGAAATAAATAATAAAAAAAACTGTGGAACCGAACCCGAAATAGACCGAACGCTCGGTTCATTTCGGTTAAAAAAAACTTAAAAAAGTAAGCAAGAAATGAGAAATAAGAGTACAAAAAGCTTACAGCCAAAAGATTACAACCAAAGAAACTACCTTTAAGTGAGAAGCGAAGATAAGAGAATAGGACCGAACCCGAGTGCTCACGTGAACCGAACCCGAACGTTCGGTTCATTTCGCTTCCAACTTTTAGTTTTGAGAAGTAGTTTTTGGTACTGACTCCGATTCCATCATTCCTAGCCCTTGTAGAATTTTATTGAAACTTGCTTCAGGAAGAGCTTTGGTGAAGATGTCAGCCAGTTGATCAGTAGTTCGAACAAAATATATCTCTACGTTTCCGTCTTCTACGTGATCTTTAATGAAGTGATACCTCAATGCAATAGGTTTGGTTTTGGAATGTTGCACTGGGTTATGACAGATCATAATTGCACTTTCTGAGTCACAATATAGTGGGATCTTTTTCATGTTGAGTCCGTAATCCCTGAGTTGACTTTGGATCCAAATCACTTGAGATGTGCAAGAAGCGGCTGCAATATATTCTGCTTCGGCTGTAGATAGTGAAACACATGTTTGTTTCTTAGATTCCCAGCTCACCAATTTTCCATCGAGGAATTGACATCCTCCTGTAGTGCTTTTCCTGTCTAAACCACATCCTCCAAGGTCTGCATCTGAGTAGGCTTGAACAAAGAAACCTGAGTTTGATGGATACCAGAGACCAAGAGAGGTGGTTCGCTTCAGATAACGGAGTATGTTTTTCACTGCTAGCATGTGTGGTTCTCGAGGATTCTCCTGAAACCAAGCACAATAACACACAGAAAACATTATATCGGGCCTGCTAGCTATGAGGTACATCAGGGAACCAATCATTTGTCGATAAAGCGTTATATCAACTGCCGGTTTTTCCAGGGATGGTGTGAGTTTGGTGCCGAACGCCATTGGAACTTTGACCTTTGAATCTCCCTTCATGCCAAATTTAGCAAGAAGAGTCTTGGTATATGCTTCCTGGTTGGTAAAGATGCCTTCGGTTCCCTGTCTAATGTTTAACCCAAGGAAAAAGTTAATCGGACCCATTGAGCTCATTTCAAATTTAGTCTCTATCAGCTTTCTGAATTCAGCTGTCAAGCTAGGATTCGTTGAACCAAAGATCATATCATCGACATAGATTTGAACAATCATAAGGTGGTTACCTTCCTTCTTTCGAAAGAAGGTTGGGTCAACCGAACCTTGTTTGAATTTAGACATCTTTAAGAACTTAGTTAGTGTTTCATACCATGCCCTAGGCGCTTGTTTCAAACCATAAACTGCCTTGTCTAGAATGTAACAGTGATTTGGATGCTTTTCATTCACAAAACCTAGAGGTTGCTCCACGTAAACCGTTTCTTCAAGTTCTCCATTCAGAAAGGCGCATTCCACATCCATTTGGTAGACCTCGAAGTTCTTGTGTGCAGCGTAGGCAAGAAATATTCGAACAGATTCCAGCCTTGCTACCGGAGCAACTATTTCTTCGTAATCAATTCCTTCTTCCTGGTAGTATCCTTTCACCACACGACGAGCTTTATTTCGAATCACATTACCCTCCTTGTCCATTTTGTTTCTGAATACCCATTTGAGACCAACGACTGAGGCATCTTTAGGTGTTGGAATGAGGCGCCATACCTTGTTTCTTTCAAATTCATTGAGTTCATCTTGCATAGCCTGAACCCAATCGGAATGGTCAAGAGCAGAATTGACGGTCTTCGGCTCAACTTTGGATACGAAGGAATTATACATGCAGAACTCTACTTTGGAAAATAGGGAGGTTTGCTTTGCCTTCACTTGGGATCGGGTCAGGACCTTTTAAGATACATTACCCACTATCTGAGATACAGGATGATCTCTGGTCCATTTAATGAGGGGAGGATAGTTTGGATCATAGGATGGATCCAATTCGGCGTTGACCATTTCTTCCAATTCAGATGGACTGTCGTCATCATAGAACATATCGGAATTCTCCCCCTCGACTGATGATGAATCATTTGGATTTTTAGGTTGGTTCAGACCTTCGGGTGCAACAGAACTCTCAGGTGTAGTCGGACTGTCGGGTGCTACTAGACTTTCGGGTGTAGCAGGGCTTTCGGGTGCTACAGGACTTTCGGGTGTAGCTGGGCTTTCGGGTGCTACAGGAATGGAATTCTCCCCCTGAAAGTGTGAGTTCGGTTGATTTGAAGAAAATAGATTCTCCCCCTCAACTGAAGTGCCGTGCTGAGGAGGTTCATTTCGAACTTGTTCTCCTTCTCCCATTTGTTTGGCTGCATCTTCGACAATCTTCTTCAGATGATCGATTTTGTTGTCTGCCGCCTTGGTTTCTGAGAGAGTGGCTTTCTCAGGTTCATCGAACAGGTCTACGAACTGATCAAATAAATTAGAAATCGTGGCAGTGACTTGACCTGTTTGAGAGAAAATCTCTCCAATTGTTTATTCAGTAGTCTTTAGCTTCTTGACGTAGCTGTCATCGAAAGTCACATAATAGGTTTCTTCAATCTTTCTAGAACGCTTATTTAAAACCCGGTATGCTTTTGAAGTAAGAGAATATCCCAGAAAAATTCCTTCGTCAGCTTTAACATCAAATTTGTTACGATGTTCTTTGGAGTTGAAGATGAAGCACCGTGAAACGAGCACATGGAAGAATTTTACGTTCGGCTTCCTGTTAGTGATGATCTCATAAGTTGTGAGAGAGAAACGCTTGTTGAGATAAGACCTATTCTACGTAAAACATGCTGTAGCAATAACATCAGCCTAGAAATATAAGGGAAGAGAAGCAAAACTTAGCATAGTTCGGGTCACCTCACACAAGGATCGGTTTTGCCTTTCGACAATACCATTCTGTTGAGGTGTGTAAGGGGCTGAGAAGTTATGATTGGTTCCTTTTTCTGCCAAAAAGTTTTTGAATTCTTTGTTCTTGAATTCCAGTCCATTGTCCCTCCTAATGTTTCGAATGACTTTTCTCAGTTGCACTTCAACCTGCTTGATAAACATCTTTAGCTTAGAAGTGGCCTCAGATTTGTGCTTCAGAAAGAATACCCATGTAAAACATGAGAAATCATCAACAACAACAAGAATGTACTTGCTACCGCCAATGCTCTCGATTGATGATGGACCACACAAGTCGATGTGAAGCAACTCAAGTGGTTCAACAACTTTTGTGTAATAATTGATGAGTGACTTTGACAACTTTGTTTCCCCATTTTGCATGCAGCACATAAGTGTTCTCGATCAAACTTGAGTAATGGAAGACCCCAAACATGACCTCCGGTGACAAGCTTGTTGATGTGTTTGAAGTTGAGATGAGAGAGCCTTCGGTTCCACAACCAGCTTTTGTCAGAATGAGATTTGGACAAAAGACATATGGCTGGATTTCCTTTGATTGGTATGAGATTCAGAGGAAACATTTTCGCCTTTTCAATCTGATTTGAGAATGAACTTGTTGGATTTCTTCTCTATAATCTATGAACCTTCGTCGTCGAATGATACTTTGAGACCGGTACCACCCACTAGTTGAGATACACTGATGAGATTATGTTGCAATCCTTCTACGTATGCCACCTTTCTTATCGTGAAGTCTCCATTGGTTATCATCACATAACCCTTTATCTTTCCATAGGAGTTGTTACCAAACTTGACATTGCCACCATTTTGAAGTGATCGAAACTCCCTTAACTCTTCCTTCCTTCCTATCATGTGACGTGAGCAGCCAATGTCAATGTACCATTCTTCATCAAACTGCTCGTCACTAATAACCTGCAAAAATTAAGCAGATTTAGAAACCCAAAGTTTCTTGGGTTCACGTGAGCCTTTCACAGGAACAGGAATAGTAAGAGAAACATCAACAAGATATGTTCGTTTTACTAAGGTTGTTTCATCTTTTCTTTTAATAGAAAACACTTTGATTTTGTTAGAATTAGCTACAGGTGTTTTGGATTCAAATTCTGGTGTTTGGGCATTTGACTGCTTTCGGTCCTCCTTGACTGAGGAAACCTTTGTTTTTCCTTTCAAGTTCGTTGATGATCTTGAGTTTTGTGTAGAGCCTGAATTGTTTTTAGAAGAGGGTTTAGAATGAGAAGAATTAGAGAAAGAGAATTTAGAATGAGAGTTTTTCCTGACTTGAGGTTCGAAATGACCCTTTCGTTTATGGACATCAGAGGGACCGAACCTGGATCTTCAGTAGCTGCTCGATGATGAGCCCAAGTTGGATTTTTGGTTGTTGTTGGCTGGTGGTCTGAAACTTGGTCTTTTATTATAAAAGCTTGATGGACTGAAATCAGGTCTTTGCCTGTTATTACTTGGCGGACCGAAATTAGCTCTTCGGTTGTTGTTACTTTCGGGACCGAACCTATCCTTTCGGTTCTGTTCTTTGTTTGATCCGAAAGTCATTCTCTCTGACTTAGAATCTTTATCATGGTAAGAGTAGTGAGGATTTTGAGAGCGCCAAAACTGCTTTCGCTCTGAGAGATTTTTCTGAACTTAAATTGGTACTCAATGAGTCAAATTTTTGTATGGTTTCGGTCTTGAGTTTCATCTTATCATTTTCATCTAGAAGATTTTTAAGCATGTCCTTATAATCTTTGGACTTTATAAAAGATTCTATTTTGTCTAGACCATACATATAAGTGGCATTCACATCATCGGAAGATACAACACTTTCACAGTTGTATGCTTCAGCATCGATTTCATCTTCCTTAAACTCAAGGAAGGGTAGAATCATGCGATGTATCTTCTGCCCTATTTCACAATTCAGACGCAGTTGAGTAATGTTAGCATAAAGCCTTTTAGCGATTAAACAAAAAACTTTGTTTTAACAATTTCAAATTGTCTCTTTGCAAATAAATGTTTTCATCTCTAGTCTTAATTAGCTCCAACTCCTTCTGCTCAATCCACATCCTTCGCTCCTCACTCTTGGATGACACCCAGCTTATTTGGTCAGCCAGGTTAGAATTTGAGACCCGTGTTTGAGTTAAACAACTATCTAGATTTGAGATTCTTTAATTCAAGTTATTTAATTCCTTTTCATATGATTTTTGTGGAATTTTAAACGTTATAAAAACATATTGTACCTTATTGATTAGTTCATCAAGTTCACTGATCTGCACACTGATAGGTTTTACTATGAAGCATAAGTCCTCTCGCTCCTTGGCCTCGTCATTTCCACCATAAGTATTATATCCCCTCATCTGAGATACGTCAGTCACCATCAGACATCTTCCGCTGGTTTCATCATCTTTTGCAACATAAGCCTTTCCATGCGAAGGCTTTCTTACCTCATCATCTTCTGAATCGGTCGACCACACCTGTATGCCACCGAACTCGTCATCCTCTGCCGAACCCTGCACAATAAGAGCATTCATAGAGGGATTAGTAGCAGCTTTCTTCCTTTTAATCTCCTCCATCTTTTTCATAAGAATTGCCTCTTCATCTTTCTCCTCATCTTTTTCAGCCATCTTCTTCAGCACACAATCCTTTGCGTAGTGATTCTGTCCCTCACAGTAGAAGCAACTGACACCAGAGTCAGCTTCACCCTTAGCTTCCTTTTTCGACTCCTCAACTTTCAGTTCATCTTTTACTCTTTCGGAACTATAGCTTCCTTGCCAATTACGATTTTTGTTGGAAGGAAACCTTTTCTTGATAAACCTTCTGGGATTGACACCATTAAAGCATAATCTTCGGCTGTCAGATCGTGATCTCCCAGATTAAGATCCTCTTCATCTTCTTCTACACTTTTACCCTTGGATAAGAGCGCTAGAGACCCCAGACTAGAAACCACGCTCTTCTCTTGCAACACTATCTTTTCTTAGGATTTTAGAATTCCCGCCAGTTTCGCCAGCGAGTAAGATTTGAACTGTTCGTGTGCTTTGACTGTTGACACAACAGCTCTCCATTCGGATCTTAGACCATTCAGAAAAGTGACCTTCTGTTCAATAAGCTTCCTTTCAATATCATGTTCGATCATCTTGCTGAGAAGATGATTGAAGCAATCAAACGTCTGTGTAACAGATTCATCAGGGCTTTGCTTGAACTCTCCAAATTCAGACAGGAGCAAGGTCTGAATTGAGTGCTCCAGATCTTCATCTGTAGAATACAACTCTCGCAGCCGATCCCAAATTTCTTTAGCAGTACTGCATGAACTTACCAATCTAAATGTGTCAGATTGAAGAGTGAATCGAATCAGTCTCAATGCTTTGATGTTGCACTGAAACTTCTCCTTTTCGTCCTTAGCAACATCTTTCACATATTTTAACAAATCATTATACTCCTTTTGAGTTTTAATAATTCTGCATGTTCTTGAATGAGCAAATGGTCCAGACACAATGGCTTCCCATATGAGACACCCATTATCTTCAGATCCAATGACGTAGTCTTCGAAATGATGCGCCCAAACCTCATAATCTTGAGTGTAGAGAATTGGAATCTTGGTTGTAGATCCTATACTGTTCGAGATGTTGATAGGATTGGATTGAGAATCGTCCATGCTTGATCGTTTAACCTGTTGCAAGATCAGACTTGTAATACGTAATATTAGGGCAAGACGAATAAATAATGAGATACATCAATTATGGAGTGACGGCTCAATAAATATCAGTAAATGCGGAATACACCCTAATCACTTCTTTCACAGAAGAGATGTGTATGAATTACACAGCCTCCTGCTCTGATACCAATTGATAAGTTTAAGAAACTCTTTGATCGTTTAGATCTTATAACAGGTAAATCACGAAAGTGGAAAACAACAATATAAAACACAAGAATGAATCTGAATATGTCGAATGATTCAATTGATTCAATCCTCAGTAGAGCTCGATTAAGAACTTCCGCCGTAGAGGATATTAGGGTTACAAAAGATAAAGATCAAATGCTTGACAAAATAATTTCCAAATCTTACGTACTAGGATACATGCAAGCATATATAAATACAAAACCCTATAAAATAACTCACGGATGGACATGCCCATACCGGAGACTAAATGGACTAAATAGCGAGCCCAAGACGCAACACCTTGTGGACCTAACAAGTTTCTTGATGGTTTCTAGTTTTTAACAAGTGTTTGAAGCATATAAGAAGCTAAGGGTAGTGTACTTACTTATAAGAAGCTTGTAAGGGTGTTTAAGGTCCAAGAACACTAGTGTGTGTTCTTGGTGATATGAAGACCACTTGAAGATCTATCAAAATGAAGAGATTTCATGGATGAAATCATGTACAATCACTAGATAAAGATATGTAATAACAAATCAATGGAAATAATTCTTACATTTTTGGAAGATCAAGATGAAGATGTTATGATACTTAAGAGAAAATTAGGGTTTCTAGTCTTGAAATGGAAGGGAAATGAGGAAAATGATGTAAACTCATGTATAAACATGAGTTCACGGCTAAAGCGTGAGTTTACGGCCCAAACATGAAGGTTTGGCCGTAAACTCCTCATAAAGGGCTTAAAGTTTCATTAGGGAACAATGCATTCAAGCAGATACTTCCTAACACCTGATTCTTGAATATACTTGGCTTAGAACACTCAAACACACTCTAAACAATGCTAAAAGATAGCAGAAACAAGTCTGAATTTGATTGAATTGATTTACTGTACAAGATAGAAATTTTGGGTTGTCACATCATCCCCCCGTTAGAGAGAATTTCGTCCCAAAATTAGAGTTTAAGCAAATAAGTAGTTACAAATAACTAAGTAAAAAGATGAGGATATTTCATTTTCATCTGATCCTCGCGCTCCCAAGTGAATTCAGGTCCTCGCTTGGCATTCCAGCGAGCCTTCACTATCGGGATACGACTTTGTTTCGTTGGTTTGACCTCTCAGTCCATGATCTCTACAGGTTCTTCCACGAAGTTGAGGCTCTCTTTGATCTCGATCTCGCCGAGTAGGATTACAAGAGTCTCGTCGGATAGACAATTTTTCAAGTTTGAGACGTGTAAATTAGAATGTAGGTTACTAAGTTCACGAGGTAGATTGAGATTGTAAGCTATAGGGCCGATTCTAGCGAGAATCTAAAAAGACACTATGTATCTTGGATTGAGATTCCCACGCTTTCTGAAGCGTATCAAGCCCTTCCAGGGTGAGACTTTCAAAAGGACGCGGTCTCCCATCAAGAATTCCAATGGTTTCCTTCGTTTTTCTATGTAGCTTTTATGTCAGTCTCTAAAGGCTTTGAATCGTTCACGAATCTGAATGATCTTCTCTGTCGTTTCCCAAATGATCTCCAGACCTGTGAGAGTGCTGTCAGGAACTCGTCCTTTAGCTAACTGTGTGTCTCCCACCTCAACCCAGCATATAGGGGATCTGTACTTCCGGCCATAGTGGGCTTCAAATGGAGTAACCTTTATGCTCGTGTGATAACTATTTTTGTAGGAGGATTTGAGAAGGGGTAATTGAGTATCTCGTGCCTTCCAAAAGTCGATCACACAAAATCGCAACATATCTTCCAAGGTTTGTATCATTCTCTCACATTGCTCGTCGGTTTGTGGATGGTAGGCTGTACTCATGTCCAACCTAGTTCCTAGGGAACTTTGTGGCGACTGCCAAAACCTTGAAGTGAATATACTATCTCCATCTGAGATAATGCGTATAGGAACACCATGCAGTCGTACAATTTCCCTAATGTAAGTTCTTGTGAGTTTCTCCATCTTGTCAGTTTCTTTGATTGGTAAGGAATGCGCGGATTTGCTCAATCTATCGACGATGTCCCAAATGGTATTAAGTCCACCTGTTACTGTAGTAATCCTAAGGGTTTCTGGTACTTGACCTTAACCTTTGCACACGTAAGACATTTACTCACGAAGGTAGCAATATCTACTTTCATGTTAGGCCACCAGTATAGTTTCTTAAGATCCAGATACATCTTATCTGAACCTGGGTGGACGGAATATCTAGTGTTGTGTGCTTCAGTCATGACCAAGTCTCGGAAACCACTGTGTTTCGATGTCCAGATACATTCCATGAGATATAAGGCTCTGCCACCCTTAACTTCTAAGTTCTTATCCATCCCTCTCAGGGATTCACTCGCCACAAGTTCAGGTTTCAAAGCTTCTAGTTGAGCCTCCTTAATTTGTGTGGACAAGTGTGAATGGAGAGTGATAGTCAAATATTTGACTCTTCGACCAGAGTATTCTTTCTGACTCAGGGCGTCAATTACTACATTGGCCTTGCTTGGGTGATAACGAATTTCGCATTCGTAGTCATTGAGTAGCTCGACCCACCGTTGTTGTCTCATGTTGAGCTCCTTCTGATCGAATATGTGTTGAAGGCTCTTGTGGACTGTGAAGATAGTACTCTTTGTACCATACAGGTAGAGTCTCCAGATCTTCAGAGCAAATACCACTGCTCCTAACTCAAGATCGTGTGTTGTATAGTTGACTTCGTGTGTCTTAAGCTGACGGGAGGCATAGGCAATGACCTTTCCTCTTTGCATAAGAGCACAACCAAGACCTTGGTTGGATGCATCGCTATATACAACAAAATCTTCTATCCCTTCTACGAGGGATAATATCGATGCTTTGCACAAGGCTTGTTTCAGTGTTTGGAATGCCTTCTGTTGTTTCTCCTCCCAATCTAAGGCCACGCCTTTCTGGGTCAATGAAGTAAGCATGTTCACAATGCTAGAGTAGTTCTGTATGAACCTGCGATATTAGCCAACAAGACCTAGAAATTGATGAGTTTATTTAGGTGTCTTTGGTGCTGACCAGTTCTCAATGGCCTCGATTTTGGAAGGGTCTACGTGAATTCCATTTTTGCTAACAACGTGACCCAAGAATTCGACTCTTCGGATCCAAAACTCAAACTTAGAGAACTTCGTATAGAGCTTCTCTAATCGTAATGTTTGTAAGACTCTTCGTAGGTGTTGACTATGCTTACTTCAAGAGTAGATAAGTATGTCATCAATGACGACAATCACGAACAGATCCATGTAAGGACTGCACACCCTATTCATTAGATCCATGAATATAGTTGGTGTGTTGGTTAATCCGCACAGAATCACTACAAATTTGTAGTGTCCATAACGAGTTCAGAAGGTTGTCTTGGGGAGATCCTCTTCTAACACTCGTAACTGGTGATATCCGAATCTTAGATCTATCTTCAAGAAGTATTTCGCTCCTTGAAGTTGATCAAATAAGTCATCAATGCGGGGTAAAGGATAACGATTCTTGACGGTAAGTTTGTTCAGCTCTCTATAGTCAACGCACATGCAAAATGATCCGTGTTTCTTCTTCACGAACAAGACTGGTGCCCCCATGGTGAGAAGCTTGGCCTAATGAATCCCTTCCTGTAGATAAGTATGTCATCTATAAAGACAATGACAAACTGATCCAAGTAAGGACGACACACCCTATTTATTAGATCCATGAATACAGCTGGTGTGTTGGTTAATCCGAACGACATCACTACAAACTCGTAGTATCCAAAACGAGTTCGGAAGGCTGTATTGGGGACATCCTGTTCTAACATTCAAAACTGGTGATATCTTGATCTTAGATCTATCTTTGAGAAGTAGCTCGCTCCTTGATGTTGGTCAAATAAGTCATCAATGCGGGGTAAAGGATAGCGATTCTTGACGGTAAGTTTTTTCAGCTCTATGTCGTCGATGCACATACGAAACGATCCGTCTTTCTTCTTCACGAACAAGACCGGTGCTCCCCATGGTGACAAGATTGGCCTAATGAATCCCTTACCGAGAAGTTTGTTAAGCTGATTAGAAAGTTAATGCATCTCCACTAGTTCCAGACGATAAGGAGATTTGGCTATTGGGGTAGCCCCTGGCACTAAGTCGATTATGAACTCGACTTGGCGTTGCGGTGGTAAACCTGGTAGTTCTTCTTGAAACATGTCAGGAAAGTCGCGTACTTCTGGAATGTTCTGAATATCTTTCACTTCTTGACTCGTATTGACGATGTGTGTAAGGAATGCATGATATTCCTTTCATAAGCACTTTTTGAGCTTGAATACACGAAATGATACGAAAGTTCATACTTGATTTGTCGCCGTAGATTACTAGAGTTTCATTGTTAGGGAGGTTAAGACGTACTGCTTTATCAAAGCACATGATGTCGGCGCGAAGAAGACTTAACCAATCCATGCCGATTATGACGTCGAAAATTTTAATTGAGACCGGCATGTGGTCGATTTGGAAAGAATGACCATCTAGAGTTAAAGTACAACCTATGTATATGCAGTTAGTGCTTCCCGTTTTCCCGTTTTCCATTTCTACATTGAATGATTCCTCTAGTGCACGTGGTTTTTGTTTAAGTAAGGGAGCAAATTTTTGGTTTACGAAACTCCTCTCCGCTCCACTATCGAATAGTTTGCAAGCATAAGAATTATCGAGGATAAACGTACCAATAACCACCGTAGGATCAGCTAAGGCTTCTGATGGGTTTTGAGCATTCTAACACTTCCTAAGTGTACATGCAACCCTAATAACCTTGGATCTATGTTTGTCTAATTATCATAAAAAGTTGAATTCCAAGGCTATATTCCTATCTAGCATACATGGGGAACAATTTCTAACTTGAATGAATAATAGAATAACTTACCTTGTTGTTGCTTATGTTCCTTGAAACCTTGTGAGCCTAGCACCCCAAGTGTGATGCCTCAAATGCTTCACACAACACCAAATGCTCTTGGAAAGAATTTTGAGAGAACACACACTTCTTGAAATCAGCCTAGCACTCTTGTTTCTTATGTGTAGCCAATTTTGGTGGAGAATGGGACTCTTATATAGTGTTGACACATCTAGGGTTACACCATGTAAACCCTAATGTGTCATGACTCTTCATTTCCATGACCCATGGGTTTGTAACTCCCATGGAGCATCCATGGAGCACCCTATGGGTAGAACCCAATTTGATAATCCATGGAGCCTCTTAGCCCACTATACAAGATATGAATGATTTACATAATCAACCCATATATTTAATTAGTTATCTTTTGATCACTTAATTAATTCCAAATTAATTCTTTGATCAAACTAATCAAATAATATTATTAATATATTAGAACTTATAATATATTAATAATCTCTAAGTGTTATTCCTCTCATTTAGTCTATCCAATTGCATGGTGCCATGCAATCCAAATGGACCATGCCGGGTCGGGTCAAGTACTAACCAGAAATAGTTATGGACTTAGACACCTTATCCAACAGTCTCCCACTTGGATAAGTCTAATAACTATATCTCCAGTACTTCAGGAACCGACCGGCAATCGTAGCTCTTTCAAGGTCTCTCGGAACTGAGAAGATGTTGATACGCCATTTAAGATAAGTGATCATATAATCCTCTGTTCTAGATATCAGCCAGACAAATACATTGAACAATGTCTTACTTATTGTCCATCAGTTTGTTTGTCGATTTCCGATTTGTTTGACAAAGAACTTAATTGAACACATCAACTTAGTTCTGACTGGGCCCGGTACATAGGTCAAAACAAAATCATCGAGGGGCCCATATATCAGCTTCTAATCCAAGAAGGAACAGATAAACTTCGACTCATATGTTTGTTCTACCACTCATTGAATTATACACAAAAGCACGTTTTATAACATCGAGTTACCAATGCGTTTTCGTACAATCAATGCATAACCAACTTGTAAGTAACAAATCATATCTCTAGGTTTGAAGACTTATATGATATTACCGTCTCACGATCACTCGAGATAGAATTCCATGAAGTGATTCCAGTGAGCGTGGGTTGGGTCCAATGCTCAGAACTTATGAGCACTCATGAATGTTGTAGCCTTGTCCAACACCTTAGACCTCTGCAACCAATCATGACAGTCTTGATTCATACCTACTTCCGACATATGACCGACTGTGGAGGTTTGAATAATATGTTATACCAAACAAAATTATTGTGTAAGTCAAAACATGCAAAAGAAATATAGTAAACGATCGACAAGAGATAGCAACACTTTACTCATAAATAAAACACCTTTTATTCATCATCTAATGTCAATTACACTTTACAAATTTCTGCGTTATCTAACTACTAAATCTAATAGCATCCTTCAGCCCTATGCTCCGAGCATGCTGGAGATGCTTAACCCGAGTCAGTCCCTTCGTGAGGGGATCTGCTGGGTTCTCATCCGATGATACCCTCTTTGCCACGAGGAGTCCTTCTTCTATCCGATGTCTGATAAAATGGTATTTTCTGTCGATGTGTCTGGATCTCCCGTGATCCATTGGTTCCTTGGCTAAGGCAACAGCACTTTCACTATCACACAAAATTTCCATTGGCTCTTTAATAGCTGGTACAACTCCAAGGTCTCCAATGAAGTTCTTCAGCCATATCACCTCCTTTGCCGCCTCGCTAGTTGCAATATACTCTGATTCACAAGTTGAATCAGCCACTATCTCTTGCTTGGAACTCTTCCAAGAAATTGCTCCTCCATTTAGGGTAAAGACCCAGCCCGACTGAGAGCGGAAATTATCCCTATCAGTCTGAAAGCTAGCATCACTATACCCTACAACTCTCAAGTCATCACTTCCACCGAGGGTAAGGACCCAGTCCTTAGTCCTCCGTAGGTACTTGATGATATTCTTTACCCCAGTCCAGTGTGCCTTGCCAGGGTTCGCCTGATACCTGCTAACCATGCTCAGGGCAAAGGCTACATCAGGTCGAGTACACGTCATAGCATACATGATCGATCCTACAGCCGAAGCATAAGGTATTCGACTCATTTCTGCTATCTCAGCCTCAGTGCTAGGGCTTTGTGTCTTACTCAATCTGGTGTTACTCTGGATGGGTAACTCTCCTTTCATGGAGTCCTACATGCTGATCGACTCATTTCTGCTATCTCAGCCTCAGTGCTAGGGCTTTGTGTCTTACTCAATCTGGTGTTACTCTGGATGGGTAACTCTCCTTTCATGGAGTCCTACATGCTGAATCTCTTCAGCACCTTATCCAAGTAGGTACTCTGACTAAGTCCAATTAGTCTTTTACTCCGATCTCTCAAGATCCTTATCCCTAGAATATAGGCAGCTTCTCCTAGGTCCTTCATAGAGAGACACTTCCCAAGCCAGGACTTAACTGCAGAGTTGGGATGTCATTTCCTATGAGTAGTATGTCATCCACATACAATACCAAAAAGCTAACTATACTCCCACTAGCCTTGACATACACGCAAGACTCATCTTCACTCCTAGAAAATCCAAATTCCTTGACCATTTCATTAAAACAAAAATTCCATCTGCGAGGTGCTTGCTTCAATCCATAAATGGATTTCTCAAGCTTACACACTCTATTAGGGTACTCGTTGCTGACAAAACCCTCTGGCTGACTCATGTAAACATCTTCAGCCAACTTTCCATTAAGGAAAGCGGTTTTGACATCCATTTGCCATATTTCATAGTCATGAAATGCAGCTATGGCCAACATAACCCGAATAGACTTAATCTTGGCTAGGGGAGAAAAGGTCTCATCATAGTCCACTCCAGGAATTTGAGAGAAGCCCTTTGCAACCAGTCTAGCCTTATAAGTGTGTACTTTACCATCCATGTCGGTCTTCTTCTTGAAGACCCATTTGCACCCTACTGTCTTACGACCTGGTACATTCTCAACCAAGTTCCAAACTTGATTGTCATACATGGACTGTATTTCACTGTCCATTGCCTCTTTCTACTTGGCTGACTCAAGGCCTGCCATGGCTTCCACGTAACTACTAGGTTCATCCAGACCTATCAGTGTCTCATCACTGATAAGTGTATCCCCTTCTGCAGTAATATGGAATCCATAGGAATGGTCAGGAGCATTCCTAACCCTTGTGGACCACCTCAGAGCTACAGACTTGTCAATTGGCTCAACAGGAGTTTCCTCCTGAAGTTGAGTGCTAGGGTTTGAAGTTCCTTCACCGCTTGACTCTTGAATTTGTTCAAGATCAACTTGCCTCCCACTGTTTCCTTGGCTTATGAACTCTCTCTCTCTCTCTCTCTCTCTAAAGAAAGACCTCCTAGCTACCAAGATCACATTTTCACTAGGTCTGTAGAAGAGGTAACCAAAGGATTGCTGTGGGTAGCCATTGAAAATACACCTCTCGCTTCGGGGTTCGAGCTTATCATGAGTCTCGCGTCTCACGAAAGCCTCTCAACCCCAAATCTTGATGTGGTCTAGTTTAGGTACTTTACCAGTCCACATCTCGTGAGGAGTTTTGGCAACTTTCTTTGTAGGGACTAGATTAAGGATATGGGCGGCAGTCTCTAAGGCATACCCCCAAAATGAGATTAGTAGCGAAGCTCGACTCATCATGGAACGAACCATATCCAACAAGGTTCGATTACGCCTCTCAGCCACACCATTCAACTGTGCTGTCCTGGGAGGTGTCAATTGTGAGACTATCCCACATTCCCTTAGATAGTCAAGGAACTCTGAACTAAGATACTCACCACCACGATCGGATCGAAGCATCTTAATGTTCCTGCCCAATTGATTCTTGACTTCCTTTTTAAATTCCTTAAACCTTTCGAAAGTGTCTGACTTATGCTTGATCAAGTAGACATATCCATATCTACTGTAATCATCAGTAAAAGTCAAATAATAACGATTAGCATCCCTTGTGGCATGTTTGAATGGTCCACACACATCCGTGTATACAAGGTCCAACAAACCTTCACCCATCTCACACGAGCCTGTGAAGGGTGACTTTGTCATTTTTCCAAGTAAGCATGATTCGCAACTATCATCTGACTCTAGGTCAAATGACTCCAAGACTCCATCCTTTTGGAGTTGGCCTATGCGTTTCTGGCTTATATGTCCAAGACGACAATGCTATAATGATGCTTTATCCAAGTTATTATTATTAATAGAATCAATACACAATACATTATTTCCTAAGTTATCAACCACAGATACTGTTTCATACACGCCATCACAAGGTAATGCTCTGAAATAAAGAACATTATTAAAGAAAGCATTAATCGAACCAACTTCATTATCAAATGAAAAGGTGAAACCTTTTTTATACAATACATGAAAGGAAATAATATTTCTTGACATTTCTGGCGAATAACAACACTTATTCAAATATAAACTAAATCCACTACTTAGCGATAAAGTATAAACTCCAATCTTGGTGACAGGTAAAGCTTTCCTATTCCCCATGATTATGTTTATTCTTCCTTGCTCCACATTCTCACTCCTTCTTAGTCCCTGCAAATCACAACAAATGTGAATACCACAACCGGTATCAAGGACCCAAGATTTAGAATGGGGTGAGTTATTAGAAATGATAGTGTAAATACCTGCATGGTTGAGTTTAACTTTCCCATCCTTCACATCTTGCTGGTATTTTGGGCAGTTCCGCTTCCAATGTGATTTTTCATGGCAATAGAAGCATTCAGCCTCTTTTGGGTCAGAAGAAGGAGTGATGAAACCTTTCTTGGTTCCACTTGAAGAAGAGCCATCAAGGGTCTGAGCCTTGGTACCCTTAGAAGAACTCTTTCTCTTCTTCCCTCGACTTTTCCCGATTGCCAAAACCGGAGTAGAATTTGGAGTAGGAGTGTTAACAACCGACTTCCCCTTAAGACCTCTTTCTGCGGTCTTGAGAAGTCCCTGAAGTTTGCTGAGTGTGACCTCTTCCTTATTCATGTGATATGTCATGCGGAATTGATCATAGCACGATGGTAAGGAGTGCAAAATGATATCTATTGCAAGCTCCTCAGGGAAGTTCACATTAAGCTTCAGCAATCGATCCACATACCTTTGCATTTTCTGCATGTGGCTCGTGACGGCTTCCCCGTCCTTCATCATGGTTGTTATCATGGAGCAGATGATTTCATACATCTCTTGTCGTGCACTTTGATGGTATCTTTCCATCAGATCTTGGTGCATTTCATAAGGGTAGAAATCCTCATAAGACTTTTGGAGTTCCGCTGTCATCGTGGCCATCATGATGCATGCCACTTTCATAGCATCCCTTTCATGTGCCTAAAAGTCAGCGATCTCCTGAGGAGTTGCAGTGGTCTCATCAATCTCCTTAAGCTCCTTGTCAAGGACATATTCTTTGTCCTCGTAGCGGGTAATCATCCTGATGTTTCTGATCCACTCATTGAATTTGGATCCATTAAAAGTGACTTTCCCACACAAGTTCATAAGGGTAAAGGAGCCATTAGGATTAGAGCCAGAAGCAACATTGTTTGAAGACATCTGAAGGAAAAAGGACAAGATTAGTTTAGATATTTAGAGAGTCCTTAATAAAACACCCAAATGTAATATTAAGGCTAGGACCCAATCACAATATATTATAACTTAGAAGAGGTATGCCATAATCCAAGCTATAACATATTTGATAGGTAGGTGAATGACGATTCACCAATTTCCACCACGAAAACCGAAATATTAAATGTTAGGTTTTTGATTGGTTCTTAGAAATTCCTAGATTCTTTGAGATTCAATGAACTTTTCAAAGGCATGTTTCAATCTCGAGTGTGCCCTCCAAGTTTTGTGACTGGGATACCGAGGATCACAAAACGAGGTGTGAAGTAACCATGCAAATCACTTGGTACCCTTAAAGTTTATCACTCAATCGATGTGTCGGTAAACCACACACGCTCCACCGATACTATAATAAACTTTAAGTCACCCTTTACCTACCTTGTTAAGTCCAAGTTAGTGTGCCGGTTAACCACACACGCTCCACCAACGGCTTAAACAATGTGTAAAGTGTAATTTCATGGATTAACACCTTATTCACATTTTTCCTAAAGTAACTAAGATTGGGAATTTAATAAAACATTTAGTTACTTTATAATATTCATCATACTTTTAATGAGAATTTATAAGTCCTTGTCTTACCCGTTCGGCTAACGACCCTCCACCGGTCAAGCAAGCGGTGGGTGAGAGTGGACACCCATTAAGTTGCCATTTTATAGACAACAACCTTATACCCACCTTATAGACCGGCTTCGTGAATGAGGCGTACTAGCGGTAAGACGACTTTGTTCTTATACAAATATATATATAATTATTAAATCATAATAATATAAGTATAAGGGCTGAATTTTAACTTTTAAAATTCTAAGGGTTGGAACTAAAGTTTTTAACATGACTTTACTTGTTCCAAAACTTGAGGGCAAGTTTTGTAAACTTTCAAAACTTTTCATTTCTTGTAACTTATGAGTTTAATAGAGTAATAAAAATGAAGACTCTTCAGTTTTCTAACTCTTGTGTTCTTTTAATGGTTTTAACTCAAGTGACTTTTGGTTTTCCATAACTTGAGCACAAGTTATGGACTCCATTAAAACACATTATGATCAAGAATTAAACTACCACATAGGTTACAAATAATTCCTATGATCATCTAAACATCATATGATCAAGAACATGAACATAAGCACTTTCATGAATCAAAACTACACTTAAAAATTTGTAATTTTGACAACTAGTTGTTGTAAATGGAATAGCAAAGACATTACACCATCTAAAACAAGTTTTCAAGTACCAAAACAGTTTAGGGTAATGTTTCTAGTCCAGTTCCAACAACTAAAGTCGAAAATCTGCACTCTGTGGCTCCTACTCGCCGAGTGCATGAACCTACTCGGCGAGTAGGTTGAAGATACAAGTGAACTCGACGAGTTCATCAGGCAGACAACAAGTTTTTCGACTTTTTTCAACTTTTAAGCACAAATAACAAAAAAACAAGCCTAGGCTCTGATACCACTGATGGGTTTTGAGCATTCTAACACTTCCTAAGTGTACATGCAACCCTAATAACCTTGCATCTATGTTTGTCTAATTATCATGCAAACTTGAATTCCAAGGTTATATTTCTATCTAGCATACATGGGGAACAATTTCTAACTTGAATGAAGAATAGAATAACTTACCTTGTTGTTGCTTATGTTCCTTGAAACCTTGTGAGACTAGCACCCCAAGTGTGATGCCTCAAATGCTTCACACAACACCAAATGCTCTTGGAAAGACTTTTGAGAGAACACACACTTCTTGAAATCGGCCTAGCCCTCTTGTTTCTTATGTGTAGCCGATTTTGGTGGAGAATGGGACTCTTATATAGTGTTGACACATCTAGGGTTACAGCATGTAAACCCTAATGTGTCATGACTCTTCATTTCCATGACCCATGGGTTTGTAACTCCCATGGAGCATCCATGGAGCATCCTATGGGAAGAACCCAACTTGATAATCCATGGAGCCTCTTAGTCCACTATACAAGATATGAATGATTTACATAATCAATCCATATATTTAATTAGTTATCTTTTGATCACTTAATTAATTCCAAATTAATTCTTTGATCAAACTAATCAAATAATATTATTAACATATTAGAACTTATAATATATTAATAATCTCCAAGTGTTATTCCTCTCATTTAGTCTATCCAATTGCATGGTGCCATGCAACCCAAATGGACCATGTCGGGTCGGGTCAAGTACTAACCAGAAATAGTTATGGACTTAGACACCTTATCCAACAGCTTCCTCGTGGCCTATCTCCATAATTCTTCCCACTCCGCCAGCATTTCCTACCTTCGGGCAGTCTCTCTTAAAATGACCAATCTTGCCACAATTGTAGCAAGCCTGGCCCACAATAATGTCGGGGACTTGGTTAATTGGCGTCGCCAGAGCCTTGTAGTATCGGGCAGTATGCCCTTTCCTGTTGCAGTTAGCGCACTATATTTTCCGGCCGGCACCATTATGAAGGAAAGTGCATTTATTACACTTGGGCAAATTCCCAGTACACGGCTTCCTTGGCGCAGTAGCAGCAGGTGCAATCGCGGCATGAACAGCCACAACTTCCTGCTTCTTGGCAAAGTTTTGTGCTGATTTTCCCTTCTTGTTATTCCATAACTTTTGCTTGCTGTCAGCGGCTTTGGAGGGTTCTGAGATAGCCAGGGTTGTTGTTGTTGTCAGGGTAGGGACTCCGTGATCTATGAGTCGCTGTGCCAATCGTTTGACACTGTCGAAAGTAGTGGGGTTTGAAGCTAAGACATTCCCCTGAAATGGAGGCACTAGCCCCCAAATGTACCTCTCAATTTTCTTTCCCTCAGTGGGAACCATATTGGGACATAGCCCACCAGATCACTAAATATGGCAGTGTAAGCCACTATGTTGGAGCCCTTTATCGTAAGGCTCCAGAGTTCTTGTTACAGTTATTGAACCTCGCCCCTCGGGCAATATTCTTCAATCATCATCCCTTTAAGAGCTTCCCAGCCCATAACATTAGACACTATTAGAGATAGTGACTTGACATGGCTATTCCACCACGTCAGGGCTCTATCACTGAAGGTGTATGTAGCAAATTTGACTATGCTTCCTTATGTACAGGAACAGATCTCAAAGTTCGATTCCATTTTCTTGAACCATTGTGACAGAGCAATGATTCCACCGATTCCATTGAAGATTCGGGGTTTACAGTTGGTGAAGTCTTTATAATAGCACTCTCACAAGCGCACGATAACGTCACCTTATGTAGAATGAGCAACTGTTCCACCTCCGCTAGTACCCTGGTTGTTGTTGTATTGTGCCATGGATGTCGCAATAGCCGCAGCTACCGCAACATTAAGAGCTGTTGTGTCCAATTGTGGAGGAGGTGGTGGAGTTGTAGTTATCGGAGGACCACGCCTTGTTGACTTACGAGGAGGCACCCTTCAACTGCAAGTTAAAAAGATGAGCACAAAGATAAGAATTTAATAGTGAAATTAATGAATGAGTCCCATGAACTAAATCGCCACAGTTCAACAACTTGATAAGAGTGTATGTTTGAAATAGAGACACAATAGTGGAGTAGGGAAACACAAGAAAACAGATTTTCCAACAGATTAGATAACTATCAAAATTAATGGTATTATTAACGTAACAAGTTCGGAAAAAATGACCTAACAGTAGGTCTTACATCAAACCATAAGGGAAAATGTTGATAGCTTAGAAGTCTAGTTAAAGTACTTGCAAGACAGGAATATTTTATAGGAAAGTGCTTCATAGAGCACCAATACGAAAGGCTATTCCTTAAACCAAATAGAAAAGATGAGTCAGACATCTTCTACTGGCGACGGGTATTCCTCGGGCGAACTCTCAGATCTCTCAGTTGACGAAGTAGGTCCTGAAGATGTCGCTCATGAGCTCTCTAACACACACAGAATTCTAAGACTTCAGCTCGGGATGCAGCTAGTTCCTGCTGCAGAGTCTCATTGACTCTCCTAGTCCTTTCCATATCTTATTAAAGATGGATAATACAGACCGTGTTAACACCCGAATTGGCATCAATTTCCATGACTCGGTCGATAGCTGCTCGACCTTGCTCACCATTCTGAGAAATCCTGCGAACCATGATGGGCAATTCTCAATCATTTGAGCCTCCCTCTCTTACATTGTAAAAGCTTCGGTCCCCATTGTATGCTAAAGGTTGACCCTGTTCATCACTCTAACGATTCATGTTTGTTGGCCATAAGGGTGTGGGACCTTGAAATGCTGGTCAGGGGTTGAGATTTGGGACCTAAACTCCTTGATTTAGGTTGTTGACTTCAGGTTCGGAGTCGTAACCATCTGAAAAGCCTTCTGCATGGTGATCATCCAAAGGGATTGGATGATCATCTTCTGGGTCTTCTTCAAGCCATCCAACATTGCATTCGTTTAGGAAGTATGGGTCGTCATGAGGATGGAATCCAACCATGATATCCACGCGAAAAAAGGGGTATTTGAATCTAATAAAAATAGACATACTACTTAACATAATTATAAGGTGATCTTTACTAGTTACTTCAATACTTGCATAGTGCATACTAGTTATATGAAATCAAAACAAGATAAACCTTCAAATAAATGACCCTAAATCCAAATCCACAACCAAACAAGGAATAGGAAGTAAAGAAAAGATCATAGATTCTAAGTCTATGACACCTTAATCACATATAACCTTAGCGTATCCACTTATAACTATTGACCTACTAGTAAAGACCTTTTTAGTTCTCAAATAATTAATTATAGTAACTCAAAATACTCCTATAGTATTTTAAGTTCGTGTTTTGTTCTAATGTTCTCGTTATAGAAGTGTTGGTAAGTTTATAGACTTGTTGCCACATCACAACCATCATTGGGCATATGCTAATCACTTCTCGAATCAGCATAATTGATCAGGCTATGTCATTTCCAGAACCGACCATACATCACCAAGCCTACTTGTGATATTCAACAATCGTAATACTTTTGTTCTGTTCTAGTCACACTGATTTTAGTATGAATGCAGGTATGTATACTTAGTTAAATATTTTATTATTTAAAAGTATAAACTCTTGGTCAGAGTATTTTAATCCCATTGTGTTTATAGTTTGTATATATTTTATGGGTTGATATACTCGATTCACTATAAACAAATGCTCTGAAACCAATTTGTCACACCCCAAAACCTGAATGGCGGAAACGTTCCGGGGCGGAGGACGTCATATATAGTATCATAACAATGCAATGTAGTAAATAAGCAACAACTTCATTCATTGCATTAATAGAATAATTTGATACAAGTGTGTTATTTAAATTGTAATAAGACACCAAAAATGAATAACCAAAATAAAAGACGAGTCTTGACTATGCTCCGACTTCTCAAAACCTACCATCGGTACCTGTCTACTGATGACCTGATAATACAAGTTATTTTGAAAGCGTAATCAACATTTAAGCTGGTGAGTTCCTAAGTATTTAGTTTCAATGTTTTGTATGTTTGTTTCTCTGTAAAAGAGAATGCTTTTCCCAAATATGACTATCATTACCAAAATATAGTTTTATATTACCCTTTATGTGAGCTGATCACAATTTGAATATAATAGGAAAATGTATGCATACTGTAGTATTATTTGTATTAACTACTGAAGTAATAACTACCTTAAAACCAATGGTTTAATTAGGGAAAAATGTGTTAAGATTGTTACCATACTAAACTGACTATAACACGACGATGAAAGACGTCGGAAGAAATGACATTTGGCACCCGTAGACTTGCAAATCCCACCGTAGTGAACAACAAAGGTGTAGGATAGTCAATCCAGTATAGATAAATACGCTAATTCACGCTCTCCCTCTAGGAGATTCTGGTTACAAAATGTGACACAACGAAATGGCCGTTGTTCCATGAAGTAGTATCTCACATTATGTTATTTCTGAACCTTGTTATAGTATACTTGTTATAGTAATAGTATTCTATGTATAGTATTTTCTGTATAGTATTCTCTGTATAGTATGCTTTGTATAGTATGCTATGTATAATATTCTCTGTTATAGTATTTAGTGTTATTGTATTCTCTGTTTTAGTATTTGTATATGATATTGTTCTCCTAAACTATAGCTATTATAGTTTACTAGTGATTCTGTAATTGAATTAATGACTGAATGTATAGCTTCGCTACCCAAAGGTACTGAACTAATTGATAGTACTTTTATATCTACATATGTATACATAAAATATATCGAATATTTAGACGACCTTCGGACAAATAACCGATACATATGTATACATAAAATATATCTAATATCTAGACGACCTTCGGACAAATAACCGATACTCTAAGTCCACATCTAAACTAGGAAAAGGAAATAAAGTGAGTTAGCAATCCTAAGTCCTTTAAACATTATTTATATAACTATACACATATAGGCATGCTTTTGACAGTAAATAAGTTTAAAAGAGATTTTGTAATACATATAAAGATTTTTGAACAATAAAAAACAATGACTTTATTTCACTTTATAAAACGATTTAAAAGTAGTTTGTTTGATAATAAAGTTTAAAGTAAATGAAATCCTTTATTTGAAACACATTTATAAATCACATGTGATTGATTATATAACTAGCATGTTTTCTACTTGTATCCCCCCCATAAAATCATTTAAAATCATTTAAAAAATAAGTTAAGGGGTATGAACTCACCTGTAGTGAGTGATGTGCATGAAAGATCGGTTTGCAGGATTGCTAAGTGCCAGGTGAAGACTTGAGCATAATGGATCCTAAATAGCATATAATGACACATATATGTATCTAATTAGTATTATAACATCTAATTATGTAATTAAACATCCTTAGGGACTAGGTAACACTTGCATATATGGGAAGTATGGCCTCATATAGGAGTTTATGGCCAACATGTATGTCACACATGAGTTTACAGCCAAGGGATTCACTGTCCTAAGAGTTTATGGCCGTAAACTTATGGTTGTTTGTACCAATTTGTGTGTTAAGGTCTTACAAGTCATTAGGAAGTGTTCTACGTTCAAGTCTAAGCCTTAGCAAGGAGTTGTAGCACAATTGCACCACAAATTAGGGCTTACGTACCAATGAGATTTCCTTGGCCGTAAACACCTTTTGTTCTTGAGTTTCTTGATGGTTTCTAGTTTTTTAACAAGTGTTTCAAGCATATAAGAAGCTAAGGGTAGTGTACTTACTTATAAGAAGCTTGTAAGGGTGTTTAAGGTCCAAGAACACTAGTGTGTGTTCTTGGTGAAATGAAGAACACTTGAAGATCTATCATAATGAAGAGATTTCATGGATGAAATCATGTAATATCACTAGATAAAGAGATGTGACAACAAATCAAAGGAAATAATTCTTCCATTTTTGGAAGATCAAGATGAAGATCTTATGATACTTGAGAGAGAATTCGGGTTTCTAATCTTGAAATGGAAGGGAAATGAGGAAAATAATGTAAACTTATATTAAACATGAGTTCATGGCCAAAGCATGAGTTTACGACCCACACATGAAGGTTTGGCTGTGAACTAATCATAATGGGTTTAAAGTATTATTAGGGCACAATGAAGTCAAGCAGATACTTCCTAACACCCGATTCTTGAATCTACTAGGCTTAGAACACTCAAACAGACTCTAAACAGTGCTAAAGGATAGCAGAAACAAGTCTGACTTTGATTGAATTGATTTACTTTAAAAGATAGATTTTTCGGGTTGTCACACATCCTAGCCTTGATATTTCATTTTGGGTGTTATATTGAGGATTATTCTTATCTAAATAAAATTATCCTTGTTTTGTGGATGTCTACTCCAACTGATATTTTTGGTTCCTCCTCCTCCAACAACCACAACAACAATTTGTTTTGCTTAACAGGTGCTTGAGGGTGACATTGGATCATACCAATTACATTGACTGGATGCACAACATAAAGAAGTCACTTCGCTTTCAAGATAAAGTGTATGTCCAAGAAAAGTAACTCATTGAGAAACAACGGATATCCCTGAAGAACTAGTTGAGTATAAGAAGCACTACAATGATGAATAAAAAGTTGTTTGCATCATGGTGGCAACTATGACTCCTGAGCTACCATGGTTCCATAAGGATTGCTAGCCATACCAGATGAATAAGGACATGATGGAAAATTACCATAAATGATCTCGTCATGAAAAGTACGAGGTAGTGAAGTCCCTCATTACTAGGAGATGAAAGATGGGGAGTCTGTTAGTAGCCATGTGCATAGGATGCAACGATATATGGATCGCTTGTTGAAGCTAAATGTGAACTTTGATAAGGAATTGGCTACTGATAGAGTTTATCACTTATTTCCTAGTTGTTATGATCAATTTATCTTAACTTATCCTTTGAACAACCAAGAGACTACACCGTCTCGACTCCAGAACCTCCCGTGAACGGTTATAGCACAGATGAAGGGAAAAAGTATTGCCTCGACTCTTGCTTCTACTCTAGTCTTGACCATTGCACAAGGAAAGGGTAAAAGAGGAAAGGTCCTCCAAAGCAGAATTGGATGGGAAAATCCAAAGTTGGCTCATCAACTAATATGCCCAAAGGAAAGGCTGGTTCTGAAGCTCCCCTACCTCCGATCCCAAAGAGGCCACTTGCTTCTACTACCACGATAAAGGTAATTAGAAACAAAGTTGCCCAAAATACCTGCAAGATGTCAAGGATGGAAAGGTGAATCCAACCTCGACAGGTATTTACACTATCTTATCTAATAACTCATCTTATTCTCGATCTTGGGTCCTTGATACAGTATGTGGTTTTGACATTTGTTCTGATTTGCATAGGCTAAAGAGAAGTGAGGACGTGGAGCATGGAAGGATAAACTTAATCATGGGCAATAGGTGATCTTCACCTGCTACCAAGATTAGAGCTTATTACTCGTCAGAGATGACATGAAACATCATTTCATGCTTTATTTAAGCAAGGCTTTAGATATTCTTTTAATGATGAGAATGGATCTTTTCCGATTTCAAAATGGTGATTTTTATATTGAAGCTTAACGTTGTGATGCTGTGTATGAAATTATGATGATTGTTGACAATTTAGGTAATAGTGTTCTTAAATTGATTCGTCTAATGGTTAGACAAATCATGCTTATGGCATTGTCGTCTTGGACATGTTAACAAGAAACGCATAGTCCAACTCCCAAAGGACGTAGTGTTGGAATCATTTGACTTCAGATCAGATGATACATGCTAATCCTATATACTGGGATAGATGAAAAAATTTAACATTCACTGGTTCTTGTGAATGAGGTGAAGGATTCTTGCATCTCATACACACACATGTGTGTGGGCCCTGTAGATCCCCCACAAGGGATGAAAATTGATTCTATGTGACTTTTATTGGTGATTATAGTAGATATGGATAATATATTTAAGCAAACATAAGCCAAAAACCTTTGAAAAGTTTAAAGAGTTTAAACAAGAAGTCGAGAATCAATTGGGTAGGAAGATAAAGTCGCTTAAATCTGACCGAGGCAGTAAGTATCTTGGCATCGAGTTCCACAACTACCTATATGAATGTTGAATAGATTCACAATTGACATCTCCTAGGACACCACAACTTAATGGTGTGGCTAAGAGGCATAATCGAACCTTGTTAGACATGGTTCTTTCCATGTTGAGTCGAGCTTCAACTCCAATCTCATTATGGGGGTATTCCTTAGAAACTTCTGCGAACATTCTTAATCTTGTCCCAACTAAGAAGGTTGTCAAAACACCTAATGAGATGTGGACAGGGAAGGTTACCTCGTTAGCACATATCAAGGTTTGGGGTTGTGAAGGTTTCGTTAGATGAGAGACTCACGACAAGCTTGATCCTTGAAGTGAGAGATGTATTTTCGTTGGTTAACCACATAAGTCCTTTAGATAATTGTTCTACAGACCTATTGAGATCGTGGTCTTTGTACCACAAAGGGGAGTCTTTCGCGAGAGAGCGATCATATGCAAAGAGGAAAATAGGAGTACAATTCTTCTTAAAGAAATTCAAGAGTCAAAGAATTAATGAACCTCTAAAAATGCGAGGGCTCAACTTGACAAAGAAATTCCATATAAAAAATTTGATGATTCGTTACCTCGTAGGCATTCCAATATACTTAGCATGCAACCTAAGTTTTATGGCTTCCATATTACTATAGATGGTGATAAATATATCAGTGATAGTATACTAGTGAATTTGGATGAATCTGTAAACTATTAGGAGGCAATGGCAGGCCCTGAGTCAGCCAAGTCGAATGACACGATGGAAAGTGAGATTAAGTCCATGTATGGCAATCAATTTTGGAATTTGGTTGATAGTGTACCAGGTCGTAAGACAGTTGGGTGCATATGAATCTTCAAGAAGAAGACTGACATGGATGGAAATGTACACACTTTCAAAGATGAAATGGTTGCGAAAGGCTTTACAAAAACCCCCAATGGGTTGACTATGATGATACCTTCTCACCGGCAGCTAATATTAAATCTATTAGGGTAATGCTAGCCATAACTGCATTTCATGACTATGAGATTTGCCAGATGGATGTAAAAACCACTTTCCTTAATAGGGAGTTGGCTGAAAATGTTTACACGAGTAAGCTAGAGGGTTTTATGAATACAAAGTATCTGAATAGAGTGTGTAAGATTGAAAAATCATTTTATGGATTGAAACAAGCTTCTTGCAAATGGAATCTTTGTTATCATGAGAAGATTAAAGAGTTTGGTTTCTCTATAAGCTACGATGTATCTTGTCTATATATGAAAGCTATTGGGAGTATAATAATCTTCCTATGTTGTATGTCGATGAAATACTTATTATAGGAAACGACATTCCAACTTTGCAAGAGTTCAAGTATTAGCTTCGAAAGTGTTTAGCTATGAAGGATCTGGGAGAGGATGCTTATACTCTGTGGATAAGGATTTTGAGAGACAGGAGTAAAAGACTAATTGGACTTAGTCAAAGTACATATTTAGAAAAGGTACTAAAGCATTTTATTATGGAAAATTCCATGAAGGGAGAACTGTCTATCCAAAGTAATACAAAACCGAGTAAGACTCAGAGTCCGAGTACCGATGTAGAGATAGCAAAAAGGAGTACACATTAATATGCTTCCTCCATTGGATCTTTCATGTATGCTATGAGATGTACTCGCTCTGATGTTGTTTTTGATTTGATCATGGTCAATCGTTATCAGGGAAATCCAGATAGAGCTCATTGGATATCATTTAAGAGCATTCTTAAGTATATGTGAAGAACTAAGGATTGGGTCCTTGTGCTTGGTGGCAATGATGCACTGAGAGTAACTGGGTATAGTAATGCCAACTTTAAAACAAATAGAGACAACTTCCATTCTAAATTTGGTTGGGTGTTTACACTTAATAGAGGAGCGGTAACCTGGAAAATTTCCAAACAAGAGACGATGGCTGATTCTACTTCTGAATCAGAGTACATAGCAGCAATCGAAGCATCAAAGGTGGTGATTTAGTTAAAGAACTTCATTAGAGACCTTGGAATTATTCCAACCATCATGAAGCCAGTAGAGATTTTTTGTGATAATGAAGGGTCGAATACCTTGACATAGGAACCTAGAGATCATCACAGATCGAGACATATTGACAGAAAATATCATTACATTAGACATAGATTAGAAGAAGGTCACCTCATTTGTGAAGAAGGTAATATCAGAAGAGAATCCAGCAGATCCCCTCACAAAGTGTCTAAGTAGTGTCAAGTACATTCAGCATGCTAGGAGCATTAATCTGAGAGATAAAATTATTTTTAGTTGTTAGATGGTTATTTAGAAACTTGTAACAAAATAAATGTAATTGAATTTTGCTGATTAAGTAATGGAGATTTATTTATGAGTTGGATTACTAACTTTTGTCTATTATTTATTTTGTGTTTCATTTTGCATGTTTTACTTATAGAATAATTGGATTATTTAAACATGCATAGTCAATCGTGCTTTTGGAATTAAGTAATGAATTAAGGCTGTCATGAATTGGGTTGTAGATTACCTAAGATTTAGACATACCAATGGTTTGCTACAATATTCATGAGTACTTGAAAATACAGATTTTATGTATTGGATTAACCTAGGCTCAGAGAATTACTTCATAGAATTTATCATGGGCAATTATGAGACGAGAATATCTTATAATCTTCAAACAAAGATATATGAGTTGCAGTTTATAAATCAATTGTGCATTGATAATATGTAAAGGTATTAGTAACTTAATGTTACAAAACGTACTGTTGTGCATGATTTGGTGAGTAAGTAGCACAAGCATATAAGGTTTATTTGTTACTTTTTTGCTTAATGGAAAAAAGTGATATTTTTGGTCCCCTCGATGATTTGGTGTTGACTTATATTGTCGGGCCCGACCAAGAGTAAATTGATGTGTTTGATTAGTAGTTCTTTGTTACTACAAATCAGAAGTTAGGAAACAAGGCATTGGACAATGAGATTGATTATGTTCCATGTCTCATGACCACATGATATCTTGCATATTAGAGAATTGTATGATCACTTATCTTAGGAAACATTACTGACTGGACCAGAGTTCTACACCAAATTTTAAAAGCTACTATATGCTAATCAGTTTTTGAAGTTATACCGGCAACTATAGTTATTAGACTTATCCAAGTGGGAGACTATTCGATTAGGTGTCTAAGCTCATAACTATAATTGGTATATATTTAGATTGGTAGTAACACATTATTTTGGAGAAAGAGGTTGATTTATTAATTTATTAATAAATTAAAATAAATAATTTGTTAATATATTATGAGAATAATATATTAATTAGAAATGGTAATATTTAATTAATATTTAATCACAAGTTAATTAGAATTAATTCTGGGATTAATGGAAATAATTAAAAGTGTATGGACTACAATGTAATTATTCAATAGTTAAGCAAGAGGCAATCTAGAACCCACCATTAGGATTGGAAGGTTTCTTCATGCCTAAGGGATTCGAGAATAATCCCTGGTGGATAAACATGAAAGTTGATAATTACCCGGTTTAAGATAATCTTAGATTAGGACTTATCTTGGGCTTCCTGACTGCACTATATGTACAACCTCAACCCTAGAATTTTCGGCCACTTTCTTCTTGGAAGATCTTGCCAAATTTTCTAGCCTATCTTCTCTTTCTTAATCATCTTCCTTTGATAGTGTTGGGTGTGGACCACTAGAGGCGTGAAATTTGTGACGGTTGCTCTCAACACTTAAAAAACACAAGGATTTTTCATTGTTATTACTAAATAACAATCAAGGTATGATTCTTCTATCCATATTTTTATTTTTCAAAAATATGCTACTATTCTAGGGTTTCTATTTTGTTGTTCATGTTGTATGTTCAATTATAGAAAACATAGATCAATTATTAGTGTTGCATGCATACATTAGATTTATATGTTTAACGTAACACCCATTACTACAAATATCAGAACCCCTAAAAATAAAATTAATTACCTTGGCTTCTGAAAGAGGGGATCATGGTTTTTCCATGATCTTCGTAGGATCTTGCTCCTTACTTCAGATCTTTCTTTCTTTCTTTCTAGTATTTATTTAAGGTATCATATTGCTCATCAGATAGCTAATTTCGTTTCTAAGGGCTATATAATCGTCAATGATGTTGCCAATATCTTTGTGGTATGCCCACCACATAGTTTTCTCTTTCTAGCCACTTGATATTTCTCCTTTAATTTGACACCATGATTTGTCACCAAGATCACGAATCACAAAGATCAGACCTGAAACATCAACAAAAAACAATTATCACTGATCCTAGGGAATTCATCTTCTCCCCCTTCATTATTAAGAGAATTAACCCTATGATGATCGATTTTGGTTTATAGGTTCCTTGGGTCGAGGAATCTGCCTTCTTATTTGGACTGTCGTTTGAATTTGGAGTGTTGGTCCCCTTTTTAATTCCCCTTTCTTTTTATAGTCTGATGTATCTCAATAGTCTTTTTCTGACTTCATACGTTCTCTTTCATGTGGTCATCACATGTTATTTATAGAAAGGTTAAGGAAGAACATTGACAAGGAATTTCAAGGTTGATCCTATAAGGGTTGAACCAAAACCCTTGAATAAACAAGCCTCTTTTAGGTGTGATGGTATACAAATGATTTCCATACTTTATTTGTATTATTATATGTGCTCTTCAAGATTTGTAGTTGTGACATAGGGTTTTATGATGGGAGTTTGGAAGCATTTTGGAACTTTGGTGTCAACTATTAAGGGAGAAAATCTCGAGATTTTTGGGCTAGTGGGTGGTATTTCAAGTATAGGTTGAACTAATCCTGGTACGCTTGATATCATCTGCCTTATTCGTTGACGTTCCCTAGCTATGATTGGGCTTATTCCTACATCAAGATCAATAAAATTAGTAATAAAGCTTTTATTTCCAAGTTACCAAGAACTTGTTTTTTAGTAGTTGTAAATCCCAAATCTGCTTCTGTATCAATCAGATCCTCTTGATGATACGGAATCCAAATCAAGCGGATGATGCATGATCAAAATAGAAGAGAAAAAGAAGAACAACAACAAGTGAATCTATGATGTATTCAATGAATAGAATGATGCTCCATACATATAGTACAAACACACTAGTTCTTCTCTCTTTAAAACAACTTGAATTTCACACACTTAAGCTCCTCACGACCGTTCACTCTCATGAACTCCTCACCCTATATATAAGACATGGGCCGTGAACAGGGTTACGGCTGTAAACACACATATAGCCGTAAACACCAAGCTGTTTACGTTCCTAGACTGAAAAATACATTTTCCTAGAAAAGTAAAGTATAAACCAATATTTTAGACCCAACAATCTCCCCTTCGTTTATAGCTCTCTTTTCTAAATTACCCAACAAGCTCCCCTTAAAAATTAGCTGGCTTTTCTTGTCAATCTTCATTTGGAGTTTGGCTTCAGCTTTAATCTTCAATATCTTCACGACTTCAAGATGAACATAAGCATCTTCAATAAATGACTTCATCTCGAGCAGTTGGGCTTTTCTTGAAAATTTTACATTGAACGCACATTGAGTGAGGAAGCTTGATGTACTGATTTTTGAAAGATAGCGCTTTCAGCTAAAGAATCTTTAGAGAGAATGACAGAGAGACCTAATCTTATGGATCACTTTAGTAGGTACATAGATAGCAGCAAATTGATTAAGGAGGCTTCAACACAATCTATCATATAGACTTCAAGTGCAACTTCACCTTGCTTCTGGGGTTGAAGGATTGAATGTTGAAAGAATAATCTTCATTTCTTGATCCTTCGAATGAGAATTTTTCGATGATCATGGATGAAGCCTTGGTTCATAAATCTTGATACAGTCTCCATGAGTTTCATTTACATCTGAATTCACTTTTCAAGATAAAACAAAACTAAAAGAAAACTTAGCACACAATATTTTTGGATTTTTCAAATTTTCTGAAAAATAAAATAGAAACAAACATATTTTTTAGATTTTTAATTTTCTGATTTTTGTTTGATTTTTTAATTTTTGATTTTTTTTGAATTCTCCCCCTAAATTTGTGCATTGAGGAAAACAATGACAAATTTTGACAAAAAATAAAAAAATTGGGATCAAAGTTGTGAGACAGGCTTAACTTTGTTTATCAGTACCTTCACCTTCATGAATAGATCTGATCAATTGCCAGTATTGTGGTCCACTTAAACACAAAGGATATCAATGACGACCATGGGTATTGTTGTCCACTTTAATTAAGCAGTGAGATCTACAGACAACCTGTTAAATGGTTCAATTTTAGTTTCACTAGAGTGTGTTTCCTGCTTCCCAATATACCCTGGTTATCAAGAACTTCCTATGGTCTCCTTACTATAGGTGAGTAAACAGTTATTAAGGAGAAAGAAACATTTAGATATAGATGCATATGTTGTGTCACAGTTTGTATCTCTTTCAATCAGACAGAGGGGAAAGCATATGACTAACAGAGATAGAGGGATTGAGAGGTACAATGTTGCATATGTTGTGTCCCAGGTCGGATCTTCCGATCTTGCAGAGGGGACAACATATGTCTAACATATAGAAAGAATTTCATAGATAAGGATGTGCATAGAATTAGAGTTGCATATGTTGCAATCTAGGTCGGGTCTCTTCTAATCAAGCAGAGGAAGAAATATATGACTGACAGATAGGAAGAAAGAAAATAATTTCTACAGACCTACTTTATTAGAACCCCCCCAAAAGCCCTATCAGAACCAGAATTAAGTACATAAGTCTGTACATCAAGGAAAATTTGAACCACTGCTCTAGATGCGTATTAATTTTAGTGTATCCCATAGGTTCCCATGGTTATCTCACTGCTCAATCTACCCGAGCATCATATGGTCAGTCCAAACAATCCTATCTACATCCACATTGTCAAATCCTTCTACCCTACCAGCACATTGAACATAGAGTCTTGACAATTCAGATTCAGTATCATACACCGGTTTAAACTACCCGATATGACTTCCCAAAAATACCTACTAAAGAAAGACATATAAGGAAAATAAAAAATTGTCATCAAAGCGAATCATTGTAAGATACACTCAGGAGTATAGAAAAGAAAACTCAAACCGTAATTCACCGATTGAATTTGAAACCATAAGGTCTGAAAGCGGTACACATAATCTCATAATAGATCTGAAAATTCTTCACATCCTTAAGCACAAACCGCATGTGTGATCCTTTCTTTTCTTCCCTTCTTGTAAAGGACACATACTCTCAAACAAAGTTCTGAGTGTTGCACTGTTGAGAGATGCCTCTAATCTTGTACCTGGAACAACCACTACCAACAAACCAAAGTTTGATGATATGCCTCCATAGTTGCTCCGATACAAAAGCGGGATCAATTGGTCTTTGGAGCCTAGTACATTTTGAAACTGGGTCAAAGTTTTTCATATTTGCAAGGTACTCTCTCCCATGACATCCTTCTTATCGCAAACAGAGGATGTAGAAATATTAGAATCATTAGAAGATTTGGGAGATTGAACATTTGGTACCCATCTGTAGTTGGGTTTAACCGATTTCTTGTTCGATCTGATGGGTTCCTCAGTACTTGCTTTTGAACTGGAAGTTGATCATTGGGATGACTTTGATCTTGATTTTGTTGGTGCATCTATTAGATTGGTCTTCTTGGCCGACATACCCTTCTTGTTGTTAACAGTTGATTTCTTGGTCTTAGGAGTTGAACTCTTGCCCTTCGTGGCATTCCAATCGCCATTGTTTGAACGTGGCCTCGAAGGGTTTCTTTTGGAAAGTCTCCCTCTTGGCACATTCTGCCAGCCTTGTGCATAGTAGGGAATGTATGTGCGATTAGGAGAATTTTTAGAAATGTGTCCAGGTGTTCCACAGTGAAAGCAAGTCTTTTTCTCCACTGGGAAGTTGTTTCTTCCTGCCCCTGGTGGCATGACCTTGCCTTGTCTCTTATTGTTCCCACAAGCACAGTTGTAGCAAGCACTCTGATTTGCTTGTTTTTGTGGCTTGTATTTATCAATAGCAGGTTGAGAAGAAGTAGCTGAGTTAGAAGCAAAAAATTTTAAGTTCAAGGAGACATTGGTTTGTTCAATAGTGTTGTCCTTGTTGTCATCTTCCTCTACATTGCTTGCACATGAAGTAGATGCATCAGTATTTTTCACCTCAAGACCCTCAATTGGCCCTGATTGTTGTGACAACCCGATACTTTTATTCTGTACAATTGGTCAACTTTATCAACATTAAAATCGATTCCGTTACCTTTTAACTCCGTTTAAGGGTTCGTTTAAGTGTTCTAGGCCCGAGTGTAGTTGGGAATGAGATTAGGAATGAGTCAACAAGTCGTATACGGACAAAACCGGTCCATACACCCTCTTGAGAGGTGTGTACGGCTGCACACAGGGGTGTGCGGCCGCACACCCATCCTCCAGCCATACACTCACCCCTATATATAGAGGGTGACCCTTTCATTCATCCATTTCTTTGGCTGGACTCTACTTTCTCTCTCTAGTCTCTCTCTCTCTAGAATCTTCATTTAAGAACACTCCAAAGGCCTCAAAAACGTGAAGCACTCCATCATTTAACTTGTTATACTAGTAAGACACCTTGATCTAAGCCTAAACTCTTCATGTTCTTCGTGTTCTTCATCCCTTGAAGGCGTACAACAGCACACCTTCATAAGGTGGTCGTACACAACTTTAAGACCCTCCAAGGTGAGAGTTTGACCCCCTATCTTCTAGTTGGACTTGGTTTGAGCCTTAAAACACTTGAAAATCGACATTTGGAGCATAAATGAAGAGTGTACGGCTGCAAACCCCTGTGTACAGCCGCACATACACTATACGGCTGCACACTCCTGTGTGCAGACGCACACATATCCTGGCCCACAATCTGGCTGCACACACACAAAACCCTTGATTTTTGGCCATTCACCTCCCTCATTTGATCATTTATGGCTCCGACACTTAGTTCATGCATTTCCAGGTCCTTAAGGTGGTTTCCCGTCATGTTTAGTCATGAAATACCCTAATCTAATACATATATGTGTTCCTATATGCTAATAGGGACCACTTGCATACAAAACATCATTAGACATTCAATACTCATACCAATCGTACCTTCGGATCCTATGTTAAATAGTGAGTTCATATCCATATGCTTTTACAGATTTTAAAACCTTTTCAGGGGGAATACAAGCCAAACATAACGGTTTTCACAAGTTAAAACTGATGCAATTACAACCATTTTACATCAAACATTTAGATACTTTACCCCTTTTGTAATATGCGGAGCATAAGGGATGTTTTCTAAACTTAATTGCATAGTTTTCAAAACAGAACATGAACGTAACAAACCATTTAAACTATAATACGTATAGTTTGGGATGTCATTACCAGTCTTACAGATTCAAACTCTGTACATAGTCAAACATATAAACTATGACAGATTTACTTTATCTATTACTACGAACACAAAACTAGAGTATCTTACTAAATAATTATTTTGTGTATAATTATTTATACTCTACACCGTTACAAACGATATCAAACTTGAAAACAACCGAACTCTATTCGGGACCGACAATCCCACACCTGAATTGTTAGCTACAGTTAGGCAGGCATGCGTGGGGTGACAAATTTTGTAATCGTATGATGCCTTAAGAAATGTCAAGGAGGTCCTTAGTATGCTTATACGACTCACAATAATTATTAACTAACCTTTGTTTACGGGATTTCTTTCTTCTATAGTTTTATTTTAATTAATAAAACTACTTATCTACTTACTGGAAGGTATTCCTGGGACAGAACCTTTGGTTTTATTTTATGTAATCAAACTACTATACATATTGGTGCTAGCCAGGGTTTTCGAACAGAACATACTACACATACTGGTGGTAGCCAGGGTTTTCGAACATAACATTCTATACATACTGGTGATAGCGAGGGTTTTCAAACATATATTCACTGCATACTGGTGGTAGCCAGGGTTTTCAAACAAGCATACTTTTCATACAGTAATCAACAAACATGTTAGAAAATATTGGATTTTCTTGGAAAGCATGCATACATATTTCAGAACATGATAAGAATGGTCTTCGATACAAATGACATTTTACTTATAATGAAAAGAAACCATTTGTACATATTCAATGACTAGTTTTCAATATAAAAATATGCTAGTCAACTCACCAGCTTTATGCTGATACATTTTCAAAACTGCTTGTATTCTCAGGATAACGATAGACAGGTACCCTCACCAGCTTTTGGAGAAGACGGAGCATATTTTTGTAGTGTCGTCTTTATATTTTGCTATATACTCTTATGTACACACTATGTTTTCTAACTAATGTAAATAATCATATTGTAATGTAATGGTTGTGTTTACTTTGATTGCTATGATACGACTGTTGTGACACTACGTATGACGTCACCCGCCCCCGGACGTTTCTATCATTGTTTTTCTGACGGTTCGGGGGTGTGACAGATTGCTATCAAAGCTATTTTTTATAGTGAACTAAGTATACCGAACCTTACATGGTATACAACTATAAACACTAAGGGGCCGAAGCGCTCTGAACTAAAAGTATACTTCTAAAATATAAGTATTTTTACAAAATATAGACATGTATACCTACATACCAGAAGGAATATCATAAGTAGAACCAAACAAAAGTGTTTGGATGTTGGATGCCACGGTTAAACCTGGGAAGTTAATTAATCATTTCTTGGTTCAATATAAGTAGATCAACTATATTCATTCGAGACATGACCAACATGTGCTTGGGAGTGATTGTGGTTTTGCAACAAGCCTAAAACTTACCAAGTATCCATACAACAAGATATTGATATAGCAGAATCTACAACTTAAAATACTATAGGAGTATTTTAGCCAGAGCAAAATACATTGTAGAGATTCACTTCAAGTGTTGCTACTCATTCTTTCTTAGCGATAGTTTACTTGTTTTAGTGACTCTCTCCTGTTTATTTCTTAGTAGAACACTTTATCTATCAAATAGAGATATACCTTGTTTCATGTCTCTTAACTCGACGGTCTAAGGGACTTACCATCTTCTTCTTCCTGATATATAACAAGATGCCTCCAAAGAAAAGACCCAGCAAAAAGAAAAAGTATTCCTCGACGGATCCAACGCCACCACCACCTCCTCAATTCGACCCCGCTATGTTCCAGGCAGCCGTTACTGTCGTTGTGACTGCTGCTTTGTCACATATACCTCCTAGTGGTTCTGGTGGTTCCGAGAGTGGTAATCATTCCCAAAATTATGAAGGTAGTCAAGGGCATCAGAAGGAGTGATCCTACAAGGATTTCATGAATGCAAAACCCACTTCTTTCGACGGCAATGGAGGTGTTATTGCCCTGACTCAATGGTTCGAGATGATCGAATCTATCTTCGAAATTTGTTCCTGTTCCGAAGCCAACAAGATGAAATTCGCCACTTGCACTTTCACCAACATAGCACTGACCTGGTGGAATAGTTGGATTAAATTCCTAACCCTGCCAGTAGCAAATGCTATGGGTTGGGAGAGCTTGAAAGAGCTCATGCTTGCTGAGTACTACCCAAGGGGCAAAATGCAAAAGATGGAACACGAACTCTAGAACCTAAAGATGAAAGATTCCGACATTGCTGCCTACACTTCTAGGTTTGAAGACCTAGCACTTCTTTGCCTGGGAATGGTCACCCGGAAAGAAACAAGATAGAGAGATACATTTGGGGATTGACGCCCCCAACTCAAGGGAATGTGTTGGCTGCCAGGCCAATCACTTTTGATAGCGCCAAGTGCCTGGCACAGACTCTCATAAATCACGTGGTTGATTTGGATAAAGTAACAACCGTTCGCGAACCAGCAAAAGGGAGTGGCGAGAAGAGAAAGTTCTGGAAGCAGCGAAAGGGCCAACCTTCGCAGGAGCCCTCCAAGAAACAACAAACTGTGGCAGTCTGCGCTGCCACTACTCCTGCTGCTGCTCCTACAACTCAAGCACCTACCAGTAGATATACCGGTACCCTCCCTTGGTGAAGCAAGTGCAGTTATCATCATCGCATTCCCGACCCATGTCGTGGAATGCTCTGCAACAACTGTGGCAACAAAAGCCACATGGAAAGTGGCTACAGAACACTAGTTCAATCAACCAATCAGGCGTCCAAATCTAGTGTTCGACAAGCCTGTTATGGCTGTGGGGAGGTCCGACATTATAAAAGAAACTACCCCAAGGCAACAATAACTGGCAACACCGGGAGAGTTCTAGCGATCGGGCAAAAGGAGGTAGTTGCTGACCCTACCGTGGTTACGGGTACGTTCCTCCTCGACAACTCTTATACATGCATTCTTTTCGATTCTAGTGCAGAGAGAAGTTTTATTAGCCCTGCATTCAAACATCTCCTCAAACGTAGGCCTCAACCCTAACCGAAACGTTTATTGTCGAGATGGCTAATGGTGAGAAAGAGATCACTAACGACATATTCGTAGGTTGTACCCTTACCCTAAACGATCACTCCTTTCCCATCAACCTTATGCCAGTCTCCATAAAAGCTTCGATGTTATCATTGGCATGGATTGGTTGAGCCCCAATCGTGCTGATATCCTTTGTTATGAAAAATCCATCCTCCTTAATCTTGCTTCTGGAGAAACCCTTATGATCTATGGAGATAAACTCATCTCAAACCTCCATATCATCTCATGCATCAAAGCCCATAAACTTCTGCGAAAGGAGTGTCATGCATTCCTAGCCCATGTTGTTAACGAGAAGTACGAAGTTAAAGGCCCATGTTGTTACCCCCTTTATAAACTCACCTTCTTCTCTAAAAAACGTTTACGCTTTCTATTGATCGATTATTTTTCTCAAAACTCCCAAAACCTCTCAAGAACTCCAATCTCACATCTCTCAATGGCGAAATCAGGTGCATCCAAGAAACAATCCAAGGCTTTAGGATCCATGAATCAAACTGGTTCCACATCTCCGTCGATCGCCTCAACTAACTTCGGAGAAGTGTTTGAAGATCATCAATCTTATAATGCTCCAACAAAACTGATGATCAAGCATCTCAAGAACCACATCTTAATTGGCCCATTCGACGCATTCACTGACGTTGTTCCTGTTTCTACACACTTAAAGTGTGCATTTTCTGCATACAGACCACTGGAAAACCCACAAGAAGTACATCTTAATCTCATCAATGATTCTTTGGTCATCTTGACCAAAAAAAAGTTCCTGACTGCCATAAACCTTCTGATTCATCCCTCCATCAAGATCTTCACAGCATCTTTATCTGACATCACCACCGCACTCTACCAAATGGGTTATCAGAAACCGATCCGAGGGATTGGTGAGTTCAAGAAGGATCAACTGCCTGCGGTTTGGCAGTTCGTATGCTACTTTGTCATCCGCCGTCTGTCTGGCAGGATCGGAGGCATCGACAACATGGGTTTAAAGCTGCTAGAATTGGTATGGAGCATCTTTACAGGCCACGATATCAATTACAGCCAGATTCTTTGGGATGACTTCCTCCAATACATTCCCAAAGAGCACTCCAGAGAGAACCCAACCGAGCTCACTTTTGCTTGATTTTGGTCTCTATGTATTTCTGATCTACATGCGGATGCTGGTCTTGACTTAGGCAGTGACATCAATTTTTTTGTCACCAAGGATCTTAAAAGGTACACTTCTTCCTCTGATCAAACTCTATTTGGACCTATCTGCAGGCTTCCCACACACATTCTTACCTTGATTGGTCTTGAGACTGCTGAAGTCTCTGATCATATAGAGGCCACGGAGGGTATTGTCCCATACCCTTCTACCCCACCTCTTCCTTCTACAACCATTCTCCCTGAGGGTACCGCAGTCCCCTCTGCCACTACACTTTCTAACATTTCTCAACGGAGAAAATATGTGGCTTCTAAAAGAAAAGCTACCACAGCCAAGAAGAAAGCCCCAAAACAAATTGCACCTTCTAAGAAACGAAAAACCAAAACCACCACTATATCAAGCAGTGATTCTGATGAAGATAGACAACCTATAGCTACCCTCAAGAAAAGAAAGACAACCGAAACCACTGGCCAAATGCGTGACCAGATTGATACTGTAGCCTCTCAACAGGCTCCGGTAGTCCTTGGGATGGCCGCACATCCATTCAATACCACACTTGAATACCACTCAACCTCATCATGTGAGATTGTTTCATCCTCTTCTTCATCTGAACATGGAGACCGAGGAAGCCCAGGAATTTCTACTCTGCTTACATCTTTATCAGGTGGTTTAGGCACGGTGAGCACTAATGTGCAAGGATCCGTGAACCCAAGGGACACCATGGTGCGAACACAAGGAATTGACGGCGAAGATTCTAATGATTCTTGGAGTCGGTATCAGCCAACTATTGATGCTGAAATCAAGAAATATGCTACTTTTAAAAGAGCATTCCAAGCCTGCAAGGAGCAATAGGTCAAACAACAACAATAGAAGGAACAAGAAATCCTGTCTGTGGCCAAGTACTGGGCAAATGCCATCAGCAATGCCCATACTGCTGCCACAATCCTAAAGGTTCAAACTTTGATGGATCAATTGGTTGAAACTGTACTGAAAGCTCAAGCCTCAACCGCAGTTGCAGGTACATCCAATGTTCCTCCTACTTCAACTCCTGTTCCACCTACCGCAGTCAACCCATCTCAAGACGAAGAGCTAGCTATTGAACTCAGCTCAGCCCCAACCTTTGGTTTTGAAGATGAATACATCCAAGAGGTCAACAAACCAAATCCTTCAGATGACGACCAAATTATGTTCGAAGAAGAAGAAGAATCCAGCGGTTCTCATCATTTAACTTCTAAGCCCAAGGAAAAGAAAAAAAGAAGAAGAAAGATGTTGTCACCAGAACAGAATTCCTCAATCTTCAAGCCAAAGTCGATCAAATTTTGGCTGCAGTTAAGCCTACCCAACGTCCACCTGAAGCTACTCCGGGACCGCAGTCCCTCATTGAACGCATTGAACAACTTGAGACAAGAGAGCGTATGGCTGCTGAGCGCATCTCTCTCAAAGTCGAAATGGGGATTCGATCTCTTGACAACAACCGCAAGGCCGATCATCAAGACTTTATGGCTGCAGCGCAACGCCTTATTACTGAGGTGACCGTAATCAAACAAGGCTTCCAAACAGCCATTGTGAATCAAGCTACACAATCTCAAAGGGTGATAGATAAGGCTCATACTGCCTATGAGTCTACTATCTCTATTCTTCATGCAACAATCAATTGGATGCAGAAATCCTTTACCTCCAATTTCCATGGCCCTGAGATACTTCCGCTTACCAAATACATACACAAGCTGCTCTTCAACTCTGCCACTCCGAATAACTCACAACTGGCCGAACAGATGAAAATTCACTTTGCAGAGGTCTGTGCCAAAGTGGATGGCCTCAAACAATGGCTTGAGGAAGCACCGGGGTTGCATTCCTCAAGAGGGGGAAGTGATGAAGAAGGCCATCGCTTAGATACAACCATTCGTCAGAGCCCTCCAATCACCACAAAGAAAATTCCCACACCGCAGCCTTCACTGCAACCATCTCAACATACTCCAACTCCCCTCTCTTCACCTCCTAAAGACACATCCAAAAGGCCTGAGACTCCTCCTCATTTTAAAAACCTTGAGGAACATATGTCATCAGAAAGCTCCATAGACTCCCCTGCTACAACTCAAAGAAAACAAGACTGGAAAGCAGCCAAGTTAGCTGAACTCATCTGGAGAGAGTGCGGATTTGACACTATGATCGATGAATCGCTGATCAACTCTTGGGTCAATCCGCACCGTAGGCTGCTAGATGAAGACAACACTCCCCATCTCACATATGCTGAACCACCATCCGATGGTTATTGGGATATTCCAATTTCTCCCAATGCCAAGTATTTTGTTGTCCTCGAATCCTTTGACCGCAGTCTTCCTGATCACAAGCACCTGCCAATAGAATTTGAAAGACTCACTCGCTTTTATGCGAAGCATGGATCTTCAGTAGAGAACATATGGTCTAACGATGGACCATCTGGAGTGAAAAACTACAAGATGTGGATGTTTATGAAAGCAGACTTTGCTCAATTCACTCTTACCACAAGAGAGCATGATTATATACGCACCCAGGCGGACTTTCCCTGCATGAATCCTGAAGAAATATTTCTCATTGCCAGAGTTTTTGAAAACAAGGCAGAGAAGCATCCAAAGATGCAAGTACCTCTTGACAAAGCCAAATCCTTTCTAAAGGACACTGTTTGAGATTTTGCCAAAATCGATGCGGACATCCACCCCACCATCCTCAAGAAATTTGACCTTACACCACTTGAACCTGTGCCAATGCTTACAGAAGGCTATGAGGAAAGATCTCTAGGCGCAACCAACTTCCCGGAACTTGGCATCATATTCAAACGGAAGACAGACAATGTCAAATACTTCATTCCAATGAATGCCATGAACCGCCTGCCCAAGAAGCAACTTGACATCTGCAAGACCGAAGTAGAGCGATCAAAGCACATTACTGCTGAAGTCAAGTTTGAGATCACAAGAAGAATCACTTGGCTGGAAAATTTTAGAAAATTTTGGTGGATTTTGATCAAGTTCCTCAAACTTGATAACTGAACCAGAGTTAAAGAGGTCACCTAGTGGGAAATTGTTGAATCATAAAACTGTCCCTCTTGAACTCAACTACCGCAACCTTCTCTTTACTACCGCAACGGTTCAGCTCCCGCAGCCAATCTCAGCATCCGGAGTCATCAAGTCTTCAACATCCGCAGTCTTAGTTATATTATGTAATGTACTCTATTATCCAGCATACCTTGCACGACTGCTTTTAGAGTAGTTTATTTCTGAATCTCTATAAATAGAGACTCGTTCTCTTGTATCAGATATACTTCAACTACTCCTTACTGTTAACTTATGAACTTATTCTAAATATATTTCTCTAAGTTATCTTCTTCATTTCTCTATCTTATTATTCTTCACACTCAAACTGCTACTGGAATATAACCTCTCTTCGGAGCAAGTCTTCTAGACTTAATCACTAAACTTGATCTCACTTACTAACTCGAAGTGAATGCATTCCTTGTTATGAATCAGTTTAAGTGTATTCTTGATATAACAACTGTTGTCATTTATATTTCTTTACTTTCCACAACTAACTATCTAACTATATTATTGTTGAGCTTTTAGATCCTTTGAGATTAACTCTATTCCGCAATATACTTGTTCTAACTTTTGTTCAAGTGCATCTCCAAGTTTTTCTCTCAACAGTTTGGGATTTCATTACCAATCTTACAGATTCAAACTATGTACATAGTCAAACATATAAACTATGACCGATTTATTTTATCCGTTACTACGAACACAAAACTAGAGTATCCTACTAAATAATTATTTTGTGTATAATTATTTATACTCTACACCGTTACAAACTATATCGAACTTGAGAACAAACGAACCCTACATAAACTAGTTAATACAAGATTGTGAGACCTATCTTCGTTATGCCCCTCGGGGTACCAATAAATCCTCTCCGGTAGTATAACTAGAGTCTCCTGGAGGGAGAGCGTGAAATTTGTGAATAGATCTATTTGGGACCAACAATCCCACACCTGAACTGTTAGCTACAGTTAGGCAGGCACGCCTGGGGTGATAAATTTTGTAATCTTACGATGCCTTAAGAAACGTCAAGGAGGTCACCAGTCATATTAGTATGGTTATACGACTCACAATAAGTATAAACTAACCTTTGTTTACTAGATTTCTTTCTTCTATAGTTTTATTTTAATTAATAAAACTACCTATCTACTTATTGGATGGTATTCCAGGGACACAACCTTTGGTTTTATTTTAAGTAATAAAACTAGTATACATACTGGTGGTAGCCAGGGTTTTCGAATAGAACATACTATACATATTAGTGGTAGCCAGGGTTTTCGAACATAACATTCTATACCTACTGGTGATAGCCAGGATTTTCAAACAAATATTCACTGCATACTGGTGGTAGCCAGGGTTTTGAAACGGAACATAGATTTCATACTGTACTCAACAAACATGTTAGAAAATATTGAATTTTCTTGGGATGCATGCATACATATTTCAGAACTTGATAACAATGGTTTTCAATACAAATGACATTTTACTTATAATGAAAAGTAGAAAAACATGTTTATGAACTCACCGGCTTTATGCTGATACATTTTCAAAACCGCTTGTATTCTCAGAACAACGATAGATAGGTACCCTTTACCAGCTTTTGGAGAAGGCGAAGCATTTTTTTGGAGTGTCGTCTTTATCTTTTGCTACATACTGTTATGTGCATACTATCTTTTCAAACTGATGTAAATAATCATATTGTAATGTAATGGTTGTGTTTACTTTGATTGCTATGATAAGTTTTTTGTGATACTACGTATGACGTCACCCGCACCCAGAAGTTTACGCCGTTGTTTTTCTGATGCTTCGGGGGTTTGACAATTGTTCAGTCTTAACTGAAACTGGAGTAGGGAGTGGGCAAAACTGACCAGGAATTTCTTCCTCGTTGGTCTCAAGGGGTGGGTTATAACTGTCATTGAAAGAAGGTGGTACACTGTGATACCCCAGACCCTTGGTCTGATTATCTTTAAATGCAAATTGTTTTTCTATCATGGACACAACTACCTCACTGGCCACATCAAATTTTGTAAAGTTGAATTCAGTATCATTATATTCTGCTTTTAATGCGTCAAGTTCGGTAGTCACAACATCAAAATCTATCTTAAGATATCTATAATGAACACACATGTCACTATAGTCTGCTTGTAATTTCTTATAGTCATTTGTCTTTTCCTCTAATTGATCTTTCAATGGTTTCTGGCCTTTCCTAAGTTGATATCCTTCATATTTTAGTTCCTCTATCTCTCTACGCATCAAATCAACCTGTTTACGTAAAAAGTTGATAGTTTTAATGTAAGTTTGAGAGCATGAAACTTCATCGACCGGAATGTTCGAGGAACTCATTGTTTAAAAATATGTCCTTTGACTTAAAACTCAAAAGTCAACTTTAAAAGACAAATTTAAAAAGTCAAACTTTAAAGTCAAATCGAAAAGTTAAATTTGAAATTTTGAAAGTTAAACGAGAAAGTCAATGTTTAAAGTCAAACGTAAAACTTGAAAGTCAAAGTCAAAAGTCAATTTAGAATGTCAACAATTAAAAACTAAAATTTTTGGAAGAAAATGGAATTTCAAAATAAATGGAAATTGATTTTTGGGTTGAAAATGTTAAAATTGCGAAAGTAAAGATTGAGAAAGCAAAGCTTTAAGATTTAAGACTGGAAGATGATCAACTTGTGATATGCTAGATCAAGTGGAAGAAGCGTGGGTTGATTACAAAAGTCATCCGGGTTCGATCCTTACAACCCTGAAAATCCTTTTGATTATTTTCTGCTGCGAAGACTATATCATTAAAAAGAAGGAAATGCTAAACCTCTTGCAAAGTAGATGAGCTGGTAAGGTGGCGAAGGGATGGGGCAAGAGACCCGGTTTCGATCCCCTGCACCCCAAAGTATTTTTGAATAAAAGCTGCTGCGAATGCCAGATGCTGAGATAGGTCGAGAACGCGGCTGACCGGAAACGTGGACCGCAAACCCCGTGCCGCAAACAAACTTCAGGCCGTAAACTTCGAGAAACCCTAGCTGCAAATTGATTACGGCCGAGAACCCTACACTGGCTGTGAATGTGACATCCCCAATTTCACGGCCAAAAAAGACCGATTTGGTTATGCTTTGTTTTATAAATCAGAGTGATCGTTTAAAGAAAACGGTTGCGGAATTTGTTCCCAAAATAAAATATGATAACCATTTATCAAAAGATTTCTCGAAAAGAATGTATTTTCATTAAATAATAAAACCTCGGGATGTCATGTTCGTTACAGAGCAAAAGCATAAACAATATAAAATAGATCTTACAATAGTTATTTATAACTACAGATCTATAATCCCAAAATCTCTCGTCAAGTCCACCAACTTATACCCTTGTGCCATTACCTGTAATGAAAAGAAAACTGAGTGGGTCAGGCTTGGGAGTCTGGTGAGCATATAGGGTTTTCAACGCACAATAATATAATTATTATATTTAATCAACAAACAATCAAACCAATTACTCATCCCCATTATTTTCTTAAGGTTTTACCCTAAGAACCAACTATCCTTCATTCATTTATTCGTAAGGAATTGGCACGAATTCCATTGCTGCCAAAGCTTATTTATCAAGTACTAAATCCATAGTTATCTGGCGCTAACTCCATAGTCACCAAGGTTCACTTAACAAGCGCTAACTCCATAGTCGCCAAGGTTTACTCAACAATAGGCGCTAACTCCATAGTCACCAAGGTTCACTTAACAATAGGCGTGAACTCCATGGTCACCAAGGGTCACTTAACAATAGGCGCTAACTCCATAGTCACCAAGGTTTACTCAACAAGCGCCAACTCCATAGTCGCCAAGGTTTACTCAACAATAGGCATGAAGTCACATTGTCGCCAAGGTTTATACAATAGGCGCTAACTCCATAGTCACCAACTATTCCATCTACCTATGTTCTACCCAACAATTTTGTAGATATAAATACTTACACAGTTTAAATCATTTAACACCTGTATAAAACTCCAATTTCCATGCCCATCTCAAATAGACAAATAACATATATACACATAACACGTATTTCATAGCAAATACTTCATATTTATGTGTTAGAAGAAAGTAACTACACGCTCACACATATAAACAACAATATACTTAATACACTCAACCCATACTTGTATTATTATCGTGTTTATGAAAGGTAGTATACACTCACTTGATCAGAAGATGATCGGACAGCACTACGACTTGTAGAAGTAGTATTCTTCGGTAGATCTGGAAGATCTTCACAAAAATCGAACTTCTCGCGGGCAGAGATTCGGCTCGGGAATCGCACTTCTCGGGATCTTCGGGGCCTCGGGACTTGCTTCGGGGCTCGGGAATGATACCGGGGCTTCGGGATAATTCTTGCACGAAAAACGATGCAAAAAAACGCAAGAGGAAGAAGAGAAATGAGCAATTGAATCGGCTGCACTCGACTCCCTTTTATAGGGTCTGGATCTGCGATTTACGCGGGGCGTACTCTTAGGTTACGCGGGGCGTAACCTGCATAAGCCCGGTGACTCCTCCCTTGGATAATATCGAAAATTTATATTTAAATTTAATTTCGAAAATATTTAATAAACTTCAAAAATTCATATCTTCCTCATACGAACTCCGTTTTCGACGTTCTTTATATCCACACGTAGGTGAGACTACTATCTATAACTTTCGTTCAGACTCCGTCGGCTAATTTTGATTTTATTTTTATTGTTTATTTTTAGTAGGCCGGGACAGGAAAACTCCGTTATAAAATCATAACTTCTTCATCCGACGTCCGTTTTCGCCTATCTTTTTGTCGTTTTACTACAATCAATGAGATCTTCAATTCTCATTTAGATTTTTTTGGCTAAAAACCGCTCGGTCTCAAATCGAGCATTCGGGCTGCAAACCGCTAAGTCGAAACTTAGAAAAATCATAACTTCCTCATACGAAGTCAGATTTGGACGTTCTTTTTATGCACGCTCACGGTTTAACGTATTATACGACTTTCATTTAGATTGCTAAGGCTAAATATCACTCTAACGTAAATTTACTTTTTACGTCGCGCTGTGTCGTGCCGGTTCTGTCGTGAAACTTCGACAGGTCATAACTTCTTCGTTATAACTCGGATTTCAGCGTTCTTTATATGTACGGAATCCTTGTAACATATACTACAAATTAGTTAAGATTATTCATTCTAAATAATCTTTCATCAAAAATTCATTTTTGACGCCTATCGTCTCTAAATTGACTAGGCCTGATCTACGGGCGTTACAATTATCTCCCCCCTTAGGATGATTAGGTCCCGGAATCATCAACGAAAATACAACTTGCAAAATGATTCCACACGTTATTTATTCATCCTTGTTAATAACCTTAAATTCTATGTTTCCTCGAAAGAGTATTTAACCCTATGGCTTTCTTGACCGCAGACGATGCCCAATCTTGCATCTGCTTATCTTACTATGTTGTACTTTCAATCGTAACCCTCGAGTTACCAAATAAGTCGTTATTATGGACTCCTTCTTCTTCTCAGGATAAATACTTTCCTTTATCTATTGTAACAAACCGATGGGTCGTGCTCTACTGACCTCTCATCGAATGATGCAATGCTTAGACTCAGGTCTCTTAGAGTTAAATTCCAAAATGGAATATACCTTCCTTCATATTCTAATGTGATATAATCACATTTCAGCATGTAGCATTTCTACCTACAAACTACTTTTAACAACGAGCGCGACACTATCAATTGCATTAACTTCAACCTTCTGACTTAAGTCAGATGTTACATCTAACTTGGTCCTCTAGACCACGTAACATACTCCTCGTAGTCGAACTCAAATTTAAATATGACCACTAGGGTCGGAACAAGAACCATCTTACTAGTCATTACCGAAACAATGGTAGTGACATACCAGAATAAAATGGAATCAATCACTAGCGTCTTGGTAACCTTGTGACTTTCCCTGATCCAAGTGTGAGTCCTGTGCTTCCGGTAGTATATGCATCTACTACCTTTCACACCTACTCATACTCGTCCCAAGTATTGTCCCGCAGTCGACCAAGTCACCATACAAGAAAATCACAAAACAATTTAACACATACGAATGTGTCTAAGTAATCATAAACAATTTCCCTAGACTCTACTAGGACTTCTTCACTGCTCAATCTTCAATCATCAACTCTATTCCAACTCGATTGGTGATGAAAATATCAGACGATGAGACAACTTCAAGAATTTCACCAATCGTTCCATCATCCTGCCAATCGAAGGTGTACTTTAGACGTACCGTACTCCTCTAAACGTACTTTTATTTCATAAGACATACTCTAAAGGCAAGATACCACTCTTACGATATCTTCCGATAGGTGTCATTCACTATCATAAGCCTTCTTTATTTTGTCCATTTATTCAATTCTCTACAAGTCTTCACCATGACCTTTTGTACATCCAAGCAGACATTCGGTGTACCAAGCGAGAATTTTTTTAAGATAAGAAAGCTTTAATTACGATAAACGTATAAATCTCCTTATCACCCCCGAAACGTTTACATGCTAGTTCTAATATCGTATCAAACGCTTAGAATCCTAAACACATAAGGTTTGCAGATCTGGTTGGCAACAGACCATAGATCGAAACAAAAATTTCATATATGGCAAACATATAGCATTTAGCACATAAAAGCATTTTAGGCATCTTTCCTAAAATATACTAGTGCTCGTGCCTAAAACATGGTAGACACTCATCTCACAATCATCGCTTAACATTCTAAGTTTAAGTCTAGAAATCCTACAAATTCCTAGTTCGCTTAAACTAATGCTCTGATACCAACTATGACATCCCCAATTTCACGGCCAGAAAAGACCGATTTGTTTATGCTTTGTTTTATAAATCAGAGTGATCGGTTAAAGAAAACGGTTGCGGAATTTGTTCCCAAAATAACATATGATAACCATTTATCAAAACATTTCTCGAAAAGAATGTATTTTCATTAAATAATAAAACCTCGGGATGTCATGTTCGTTACAGACCAAAAGCATAAACAATATAAAATAGATCTTACAATAGTTATTTATAACTACTGATCTATAATCCCAAAATCTCTCGTCAAGTCCACCAACTTATACCCTTGTGCCATTACCTGTAATGAAAAGAAAACTGAGTGGGTCAAGCTTGGGAGCCTGGTGAGCATATAGGGTTTTCAACCCACAATAATATAATTCTTATATTTAATCAACAAACAATCAAACCAATTACCTATCCCCATTATTTTCTTAAGGTTTTACCCTAAGAACCAACTATCCTTCATTCATTTATTCGTAAGGAATTGGCACGAATTCCATTGCTGCCAAAGCTTATTTATCAAGTACTAAATCCATAGTTATCTGGCGCTAACTCCATAGTCACCAAGGTTCACTTATCAAGCTCTAACTCCATAGTCGCCAAGGTTTACTCAACAATAAGCGCTAACTCCATAGTCACCATGGTTCACTTAACAATAGGCGCTAACTCCATAGTCACCAAGGTTCACTTAACAATAGGCGCTAACTCCATAGTCACCAAGGTTTACTCAACAAGCGCTAACTCCATAGTCGCCAAGGTTACTCAACAATAGGCACGAAGTCACATCGTCGCCAAGGTTTATACAATAGGCGCTAACTCCATAGTCACCAACTATTCCATCTACCTATGTTCTACCCAACCATTTTGTAGATATAAATATTTACACAGTTTAAATCATTTAACACATGTATAAAACTCTAATTTCCATGCCCGTCTCAAATAGAAAAATAACATATAAACACATAACATGTATTTCATAGCAAATACTTCATATTTATGTGTTAGAAGAAAGTAACTACATGCTCACACATATAAACAACAATATACTTAATACACTCAACCCATACTTGTATTATTATCGTGTTTATGAAAGGTAGTATACACTCACTTGATCAAAAGATGATCGGACAGCACTACGACTTGTAGAAGTAGTATTCTTCGGTAGATCTGGAAGATCTTCACAAAAATCGAATTTCTCGCGGGCAGAGCTTCGGCTCAGGAATCGCACTTCTCGGGATCTTCGGGGCCTCGGGACTTGCTTCGGGGCTCGGGAATGATATCGGGGCTTCGGGATAATTCTTGCACGAAAAACGATGCAAAAAAAACGCAAGGGGAAGAAGAGAAATGAGCAATTGAATCGGCTGCACTCGACTCCCTTTTATAGGGTCTGGATCTGCGATTTACGCGGGGCGTACTCTTAGGTTTTGCGGGGCGTAACCTGGATAAGCCCGGTGACTCCTCCCTTGGATAATATCGAAATTTTATATTTAAATTTAATTTCGAAAATATTTAATAAACTTCAAAAATTCATATCTTCCTCATACGAACTCCGTTTTCGACGTTCTTTATATCCACGCGTAGGTGAGACTACTATCTACAACTTTCGTTTAGACTCCGTCAGCTAATTTTGACTTTATTTTTATTGTTTATTTTTAGTAGGCCGGGACAGGAAAACTCCGTTATAAAATCATAACTTCTTCATCTGACGTCCGTTTTCGCCTATCTTTTTATCGTTTTACTACAATTAATGAGATATTCAATTCTCATTTAGATTGTTTTGGCTAAAAACCGCTCGGTCTCATATCGAGCATTCGGGCTGCAAACCCTAAGTCGAAACTTAGAAAAATCATAACTTCCTCATACGAAGTCAGATTTGGACGTTCTTTTTATGCACGCTCACGGTTTAACGTATTCTACGACTTTCATTTAGATTGATAAGGCTAAATATGGCTCTAACGTAAATTTACTTTTTACGTCGCGCTGTGTCGTGCCAGTTCTGTCGCAAAACTTCGACAGGTCATAACTTCTTCGTTATAACTCGGATTTCGGCGTTCTTTATATGTACAGAATCCTTGTAACATATACTACAACTTAGTTAAGATTATTCATTCTAAATAATCTTTCATCAAAAATTCATTTTTGACGCCTATCATCTCTAAATTGACTAGCCCTGATCTACGGGCGTTACAGTGAACACTTCGCAGATACCGGAAAAAAAAAACAACGATTTTTGCCCCTTTTTGCTCCAAAACTCAATCAAAAACTTGTTTTTAGGAAAAATGCAAAGAGCAAACCCCCTATTTTGCCAACATCTATCCAAAACCGCGGAAATCCTTCAAAAATAAGATCATATACACTCCAGATATGGAAATTTTGATTGATACAATCCAAGCTCTGATACCATTTGCAAGTCCCAAATTTGCTCGTGTATCAATCAAATCCGCTTGATGGTGCGGAATCCCAATCAAGCGGATGATGCCAGATCAAAATAGAAGAGAAGAAGAACAACAACAAGTGAATCTATGATGTATTCAATGAATAGAATGATGCTCCATACATATAGTACACACACACACTAGTTCTCCTCTCTCTAAAACACCTTGGATTTCACACACTTAAGCTCCTCACGACCGTCCACTCTCATTCGCTCCTCACCCTATATATATGAGACATGGGTCATTAACAGGTTCATAGGCGTAAACTTGTTCACAGTCGTAAACACAATCGTCAACACACATACAGCCGTAAACACCAAGTTGTTTATGGTCCTGTACTGAAAAGTATATTTTCCTAGAACAGTAATGTATAAACCGATATTTTGGACCCAACAGTAGTAATGAAAGTTTCTTCAAGATCTTGGATCTGAACAATTCGATTGTTTGGGATTACACCCCATGCTGAAATAATGGAAGATGTTGGAGATGCAGTCTCCCAAAGATTCCCTAAGGATCTTGTGCTATCAAAATTTAGGATCTTTAATTGCAAGATCGAGGGTGCTACTTCATGAGGTTTGCGGATCTCTACACTCATTTATTCCATCTCCTTGAGAAATGCCCTGTTGTCTTCCTACTATTGACTCTTGTTGCTCCAACAACTTCATCATAGAGACAAGTTTGTTATTGGATATAAAAACGGGAGGATATTACAATCCCACGGATCCTAGACTTCCATTGCTAGTGATCAGACATGTGCTCTTCTTAGAGTTATTAAGAGTTTTCTTCTAGTTAGGAGGTCCTATTGGAGGTGGTGGGATACTTTTAGAAGAAGTAGGAGGAATAGAGGACGAAGATAAATATGTTTTTGTAGACATGGTTTTTTGAGAGTTATCAACACCATGACCCTATGGTGGGCGCCAAATTGTTTTCTCAAAAAATGATCAAGGAAATATCAACTAAATTGTATGAGAAGATATGATGTTGCAATCAATATGAAAGTAAAAATCAATGTGACATGAGTGATTTTACAAGGAAAGCCCTTGATCCTTGCTAGGATCTCTGACATAAAACCTTGGGAGGTGATAATGATTACCCGCCTTGTTTAATCTTATTAATCAAAATGTAAATTACATAAATGTGTAAGAGAATACTAGTACAACTGATTCCCTCACTCTAGGTGTGTTTTGTGCAAGTTATTCATCTGTATTTATAGCCTAGGTTGACTCACTAGATGGCTGATATTCTGGGGATCCTGTTTAACAAGATCTTGCATGTTCCCTTAACTTTGTAACTCTAGGTTTTAAGCTTGAATGGAGCAATTCTTCAGTGTAAATGCATCTTGTGTTTACTATTTATACACATACATATATTTCACAAGAAATTTCTTTGTTAACATTGTTAGGAAATAATATTGGTAATATTCAGGATCCTGACTCATTAAAACATATATTTCAGGATCCTGACTCCACTTTAAGATCCAAGATCTTGGACAAGTTTCTAGATCTTGACCCCTAACAGTACTCTTCACATATTAAAGAACTAATCTTACCTCATGTTTTTGCTTCAACTAAACTACATCATTATTTTGAAACTTATCCTTTTTTGTGAAAACTAACTATCTGATTAAGAATGTGATGAGAATATCTAAGATGTTAGGGAGAATGGCTAAGTTGTATGTATAACTAACTACATAGGACTTCAGATATAACCCAACTTCTATTAAAAAATCATAGGCTTTAGCAGACTTTGTGGTTCATTTCAGTTTAAATCTTCAAGCTAAAGTCGAGAAGGAAGGTCGGTGGCACCAAGATACACAAGAACCAAAGAAATGAGCTCTCTTTTAAATATGGAGCTTCTAAGGGATCAGGTCTTGGTGTTGTACTAATCTCCATAAGGGGACATTATACCCTATGTTTTAATTTGTGATTTTCAAGCAACCAACACTGAGGTAGAATTAGATATACTGATCTTGGGTTTACAAATCGATCAAAATCTTCGGATCAAAAAAAAATTTAGCTACTTGTGGATTCATTACTAGTTACTAAACAATTTAATATAGAATATGTAGTGAATAATGAAAAGCTAGCGACATATTTGAAGTTAGTAAAAAACATGGCCTCCAAGTTCTAAGATTTCGACATAAAAACAGGTACCTAGAGAGGATTATATGGATGTAGATGCATTTGCCAATCTGGGATATCCTTTCAAGATCCATCCATATGTTAAGATCCATATATCTCATGTCCTTAAACTGATGATAGATGACATGAAATAAGAAGTGGTACATGTACATGTTCTTGAAGCTAAGTATCCCAATCCCAAAAAAAAAACATAGATCCAACCTATCTTTCAATATTTCCTAGATGGATCCATTCCTAGAAATGAAAAATGCCCACGAACCTTCAAAATCAAAGCATCCACATTCATCACTATGGAAAATGTATTATTTAAAAAATCAGTGGTTGACCCTTATCTTAGGTGCTTCAATGATGATGAAACAAAGATCCTACTCAATGTAAATCAAGAAAGAGAATGTGGTAACCACACAGGGGCAGGGCACTCTTCTCCAATATATTGAGGAGAAGATATTATTGATGAAGAAATATGCAATGGAATATTCTTAAAGATGTGATGCATGCGAAAGACATAACAATATCTTGTACCAACCAGTTGAACCTCTACACCTAATCATATCCCCATGGACATTCATGAAGTGGGGCATGTATATTGTTGGTAAACATCCTATGACACCAAGTGGTAAAATACTCATGTGAGGAATGATTGACTATTTCTCCAAATGGATAGAAGTTGATGCCTTTTTCGAAGTTAGAGAAAAATAAGGGATAACCCTCATCACACGCAACATCCTAATAAGGTTTGACATCTTATCGAAAATGATATACGGTAATGAATCAAATTTATATGCAAAAGAACGCACAATTGATTTGCAAGTTAGGGAATCAAGATGATTAATTCTACACGTATTCATCCCCAATCAACTGGTCAACCAGACTCAAGTAACAAGAACATAATTAAAAACCTAAAAAGGAGACTTCTGAAAAATCGAGGAACATGGGTAAAGAATTATTCGTGGTTCTTTTGGCAAATAGGACCACAACAAAAAATTTGACAAGGCAAGCATCATAATATTTTGTATTTGGAACCAAGGTTGTGATTCCTTCAAAAGTTGTGATCCTTATAGCAAGGACAAGACTTCACAACCAAGTAGAAAACAATAAGAGACTGGCTGAAGATCTTGATGTAGTGGATGAACTCATAGATCTTGCCAAGATTACGATAGTAGCATATCAACAAAGAATTCCTAAATTTTACAACAAGAATATTAGAATAAGAATATTCAAGGGAGGATATATTGTGCATAACGGATTGAAAGGGGGCATACTTTGTATCTACCTTAGATGGTCAAGTGTTACTTAATGGGTTTTATAGGTTACAAAGCTATGTGCTTGCATAATTTTGAGATAACACTTAAGCGCACATACAACCTAAAAGATCTATTTATTAACACTTTGAATGTAACATACAATGAACAACAAAACTAACATGAACCGTAATTGACACCTAAGTATAACTGAAATATAAGACTTAGATTAGATAAATTTCATTTATTGTAGTAAACAAAATACTTGAACCCCTTATAGTTGTTGGACTTGGAAAGTTTAAAACTATAAGGATGATGCCTCTAATGGCTCACACCTAAACCCTATAACTAGAAGACAAGAGTAGATAGGGGAGGAGATGTAGCGAGATTGGAATTTTCTTAGAAAGAGAAGTGGACAAAAACCAAAGTGTTATACCCTTATTTATAGCAGCTAGAAAACCGTAGAAACCCTAAATTTGAACATATAATTATATATTCAAATTAGGCTTTATCTAGTTTCCTAATTATCATTTGGAGGCTTCTATAAACCCTAGTTGGGTCTTCAAAATTGTCCATATGATAGAAGTTTCTAGATCGTCTCATTTGTTCAACTATTTAACAATTACAACCAAGTCCTTGCAACTTTAACTAATCTAGAATTAACTCTAGATTAGTTTTGATCAATAATTAATCAAGTCTAATTCATTCCATATTAATTTATTAAACATATAAATTAACAAATGAATTATTTAAAAATTTATCTCATATTAAGTTATTAATCACATGGTAAATTAATAAATCAAGTATATATTTCCAATTATTTCTTAATCACATAATATATTAACAAAACATTTATTAAAATTTATTAATCATATAACAAACAAATAAATTTATCCTTTCTCTACAGATGTCATTCTAACTAAGTTCTAGTTATGAGGCAACCCAAAAACGACTTTGCTTCATTACAAGAATATACCAATTTAGTTTTGAGCTTATACACATTAATCTAACAATCTTCCACTTAGATAAGTCTATAACTACATTTTCAAGTACAACCTTGAACTAAACAAGATAGCATGCTTTCTGAAGCCACTACCAAACTCTTATTCAAATCAAATTTTGGCGCTAATATAAATGATCATCTGTTCCTTTGTTCTACAAGATATCGTATGAACTAAGCCACGGATTAAATGATTAACCACATGTTCATTTTCTTGTTTGCTAGTTTCTCGAATGTTGATGAAAATCAAATTATAAAATTAAACACATCAATTCAATCTAAACCGGGCCTGGTTCTTATAGATCAACTCAAATCACATTGAGGCCCATAAATATTTCTTTTCCTATTAAGGAAAAAGGTACGAAAAAACTTTAACTATGTAATTGTAATCTTTACTCATCAAATACCAAATGACACTTTGTTTTATAACATCAAGTTAATGTTGTATTTACACAATACCAATGAACAATAGACTTCCAAATTACAAATTATGTATCTATGTTTGAAGAATAGTAGAAGTTATCGTCTAAGAATTGATGAGTTTTATAGGTAACAAAATTTTAATGTGGCGGAAAAACTAAACATTTAAGTTCACATGCAACCTATAAGGATCTATGTTCTCTCTATTGAACCCATAACTAAGAACATCAAAATAATAACCCTAGAAACCTAAGTAATTTTCGAAATTACAAAAGAAAAGGTTTACAGTTACACACCTTTTATTTGTTATAGTAAACAAGTAGAATTATCCTTTGTTGATCTGTTGGAAGAAAGTACCACATGTATCATGCCTCTAATGGAATCGTACCCAAACTAGCAAGAGGATATTATAAGAGAGAGGAGAAGACAGAGGCAATTTTCATCCAAGCCTTGTAGAGGGAAGCATGGGATGGAAATCGGTCTAGGGGACTCCTTATATAGCTAAGAAAACTTGGTGTCAAAGCTAGGGTTTAAGTGATATGAGCTAGATCCTTTCCTTGGTTACCAAGTAGCCCAAAAACCCCTTGTTCAAGGGGCCTTGATGAAATCTCCTTGGGTTTCCCTATAGATTTTCGTTCAACTCTTTCAAGAGGTCCTATTTCCTTTATTTCCCAATTATTAACAAATAACGAAATTGTCTTAGTACTTATAATTGATCCAATCCCCAAATTAATTCCAATTAATTATTAATCACATAATATTATTTCTAGTTAATATAGTATTTTCTTAACACAATAATAAACAATTTATTTTATTTTATTATAACATAATAAATAAATCTCTCTCTCTCTCTCTAAATTATCTTATCCAATTGCTAGGTTTAAGGGCAACCCAAAAGGACTGTGTCACTATCAATTCAAGTGTATACCAATAATAGTTATGGGCTTAGACACCTAATCCAATAGTGTTCCACATGGATATGTCTAATAACCATAATTGTCAGTATGACTTCTCAATCTATTAGCAAATTGTAGTTTCAAAAACCCGCTACCAAATTCTGAACATGTCAGTTATGTGTCCTATGATAAGTGATCAAATATTTCTTTGTTCATCAAGATATCATAAAGACATGAGACATGGATTAAAATCAATCTCATTATCCTAGACTTTGTTTCCTAATTTCTTATTTGTAATGATAGAGAACTTCTAATTGAACACGTCAATTTAGCCCTGGTCGAACCCGACACTATAGATCAACACCAAATCATCGAGCGACCCAAATATATCACTTTTCCCATTAGGGAAAAAGGAACGAATAAACGTTGACTTATATGCTTGCACTATTTACTAATAAAATTATGCATGACAATATGTTTTATAAAATCAAGTTACTGATGCGTTTATGCATTACCAATGTAGAACCGACTTGTAATTTACATCTCATATATCTCCATTTTAAGAATATAAGATATTATCGTCTCAAAATTACTCGTGATATAATCCATGAAGTAATTATTTGTGTGTGCGTCTATCATAATAGTTAAATCTCCATTTCTAAGTACCGATGAACATTCCAGCAATATTGTTTCTATGTTGAACCCCTTCTGAAAATCTACAATCCAATTCATGGCAGTCTTAATTAACTAGTTACTTCAAAAAGTACGAATGAGTTTGAATAATTGAATTATTTGGGATGTAAAGTAGGCAAAGTGAAACACAATAATAAACTAATTAATTATGGCCTCAAGCTATTGAATACAATATATCTTTATTATTTAATCACCATAAGAATAACGACTTTTTTCATTGTATAATGTTTCGAGCAATCAACTAACCACTTGAATTTAATAAAATCAATCATGTCATATTATGAACATGCATATTATGCCTCTTTATGGTCCTTCCTTAGTGAACATATCAACTGGACATTATTCCAATGATAATTATTTCACAATTTCGAATTCTTTTCACTATCTAAAATGTATTTGAATTCCAACCTTACATGCATTGACCTTCTATGTTGTCTAGGATTCAAAATCACAGAAACTAAGCCAACAATATTATATAATGTTCTAATGGAACTCTTTTACTAGAAACAATTCTATGGTAATGAAGTTTCAAATTCAAGGCACAATCCTTGAACATTTCTCTTGCATTAAAGTTTCTAATTCACATATAGACATAACAATTAGCTGCCATTATTGAAACGTTTCCATATTCCCATATAACCATCAATTTTGACCAAGAATGATCTCATTCCAAAACATGTCACTATTTTCCTCCCAAACATTACCATACTTGCATCTGTCCACAAGAAACCAATCTTCAGTAAACCTTATAGTATTCTTGACTGTTGTTTAACGACGCTAGTCATAAAAAACCTAAGCCTTTTCCTCTAAGTGTTGAAAGCACTCGGAAAATTCAGAATAAGTAAATATTATAGCATTTGTAATTCATCATATATGTAAATCACAAACGACTCAACTCATTATATCAGATATCTGTTAAATCTCTTTCCATATACAGACATTCCTATATTGAACCATTACAACATGATATTCACATATGTATATGACAATGTTCTATTAAAATGTAGGATCTAAACTTTTAGAATCAAAATAATGTATGAGTGCTCTCTCCCATAAGTCTATCATAGTGAAACAATTATAAAACCTTGCAATTTCCAAATTAAAAACTTTGTTCCATACGAACAGTATATGCAATACTAGCAAAACATTTATGCTCCTAATAGCTTTGACATGTACCCAAAAATCATCTAGACTTATAGAAATCATTACCCTTGACTTCCTTGCTAAAGTAGATATTTATATTTTGTGATGCCTCGATAAGTCTCCAACTAGTCTTCTTAAGCTTATTCACCTTATGTGGATAACTTAGGTGATATTTAGTCCCATTTAAAAGTTATATATATGTCTTAAAAGTTCAAATATATTATTGCCCATCCTCACAATTTGAAATATGAAGAGGGCTGCTTTAATCATATTGCGAGTTTGAGAATGCGACTAACACATGAAATATCCATAATTATCTTTATAATATCCTTAAAATCTACTAGCCAAAGTGTTTCCTCATAGTCATTCTCATGAATTAGAGCGAAAACTTTTCCACCAAGATTTTATGGTGCATACAATCCAATCCATGTGAATCTATCATTTCCAACCTATAATAATAAGGCTAGGTTTACGACAAAACCAAATTCAAATTTCGCTTTCCTTTCATGGACTGAATTTCATTTATTTCAAATTTATTGCTCTATAGTAGCACAAGGGTCTACCAGTGCTTTTGTGTTGTTAGCATCACATCCATCTTGATCAATGTACTTTCACTGACCAATGTGCTTTGCTTTCGCAGCTAAATGAAAACATTTGAAATCATAATCATTGCTAAATCAACTAGAATGTGCACAGTAATAAGAGTGCGTCAATCACACACAATTGGTTATTAACATCAAGTTGTGTGCTAGTGGTAACTAAAAGGTCTATTGCCTATTAACTCTTGAAACTCTCAAGATCAATAAAACTAAAAGGTTTAATGTTGTTTGACTTCTGAAACTATCAAGATCAATAAGACTCCAACGGACTTCTTGATATATGAGTTATCTCTCAAGGAACATTTCTTGACGAGCTAAAACAAATATTCAAAAGTTCGTATGGACTCCCAGCAAAAAAAACACTTCATAGAATAGGTTCTTGGATTATCTTTTGTTTCTCGATTAACAAAAACATCACAACTCCATTTCTATATTTTCAAGAGTAAGAAAACACTTTTACTCCAAATATTTCGAGATGTTTTCAGCCTTCTTAGTTTAAAGGAGTTTCAAGATACGATTTGTAGAATTTAGAGCATAGATTTAAAACATACTTGGAAATGAAGTATAAATCATCTCCAGATTAAACCATTTCAACTATATCTTATTCCTCTTCTTAGTCATACAATTGTACTAGGATGTTCTTCAACTATCAATTGTGATATAGTTTTACAATCATTTGGATTATCATAAAACATGATGCTCAAGGACTCTCCTTTCCTTTCATATTGGAGAAACTTTTATCTTTCTTCCTAATCGATTTCGCTACTCGTTCGGATACTCTTTGAACCTTTTAAAAGTATCGGAATAATGCTTAATCTTATAAACATAACCATACTTACTGAAACATTAATAAATTATGACGAATAGAGTTATCTTCCTTTTGTGGTGGATCTATAAAATCCATGTCAACATTTACTAGATCCATAAGTCTTTTACTTGGCTCATATAAACATGTGAACAATTAGTTATTAATAATTTTTCAACGACCAAGATTCTCATGCATCATGCAATTTGAATTGCATGACTTCTAGTTTCTATCAAATTTGAAACTTGGTGATGTAAACTTATTTCACTTAGTTAAATATGACAATATCACAAGTGATATCATCAAAGTTGAATCCACAATTAATGGTGTTATTATTAGAAATGTAACCAAATTTCCAAGGAAATAGAAACTAAGCCAACCAGATGAACCAATATTTCACTTTTATAGAAAATAAACAAAAAATTGGAATTTGTCCTTACAACGCATAAATGAAAAACTATGTTTCCAGCCATTTCCTTAGCGTAATAGCAATCTATTAAATTATCCTAACACCCAAGTAGTAGCTCCAAATTCCTATCATTGAACCATGTAACTGAATTCCATTCCCACGATCAGATTTAGCTCACTCTGCTTAAGCTTCCTTCTTTCTCTTAGATTTTGTAATAACATGAAAGTGTGGTCATCACATAATGTAATAAGAGTCTATGAATAGGAACCTTTGAAAACAATGGAGTTAGATAATGGATGTACCTGAGGTAGAGTCACACAACTTGACTTTACTATCTATGATATCGTTTCAGTTACTTTGGGCAGCTTCGCAACCAATGTCCCTTCAATTGGAAATAGAAACACATTCACTCTTTGGGGTTAACACATGGAACTATCTTAGAACTCGACATTTTTCTTTAGCATTTGTTCAAAATGTTTGACCTTAGCCAACCCCTTTCTTTTGGGAAGAGAAACTTTTTCTGGCCCGCCATTACCACCATTGTCAATGTCCATGGAAATATTGGAATCAGACCATATAAGCCTCTCTTATTAAGATGTGGGTTTAAGGATTTCTACTTTAGTAAAAATTAGCATTTGGTCAAGATCAGTTAGGGTCATGTCAATGTTCCTTATATAAAAGTTCTGAATGAACTATCATATGACATTGGAAGCGAAACAAGAAACAAATCAATGGCTTGCTCCTTTGGGAAAGCGACGCCCATCCTCTTCAACTTGTCAATGTATGATTTCATTTTTCGAACATGCACAAACATACAAAATTTCCATCTTAATGTCTACCTACCAACAGGGCTTGAGTAGTTTCATATCATTCAAGTCGAGGAAAATGCGATAGTTGGGAGAGCTACCGATGGTAGAGGTGGAAGGGTTGAAGAAGCATGTTATCCAGTTCCACCTTTTCCCAAAGAAGGGAAGATACTTTCACCTTGATCAGAGTGTGGAAGATCAACTTCAGAAGGAAGAGGAAAACCATTTCCGAAAAAGTGAGGAACGTCATTATTATCTTCATAGCACATATAAAGTGGGAAATGAGAGAATTCATGTTGGTTGATTTAATCCTTAATTATTAACCTAAATTTTGCTTTAAATTAAGGCTAGGATCCATATTTTCGATTCGAACATTAAAGAGGAATGTCGCAATCAAATGCGAATCTATTTTAGGTAGGTAAGTCTTTTACCAAGTTCAATCTCACATTGATGTGGCAATTAACCACACACGCTCCATCAACAATGATAATTTTCAAGATACTTATCATATCTCTTTATTGTCCCTATTAGTGTGTCCGTTTACCCACACATGCTCCACTAACAACATATAAAGCATAATGTGCATTTTTCATGGATTAGCATACTTTTCACATTTTATCTCAAGTGACTAGATTTAGCATTTTAATAAAAATGTTCTATTACTTTTAATTACATTATGGTTTTAATAAGATTTATTTGTCCAATCAAATTTTTTTCTACTAACAACCCTCCACTAATCAAGGGAGCGGTGGGTGAGAGTGGACACCTATTCAACTACCGTTTTATAGAAAGTTTCCTTATACTCCTCTTATAGACCAACCTCATGAATGAGGCATACTAGCTATTTGACTGACTTGTCTTATACGTATAGTAATTAAACATTTAGTATTTATATAAGGTGTAATTTAAAACTTTCAAAATACTAGTTTTAAATTTTAAATTTTGAAATAAATATATTAAATAATTAAATTTAAAATAAACAAAGATTTAATTATTATCGTTTAATTAACAATCAATTAAACAACTTAAATCAAATAAGGATTATATAATTAAATAAATCAAATAATTTAATCCTAATCATTACCCTCTAATTTTCGAAAATTACGGTATAGGATTTATCCAATTTTATAACTATCCCTTTTATCAAATTAAATTAACAATTATTCATAATAGGAAAACCCTAACAACTGATCATTTTCGAAAGCTTGGGGAGCAAGGCTACGGTTTCAAAACCCTAGCTCTAAATTTTGAAATTAATCGAAAGGATGCTAGGGTTTCTAGAAGCCTAACCCTAATTTCGAAATTCATTGCCTTTTAGGGTTTAATTTCTATAAAAACTTATTTGATCAATTCTACTATTATAGTTATTCAATTGAAAACATGTCAAATGCTCTGATACCATTGATGGTTTTTATAAGTAACAAAGCTTTCGTGTGGCGGAAAAACTTAACAGCTAAGTTCACATGCAACCTATAAGGATCTATGTTTTATCTATTGCACTTATAAATAAGAAAATTAAAATAGGAACCCCAGAAACCTTAGGTAATTTTTGAAATTACTAAAGAAAAGGTTTAGGTTACATACCTTTTAGTTGTTATAGTAAACAACTAGAATTCTCCATTGTTCATCTCTAGGAAGAAAGCACCACAAATGTCGTGCCTCTAATGGAATCACACCCAAACTAGCAAGAGGATAATATAATAGATATGAGAGGAGAGAGGAAATTTTCTTGCAAGGATTATAAAGAGAGGATCATGGGACGAAAATAAGTCTAGGGTACTCCTTATCTAGTAGAGGAAACTTAGTGCGAAAGCTAGGGTTTAAGAGATATGCCCTAGATCCTATCCTTGGTGACCAAGCAACCCAAAAACCCCTTGTCCAAGGGGCCTTGGAGGAAATCAACTATGGTTTTCCTAGAGATTTCTGACCACCTCTTTCAAGAGGTTCTAGAGCCTTCCTTTCTCAACTATTAACAAATGAACAAAACAGTCCATGTAGTTATAATTAATCCAATTAATTCCAGTTAATTTATGATTATTTATTAATTAAATTATATGATTTCTAATTAATATATTATTTTCATAAAAAATTAATAAACCATTTATATAATTTATTATTTGCATAATAAATTAATCTCTCTTTCTAAAATCATCATGTCCAATTGCTAGGTTCTAGGGCAATCCAAAAGGATTATGCCATTATCATTTCAAGTAAATTCCAATTATAGTTATGGGCATAGACACCAAATCCAACAAGAATTAATCGTGATTAAATCAATGATGTAATCTCTAAGAGTGTGTTTATCTAATACTTAAAATCTAATTTTTTGAAGTACTCATGAATATTGCAGCAATCTCGTGCAAGCCCAATCTTTATGGACAATCTACAATTGATTCATGATAGTCATAATTCACTACACACTTTTGAAACTATGAACGACTATGGAATTTTGAATTCAATGAATCTCTATTATTTAATCACCATAACAATTACGAATTTAGTCATCGTAGGATATTTTGAACAATCAACTAATCACTTGAATTAGATAACATCAATCACACCATGTTATAAATAGGCGTATTATACCTCTTGACGATCCTTCTTTATTGAACATATCAACTGGATGTTACTCTAGTTATGCTTATTTCATAAATCCAAAATTTTATCTTTATCTAACATGTACTTGAATTTCATCTTTACATGCATTATCCTATTGTGATGTTGAGGCCATAAAGTCACAGAGACAAGCCTTCAATATTACAAAATGTTCCACTGAAACTTGTTACTAGAAATAAGTACATGGTTATGAAGTCCCAAATTCAAGGTACACTCTCCTAGAACACTTCTTTTGCATTAAAGTTTCCAACTTACATGTAGATTCTACAAAAATAACCCATTATGGAAACATCTCAATATCCCTATATCACAATTAGTCTTTACCAAGAATCATATCAATCCAAAATGTGTCACTATGGACCTTCTCAATAATACAATACTTATCTCTGTCTAGAAGAAACCATTCTTCGGTAAAACCTTAGAATCTTCTTGAAAGTTATTGAACAACCTTACTCACAGAAAATTCTATCATTTCTCACAATTCTAATGGCACTTGAAAATTTTATAAAAAATGAATATTATAGAACATGTGATCGATCCTATATCTGAAGCATATGGTCATATATAAATATTAAATATCTATTCAATCTATTGGAATAATATTTCCATATATCGAATCTCATATGTTGAACCATTTCAACATGATATATATATATATATATATATATATATATATATATATATATATATATATATATATATATATATATATATATATATATATATATATATATATATATATATGTATTTTGAGTAAGTTCTATTAGACCATATGGTCTAAGCCAGTAGAATCGAAATAAAACATGCGAGCCATCTCCCTTAATTCCATTATAGCGAATTAGTTCAAAAGCTTTTTGATTTACAAATTAGAGAGATTATTCCCTACTAATAGTATTTTTAAAATTCAATACTAGCGTAACTTATGCTCCCACAAGCTTTGACATGTACCAAAAATAAAATGGCCTTCTTGAAATCAACATCCTTTGATTTTCTTAAGGATGTATATATTTCTATCATGCGATGCTTCAATAAGTCTCAAATTGAACTTCTTAAGCTTATACACCATAATATGATAATGTGTGTGTGTTTAAACCTTTCAAGAAAGATCAATATATCTATTGAAAGTTCAAGCAATTCCATGATATTCATCACAATTTACTATATGAGGAGGGATGTCATAATCATATTATGAATTTGATAATGAAACTCTCACAATTAATATCCATATTGATATTTATCAGATCTTTAAAATGTATTCCCGAAAGTGTTTCCTCATAATCATTTTCATGAAATAGAGCAAAACACTTTTGCCAGCTAGATTTGATGGTGGATACTTTCCATTTCATGTGAATCTATCATTTCAAACCGTCATAAGACAAGCTTTAGAACACATCAAATTCAAATTCAATTTTCCTTCATGGACTAAACTTTTCAATATTTAATTTCTTGCCTTTTGACATCTCAAGGGCCTACCACTACTTCCATGTTGTTAACTGCTTCCACATATTCATCAGTGTACATTCGCTGGCCAGTGCACTTTAGTTTTGTATTTGAATGAAAATCGTAGAAATCAAAACCATTGCTAAGTTAACCAAACATTCAAATAAATAAGAACATGTCAACTAAACACAGTAGGGTTATGAACCCCATGTTGCATGTTACTGATAACTAAAAGGGTCATTGTATATTCACTCTTGCGACTCTCAAGATCAATACGACTCCTACTAACATCTTCACATATGATCTTTCTCTCAAGGAATATTCATTGATAAGCTAAAACAAATATTAAAAAGTTCGTGTGGATTCCCGACAAGAAAACACTTTATAGAATAAGACTCATTTTATCGTTTATTTCTTGATCAGCGAAAACATGAAAATTCTAATTCTAATTGTTATGTAGTAAAAAAACTTTATTACACCACATATTAGTAGGTATTATCAACCTTCTTAGTTTAAATTTTATTTCAAAATACAATTTTCTTTACTAGAGCATGATCTAGAACTTGATTGGATTAAAGTATGGCTCATTTGTGATCTAGCCGTTTCCACCAATGTTCGATTCCTCTTCTAAGTCATACAATTTCACTAAGATGTTCTTGTAGGATTAATTGTGATACAATTCTAAGATTACTAAGATGACCATAAAACATGATACTAAGATACTCTCCATTATGTATAGATTGGAGAATTTTTTTATCGTTCTTCATAATATATTTTTCTATTCATTCTGCCACTCTTTCAACCCTTTTAAAATCATTAGAATTTTGTTTAATCTTATAAACATAATCACATTTGCAAACGCATCAGTAAATCATGACGAATAGAGTTATTGTCCATTGCGGTGCTTTTAATGAGTCTATATCAATATGTACCAGGTCCATTCGTCTTTCACATGCCTCACATAAGCATGCAAACAATAAATTAGTTATAATTTTCCAATGAAGAAGATTCTCATGCATCATGCAATTTAAATCTTGAGACTCCAAGTTTCTGTCCAACTGAAACTTTGTGATCATATTTCTTTTCACTTGGTTAATTAAAATACTATTGATTGCACGTTCTAGAAGAATCAATATGAATATTAATAGTGGAATAATTAAAGACATAACTAATGGTGTACCTGCTACGGTCATGCAAGAAAGTCCAATAACAATCTTCCACAAGGTCGACCTAACATAACCAAAAAAAACATATAAAACTATCATGAACAATTCTCTCCCCAGATGATTGTACAAAAACTCCTAAAGAGACAATAGACTTGTCGATCACAACTAGACCCACGACACATCATTAATATCATAAGGATAAATGATGGCATGGGAAACATATCTAAGAGTTCATGCAAAAGAAGGATTTGAAAGAATAAATTAATAAAAGAAGGACAAAAGGTGTAACTCTCCTATTAACCAGAAAATAAAGAAAAATTGGATGCAACCCGATACGAAGAGGATTGGAGAGACCTATCAATACTCTTAGAGGAACGATACCAATGTAGGAATAAAGGATGCAAAATCATTAGCAATCCATAGAAATTTATGTGTTCACCGTTTCACTTAGGCATCAGAGAGCAATATAGGGGTCGAACCCTCGGTATGGTTTTCTAACCTAGTATTTTCTTATCTTATGAAGTGTGACTTCCCGGAGGCTTATTTAATGAAGTCCTTAGAAGAAGAGCTACATGTGCACCTGTATGATGATTATCCATTTGACGTATCTACCCCTAGTCCATTAACCTAGAACCCATGACTCTCAAATCTAGAAATGATGCCCTAAATCTGATGATTATCCATTTGATGTATCTACCCTAGTCCCTGACTATGAACAACACTAAACCATGCAAAATGAATAAACAAAATGTAACGCCCTGTTCCAAATCGTTTCCTATATGGTAGTGGTGATCCAAAGACTCGTTATCATCAAGCATAGCGCCTTTAAGGAAAATAGATTTTGATCCATTTGGGTGTGGGTAATATAATTTGGATGATCTAGGAATTCGGTCTTTGTTTTGACGCCAATGGGTATTTCGGTAAAGTGTTAGTACGGGATTTTATGAACTTTGGATTTTAGTTTGGAATGTTTTAAGAAAATGATTAGTTAACAGAAGTGTAGAGCTTCTCATTACCTTTCCATGGATATAAACAACGTCAAAATCGTAGTTAGAACGAAGAAGTTTTGCCCGTTTGAGATTCCTCAATTTTAGGTTATGGTGAGTAGGTTGGCGTACAGAGGAGCATATGTTGGGTGTACTATGGCACCCTGAGTACGCTAGGCATACTAGAAGTATGTTGGTTATACACAATCAGTTCCCAAACCGTATTTTCATGGTTTGAGCTCGATTTCAGCTCCATAACTCCCATGAACCCACTACATTCTAAGCCTCCACCCCTCCAACACACCTTCATTGAAAACCTAACCCTAGTTGAGCCCTGTGTGCTAAAAAAAAGGTGTTTTTGAGTACTTTCGCGTATACATGGTGCACTTCGAGAAGAAGGAACTTCTTGGAGAAGTCTTGGTTGCATTGGAACTTGTTGATCTCGACTTCTTTCATGTTAATCTATCTTCTAGAGGTATAAAGTTTGAATTTTGATGACGTATTTGTTAGATCTAACTAGTTTTGGATGTTATGAGCTTTTGGTCATTTTAGTGCATAAAGTATCGATCTTGAAAGTTTATGACCTTATTGTGAATAAAGTTGGAAACTTTATCCATCTAAACATCATTTGGATTTAGATCTAAAAGTTGGAGACTTGAACTTAATGGATTAAGTTGAAAAAAATGAACTTTTTGTGTCCCTTTGAGACTTAAAGACTAGTTCTTGTTTTTTGGGACCATAAAAATATGATCTTGGCACTTCTATCCCTTTCAACGCCATGCTTTTGGTCAACATAAGAGTACGTTGGGCGTACTCTCTTGGTACGCAGGGCGTACTCCACCAGGAAGAGATATTGACTTTTGGACCTTCACCATTTGACTTTGACTTTTACCAAGTTTGACCAAGATGGACCTTTAGGTTATTTTGGGTATTTTGGTAAGTTTGATTGTTTTTGGTCTTTTGGTTTGAGTAGGTTCTAGTGTTAGAGCTGGGATTCGGAGTCGTGACCTCATCAACTTTTGTCCGATTTGCGAGGTGAGTTTTCTTCACTGTACATGCGGGTCGAAGGCACCAAGACCAACCCTATGGAGTTTATATCCTATTATGTATGTTATTGTGCTATAGTGATATGTTAAATCGGTATCCTGGTATATAAGATGATGCTATGCTTAGTTATTAATACATATGTCTAACTGGCTGTAGACTGTTATATATTTACCTTTTATGTGTTTGCAGATTTGGTTGGTGGTGAGGCCTTACTGCTTTGTGTGTTAGCCAACAGGTTGGCGGGGCAAACCAATTTGCTTGTTGAATGGGACCGAGGGTGTTCCATCCCGAGGATGATAGGACTCGTTGTTGATTGGCATTCCAACCCGATGGTTGAGGGGTCTGAGCTATTCCAACTGGATGGTTGATTAGACCTATAGTGTATAGGCATTCCAACCTCGATAGATTGTTGATTGGGGTAATCCAACCTCGATATGTTGTGGACCCAACATATATGGGCATTCCAACCTCTATAGGTTTTGGGTCGGTGGTGATCAAACCTCGATAGGTTGTGGACCCATTATATATTGACATTTTGCCTGGGGTATTCCATCCCACGGATGATCGGACCCGACATGCTGTTATTTGTTATATGTGTGTGGTGGTACTTTGGGGGAACTCACTAGACTTTGTGCTTACAGTTTCAGGTGCTTCAAAAGGTTGTGGCAAGGCGAAGGCGCCATCGTAGACATCCTTGGTTTTACTACTCATTGGATATTGGGAGACTCTGATTTTCAATCATGTTTTGGAACAGTGTTTTTGTAAACACTTTTATTAGTAAATGGGTTGTTTTGAAAACTTTAAGTTTGTTGAAATTATTAGGATGTTACAAGTTGGTATTAGAGCCTTAGTATGAGTGAATTAGAGGATCACTCGTGTGAATCTAGTCTTAAACTATGGAAATAAAAAGATTTTATTTTAAAATTATTTTCAAAGTAATCAAGAAAGGATACTATGTGTACAATCAGATGGAGCCAGTAAGAAGACCCCAAAATACCACACTGTTATTTGATAATGTGATATGTTAAAAAAAATGCTAGTGATGGTCTAAGGATCTTTAGGACTTAAATGATAGAATTGCCTTATTATATAATGTCTGATAGCCTACGTTTCTTCTTATATGAAATTCACATCATTATTATGGTCACTTGGTGTATGCATCATAGTTGTACATAACAAAGATTCTATAGCCTGAGCATGTTTGATTTAGCTTCACTTCCTGTTCCTCCCTCTGTTCTTGTCTGATTAAGGACTTATATTAGAGTCAAGTATTTGACTGTCTATGCGATCCCATGTTATGTATGATTACTACATATGAGTAGCTGCAGGGTTTGTAGAAGTTTTAGGAGCGGGTGCAGTTCATAGCGGGCCAGCATAAGGAATGATTAGCTACTCTCGAGAATGGTAGGACAAGACAAAGAGGTATCTGAGATACTGGGACATAGAGATCAAGAACATTGTATGGGAATCTGTCTGATTTCATTGTGTCTTATTATCAGTCGGCTCCTCTACTCCAATTCTACTTGCTTTGTGCTTTGTGGGACTCATATTAATGTGAGCAAACCATCAAATGAATGCATTAAATTACATGTTATGGATGTTTAACAATCTTAGAATGAAGGACTTTAACCTATAGTATAACTCTTGTTTGAGTCCAACTGTTGTAGGGTTGAGTCCTTTAGTCGAAGATTATTTAAACATTATTGCGTGTAATTGTATTCATGAAGTGGTTAGCTGGTCTTAGTAGGGTTCTTTAGCAGCTGATTGTAGGGAGTTGGGGGATCCTAGGGGAGCCTAGGAGGTATCTTAGAACGGTTGTTCACTGTTGAGCAGGCATCAAGAGTATTATTATGAGTAGGTCTTAAAGGACCTAAGATGATTCTTGAGGAAAGTACGGATAGGTGTGGAAGGTAGTATTGGGCTTCTACTAACGGAAGCACAGGATCCTTACTCTAATCAATGAGAGTTTTGGGGATCCTACATGCTGGTCAGGAAAGATGGCATCGTTTGATACCATGATTCATGGCAGCAGTTCTATATATGTCTATCTTCTACTGGGGTTGCACAGACACGAGGATGGGTTTGGAATTTTTTTGGACACCAGTGGTGATTTTATGTTGGGTTGAATGGTGCAGACGTGGATGAGTTTGTTGGTCCTAAGGGTGTTGCTTAAGGTCATGCATTGAGTTGGGGGGCTCAAGAAGGAAATGATTGTTTTGATTGGCTGGGTGATTACAGCTGGAAATTGAGTGGTTGATTGATGGTTTTGAATTCTACCATATGTGGTAGGGGTGATGCCCTTTCAATTCTCCGAGTTCGAAGAAAGAGTGAAGAGGATTGCGATTTTCAGAGTTAGTATGTAAACCCATCATGTGGTTTGTTGGTCGCAGTGTTTGGCAATAGTATGTCATCGAGGAGTTCGTGAGTGGATTGATGTGTTATGGATGCTTTGTGATGTGATCAAGGGTCTATGTTCTTGGGATATAGTCAGGTCGAGTACCGGATTGGTGGTTGGGGTTGCAGGCTTGGAGGGCATGTTTTGTATTGTAATTTGGTGTTGGCTTATGCTCTTACTGTTGGATAAGGTTTCTATGTCCATAACTATTTCTGGTATGTACTTGACCCAACCCGACATGGTCCATTTGGGTTGCATGGCACCATGCAATTGGGTAGACTAAATGAGAGAAATAACACCTGTGGTTTATGTTGGATAAGGTGTCTAAGTCCATAACTATTTCGGGCTTGTACTTGACCCGACCCGGCATGGTCCATTTGGGTTGCATGGCACCATGCAATTGGATAGACTAAATGAGAGAAATAACACGTGGAGATTATTAATATATTATAAGTTCTAATATATTAATAATATTATTTGATTAGTTGATCAAAGAATTAATTTGGAATTAATTAAGTGATCAAAGGATAACTAATTAAATATATGGGTTGATTGTGTAAATCATCCATATCTTGTATAGTGGGCTAAGAGGCTCCATGGATTATCAAGTTGGGTTCTACCCATAGGATGCTCCATGGATGCTCCATGGGAGTTACAAACCCATGGGTCATGGAAATGAAGAGTCATGACACATTAGGGTTTACATGGTGTAACCCTAGATGTGTCAACACTATATAAGAAGCATATTCTCCACCAAAATCGGCACTACTACTAAGGAACTAGAGGGCTTGGCCGATTTTTGAGAAGTGTGTGTTATCTCAAGAGTCTTTCCAAGAGCATTTGGTGTTGTGTGAAGCATTTGAGGCATCACACTTGGGGTGCTAGGCTCACAAGGTTTCAAGGAACACAAGCAACAACAAGGTAAGTTATTCTATCTATGATTCAAGTTAAAATTGTTCCCCATGTATGCTAGATAGGAATATAACCTTGGAATTCAACTTTGCATGATAATTAGACAAACATAGATCCAAGGTTATTAGGGTTGCATGTACACTTAGGAAGTGTTAGAATGCTCAAAACCCTTCAGTGGTATCAGAGCCTAGGCTTGTTTGTTTGTTATTTGTGCTTAAAAGTTGAAGAAAGTCGAAAATCTTGCTGTCTGACTGATGGACTCGGCGAGTCCATGGGGAGGACTCGGCGAGTTCATGTGTATCTTCAACCTACTCGGCGAGTAGGTTTATGCACTCGGCGAGTAGGGTCGACAGAGTGCAGAATTTCGACTTGTGTTGCTGGAAATGGATTAGAATCATTACCCTAAAATGTTTTGGTACTTGAAAACTTATTTTAGAAGGTGTAATGTCTTTTCTAACTCATTTACAACAACTAGTTATCAAAATTACAAAGATTAAATGTGATTTTGATTCTTGAAAGTGTTCATGTTCATGTTCTTGTTCTTATGATGTTTAGATGATCATAGGAATTATTTGTAACCTATGTGGTAGATTAATTCATGATCATAATGTGTTTTAATGGAGTCCATAACTTGTCCTCAAGTTATGGAAAACCAAAAGTCTCTTGGATTAAAAAAAAAACCATTAAAAGAACACAAGAGTTAGAAAAATGAAAAGTTCTCATTTTATTACTCTATTAAACTCATAAGTTACAAGAAATGAAAAGTTTTGAAAGTTTACAAAACTTGCCCTCAAGTTTTGGAACAAGTAAAGTTAAGTTAAAACTTTAGTTCCAACCCCTAGAATTTTAAAAGTTAAAATTCAACCCTTATACTTATATTATTATGATTTAATAATTATATATATATGTATAAGAACAAAGTCGTCTTACCGCTAGTACGCCTCATTCACGAAGCCGGTCTATAAGGTGGGTATAAGGTTGTTGCCTATAAAATGGTGACTTAATGGGTGTCCACTCTCACCCACCGCTTGCTTGATCGGTGGAGGGTCGTTAGCCGAACGGGTAAGACAAGGACTTATTAATTCTCATTCAAAGTATGATGAATATTATAAAGTAACTAAATGTTTTATTAAATTCCCAATCTTAGTTACTTTAGGAAAATGTGAATAAGGTGCTATTCCATGAAATTACACTTTACACTTTGATTAAGTCGTTGGTGGAGCGTGTGTGGTTAACCGGCACACTAACTTGGACTTAACAAGGTAGGTAAAGGGTGACTTAGGGTTTATTATAGTATCGATGGAGCGTGTGTGGTTAACCGGCACATCGATTGAGTGATAAACTTTAAGGGTACCAAGTGATTTGCATGGTTACTTCACACCTCGTTTTGTGATCCTCGGTATCCCAGTCACAAAACTTGGAGGGCACACTCGAGATTGAAACATGCCTTTGAAAAGTTCATTGAATCTCAAAGAATCTAGGAATTTCTAAGAACCATTCAAAAAACCTAATAGTAAAATATTGCGGTTTTCGTGGTGGAAATTGGTGAATCGTCATTCACCTACCTTTCAAATATGATATAGCTTAGATTACGGCATACCTCTTCTAAGTTATATTATATTGTGATTGGATCCTAGCCTTAATATTACATTTGGGTGTTTTATTAAGGACTCTCTTATATCTAAACTAATCTTGTCCTCTCTCCTTCAAATGTCTTTCAATAATGCTTCTGGCTCTAATCCTAATGGCTCCTTTTCCCTTATGAACTTGTGTGGGAAAGTCACCTTTGATGGATCCAACTTTAATGAGTGGATCAGAAACATCAGGATGATTACCCGCTACGAGGACAAAGAATATGTCCTTGACAAGGAGCTTAAGGAGATTAATGAGTCCACTGCAACTCCTCAGGAGATCGCTGAATTTCGGGCGCATGAAAGGGATGCTACGAAAGTGGCTTGCATCATGACTGCCACGATGACAGCGGAACTCCAAAAGTCTTATGAAGATTTCTACCCTTATGACATGCACCAAGATTTGATGGAAAGATACCATCAAAGTGCAAGACAAGAGAGGTATGAGATCATCTGCTCCATGATAACAACCATGATGAAGGACGGGGAATCCGTCACGAGCCACATGCAGAAAATGCAAAGGTATGTGGATCGTTTGCTGAAGCTTAATGTGAACTTCCCGGAGGATCTTGCAATAGATATTATTTTGCATTCCTTACCATCGTGCTATGATCAATTCCGCATGACATATCACATGAACAAGGAAGAAGTCACCCTCAGCAAACTTCAGGGACTTCTCAAGACCGCAGAAACAGGTCTTAAGGGGAAGTCGGTTGCTATCACTCCTACTCAAAACTCTACTCCGGTTTTGGCAATTGGGAAGAATCGAGGGAGGAAGAGAAAGAGCTCTTCTAAGGGTACCAAGGCTCGGACCCTTGATGGCTCTTCTTCAAGTGGAACCAAGAAAGGTTTCGTTACTCCTTCTTCTGACCCAAAAGAGGCTGAATGCTTCTATTGCCATGAAAAAGCTCATTGGAAGCGGAACTGCCCAAAATACCAGCAAGATGTGAAGGATGGGAAAGTTAAACCCAACCATGCAGGTATTTACACTATCATTTCTAATAACTCACCCCATTCTAATTCTTGGGTCCTTGATACCGGGTGTGGTATTCACATTTGTTGTGACTTGCAGGGACTAAGAAGAAGTGAGGATGTGGAGCAAGGAAGGATAAACTTGATCATGGGGAATAGGAAAGTTATACCTGTTACCAAGATTGGAGTTTATACTTTATCGCTAAGTAGTGGGTTTAGTTTAGATTTGAATAAGTGTTGTTATTCGCCAGGAATGGCAAGAAATATTATTTCCTTTCATGCTTTGTACAAACAAGGGTTTACCTTTTCATTTAATAATGAAGTTGGTTCTATAGAAGTTTTCTATAATAATGTCTTTTATTTTAAAGCATTACCTTGTGATGGTGTGTATGAAGCTGTATCTGTTATAGATAACTTGGGAAATAATGTTTTGTGTATTGATTCTACTAATAATAACTTGGATAAAGCATCTTTATGGCATTGTCGTCTTGGACATATAAGCAAGAAACGCATAGGCCAACTCCAAAAAGATGGAGTCTTGGAGTCGTTTGACCTAAAGTCAGATGATAGTTGCGAATCATGCTTACTTGGAAAAATGACAAAGTCACCCTTCACAGGTTCATGTGAGAGGGGTGAAGGTTTGTTGGACCTTATACACACGGATGTGTGTGGACCATTCAAACATGCCACAAGGGATGCTAATCGTTATTATTTGACTTTTACTGATGATTATAGTAGATATGGATATGTCTACTTGATCAAGCATAAGTCAGAGACTTTCGAGAGGTTTAAGGAATTTAAACAGGAAGTCGAGAATCAATTGGGCAGGAACATTAAGATGCTTCGATCCGATCGTGGTGGTGAGTATCTTAGTTCAGAGTTCCTCGACTATCTAAGGGAATGTGGGATAGTCTCACAATTGACACCTCCCAGGACACCACAGTTGAATGGTGTGGCTGAGAGGCGTAATCGAACCTTGTTGGATATGGTTCGTTCCATGATGAGTCGAGCTACGCTACCAATCTCATTCTGGGGGTATGCCTTAGAGACTGCCGCCCATATCCTCAACCTAGTCCCTACAAAGAAAGTTGCCAAAACTCCTCACGAGATGTGGACTGGTAAAGTACCTAAACTAGACCACATCAAGATTTGGGGTTGCGAGGCTTTCGTGAGACGTGAGACTCATGATAAGCTCGAACCTCGAAGCGAGAGGTGTATTTTCATCGGCTACCCACAGCATTCCTTTGGTTACCTCTTCTACAGACCTAGTGACAATGTGGTCTTTGTAGCAAGAAGAGGAGTCTTTCGAGAAAGAGAGTTTATAAGCCAAGGAGACAGTGGGAGGCAAATTGATCTTGAAGAAATTCAAGAATCAAGCGGTGAAGGAACTTCAAACTCTAGCCCTCAACTTGAGGAGGAAACTCCTGTTGAGCCAATTGACAAATCTGTACCTCTGAGACGTTCCACGAGAGTTAGGAGTGCACCTGAGCATTACTATGGATTCCATATTACTGCAGAAGGTGAGACACTTATTAGTGATGAGACACTAGTAAGTCAAGATGACCCTAACAGCTACGAGGAAGCCATGGCAGGCCCCGAGTCTGCAAAATGGAGAGAGGCTATGGATAGCGAGATACAATCCATGTATGACAATCAAGTTTGGAACTTGGTTGAGAATGTACCAGGTCGTAAGACAGTAGGGTGCAAATGGGTCTTCAAGAAGAAGACCGACATGGATGGTAAAGTACACACTTATAAGGCTAGACTGGTTGCAAAGGGCTTCTCTCAAATTCCTGGAGTGGACTATGATGAGACCTTTTCTCCAGTAGCCAAGATTAAGTCTATTCGGGTTCTGTTAGCCATAGCTGCGTTTCATGATTATGAAATATGGCAGATGGATGTCAAAACCGCTTTCCTTAATGGGAAGCTGGCTGAAGATGTTTACATGAGTCAGCCAGAGGGTTTTGTCAGCAACGAGTACCCTAATAGAGTGTGTAAGCTTGAGAAATCCATTTATGGATTGAAGCAAGCACCTCGCAGATGGAATCTTTGCTTTGATGAAAAGGTCAAGGAATTTGGCTTTTCTAGGAGTGAAGATGAATCTTGTGTGTATGTCAAGGCTAGTGGGAGTATAGTTAGCTTCTTGGTATTGTATGTGGATGACATACTACTCATAGGAAACGACATTCCAACCTTGCAGGAAGTAAAGTCCTGGCTTGGGAAGTGTTTCGCTATGAAGGACCTTGGTGAAGCTGCCTATATTCTGGGGATAAGAATCTTGAGAGATCGGAGTAAAAGACTAATTGGACTTAGTCAGAGTACCTACCTGGATAAGGTGCTGAAGCGATTCAGCATGCAGGATTCCAAGAAAGGAGAGTTACCCGTCCAGAGTAACACCAGATTGAGTAAGACACAAAGCCCTAGCACTGAGGCTGAGATAGCAGAAATGAGTCGAACACCTTATGCTTCGGCTGTAGGATCGATCATGTATGCTATGACGTGTACTCGACCCGATGTAGCTTTTGCCTTGAGCATGGTTAGCAGGTATCAGGCGAACCCTGGCAAGGCACACTGGACTGCGGTAAAGAATATCCTCAAGTACCTACGGAGGACTAAGGACTGGGTCCTTACCCTCGGTGGGAGTGATGACTTGAGAGTTGTTGGGTATAGTGATGCTAGCTTCCAGACTGATAGGGATAATTTCCGCTCTCAGTCGGGCTGGGTCTTTACCCTAAACGGAGGAGCAATTTCTTGGAAGAGTTCCAAGCAAGAGACAGTGGCTGATTCTACTTGTGAATCAGAGTATATTGCAGCTAGCGAAGCAGCAAAGGAAGCGATATGGCTGAAGAACTTCATTGGAGACCTTGGAGTTGTACCAGCTATTAAAGAGCCAATGGAAATTTTCTGTGATAGTGAAAGTGTTGTTGCCTTAGCCAAGGAACCAAGGGATCATGGGAGATCCAGACACATCGACAGAAAATACCATTTCATTAGACATCGGATCGAAGAAGGACTCCTCGTGGCAAAGAGGGTATCATCGGATGAGAACCCAGCAGATCCCCTCACGAAGGGACTGAGTAGGGTTAAGCATCTCCAGCATGCTCGGAGCATAGGGCTGAAGGATGATATAAGTTTTAGTAGTTAGATAACTCAGAAATTTGTAAAGTGTAATTGACATTTGATGATGAATAAAAGGTGTTTTATTTATGAGTAAAGTGTTGCTATCTCTTGTCAATCGTTTACTATATTTCTTTTGCATGTTTTGACTTCCGGAATAATTTTGTTTGGTGTAACATATTATTCAAACCTCCACAGTCGGTCATATGTCGGAAGTAGGTATGAATCAAGACTGTCATGATGGGTTGTAGAGGTCCAAGGTGTTGGACAAGGCTACAACAATCATGAGTGCTCATAAGTTCTGAGCATTGGACTCAACCCACGCTCACTGGAATCACTTCATGGAATTTTATCTCGAGTGATCGTGAGACGGTAATATCATATAAGTCTTCAAACCTAGAGATATGATTTGTTACTTACAAGTTGGTTATGCATTGACTGTACGAAACCGCATTGGTAACTCGATGTTATAAAACGTACTTTTGTGTGTAATTCAATGAGTGGTAGAACAAACATATGAGTCGAAGTTTATCTGTTCCTTCTTGGATTAGAAGCTGATATCTGGGCCCCTCGATGATTTTGTTTTGACCCATGTACCGGGCCCGGTCAGAACTAAGTTGATGTGTTCAATTAAGTTCTATGTCAAACAAATCGGAAATCGAGAAACAAATGCTGGACAAGAAGTAAGACAATGTTCCATGTATTTGTCCGGCTGATATCTAGAACGGAGGATTATATGATCACTTATCTTAAATGGCGTACCATCATCTTCTCAAGTTTCGAGAAACCTTGTAAAGAGCTACGATTGCCGGTCGGTTCCTGAAGTACTAGAGATATAGTTATTAGACTTATCCAAGTGGGAGACTGTTGGATAAGGTGTCTAAGTCCATAACTATTTCGGGCTTGTACTTGACCCGACCCGGCATGGTCCATTTGGGTTGCATGGCACCATGCAATTGGATAGACTAAATGAGAGAAATAACACGTGGAGATTATTAATATATTATAAGTTCTAATATATTAATAATATTATTTGATTAGTTGATCAAAGAATTAATTTGGAATTAATTAAGTGATCAAAGGATAACTAATTAAATATATGGGTTGATTGTGTAAATCATCCATATCTTGTATAGTGGGCTAAGAGGCTCCATGGATTATCAAGTTGGGTTCTACCCATAGGATGCTCCATGGATGCTCCATGGGAGTTACAAACCCATGGGTCATGGAAATGAAGAGTCATGACACATTAGGGTTTACATGGTGTAACCCTAGATGTGTCAACACTATATAAGAAGCATATTCTCCACCAAAATCGGCACTACTACTAAGGAACTAGAGGGCTTGGCCGATTTTTGAGAAGTGTGTGTTATCTCAAGAGTCTTTCCAAGAGCATTTGGTGTTGTGTGAAGCATTTGAGGCATCACACTTGGGGTGCTAGGCTCACAAGGTTTCAAGGAACACAAGCAACAACAAGGTAAGTTATTCTATCTATGATTCAAGTTAAAATTGTTCCCCATGTATGCTAGATAGGAATATAACCTTGGAATTCAACTTTGCATGATAATTAGACAAACATAGATCCAAGGTTATTAGGGTTGCATGTACACTTAGGAAGTGTTAGAATGCTCAAAACCCTTCAGTTTATTAATATATATAAGTTCTAATATATTAATAATATTATTTAATTAGTTTGATCAAGAAATAATATAGAACTAATTAAGTGATCAAAAGATAACTAATTAAATATATGGGTTGATTATGTAAATCATCCATATCTTGTATAGTGGGCTAAGAGGCTCCATGGATAATCAAGTTGGGTTAAACCCATTGGATGGTCCATGGAGGCTCCATGGGAGTTACAAACCCATGGGTCATGGAAATGAAGATTCATGACACATTAAGGTTTACATCGTGTAACCCTAGATGTGTCAACACTATATAAGAGTCTCATACTCTCCCAAAATCGGTTAGACAAAAGAAACAAGAGGGCTAGAGCCGATTTTAGAGTGTTACACTTTCTCTCTAAGTTTACTCCGTAGCATTTGGTGTTGTGTGGAGCATTTGAGGCATCACACTTGGGGTGCTAGGCTCACAAGGTTTCAATGATCAAAATCAACACCAAGGTATGTAGTTCTATCTTTTATTCAAGTTAAAATTGTTCCCCATGTATGCTAGATAGGATCATAGCCTTGGAAATCAACTTTGCATGATAATTAGACCAATATAGATCCAAGGTTATTAGGGTTGCATGTACACTTAGGAAGTGTTAGAATGCTCAAGACCCATCAGTGGTATCAGAGCCTAGGCTTGTTTGTTTGTTATTTGTGCTAAATAGTTGAAAAAAGTCGATTTTGTGCATTCTGCCTGATGAACTCGCCGAGTCCATGGGGGGAATCGCCGAGTTCATGTGTATCTTCATCCTACTCGCCGAGTAGGTTCGTGCACTCGGCGAGTAGAAGCCTCAGAATGCAGATTTTCGACTTCGGTTGATGGAAATGGACTAGAAACATTACCTTAAACTGTTTTGGTACTTGAAAACTTGTTTTAGATGGTGTAATGTCCTTGCTAATCCATTTACAACAACAACTTATCAGAACTACAAAGTTTTAAGTGTAAGTTTTGATTCATGAAAGTGTTCATATTCATGTTCTTGATCTTATGATGTTTAGATGATCATAGGAATTATTTGTAACCTATGTGGTAGATTAATTCATGATCATTATGTGTTTTAATTGAGTCGATAACTTGTCCTCAAGTTATGGAAAACCAAAAGTCACTTTGTTTTAAAAACTATTAAAAGAACACATGGGTTATAAAATGAAGAGTCTTCATTTTTAATACTCTAATTAACTCATAAGTTACAAGAAATGAAAAGTTTTGAAAGTTTACAAAACTTTCCCTCAAGTTTTGAACAAGTAAAGTCTTGATTAAAAGTTTAGTTCCAACCCTTAGAATTTCTAAAAGTTAAAATTCAACCCTTATACTTATAATATTATAAGTTAATAATATATATATATATATATATATATATATATATATATATATATATATATATATATATGTATAAGAACAAAGTCATATTACCGCTAGTACGCCTCATTTACGAAGTCGGTCTATAAGGTGGGTATAAGGTTGTTGCCTATAAAATGGCAACTTAATGGGTGTCCACTCTCACCCACCGCTTGCTTGACTGGTGGAGGGTCGTTAGCCGAACGGGTAAGACAAGGACTCATAAATTCTCATTAAAAGTATAATGATTATTATAAAGTAACTAAATGTTTTATAAATTCCCAATCTTAGGTACTTTAGGAAAAATGTGAATAAGGTGCTAATCCATGAAATTAGACTTTGCACCTTGTTTAAGTCGTTGGTGGAGCGTGTGTGGTTTACCAGCACACTAACTTGGACTTAACAAGGAAGGCAAAGGGTGACTTAAGGTTGTTTCATGAGGTCAAAAGGAGCGTGTGTGGTTTACCGGCACAACGATTAAGTGAAAAAACATTAAGGGTACCAAGTAATTTGCATGGTTACTTCACACCATGTTTTGTGATCCTCGGTATACCAGTAACAAAACTTGAAGAGCACACTCGAGATTGAAACATGCCATTGAAAAGTTCAATGAATCTCAAAGAATCTAGGAATTTCTAAAAGCCAAATAAAACCTAATAATTTATATTTCGTTTTCATGGTGGAAACTGGTGAATCATCATTCACCTACCTTTCAAATATGTTATAACTTGGATTACGGAATCCCTCGTCTAGGTTATAATATATTGTGATTGGATCCTAGCCTTGCTATTACATTTGGGTGTTTTATTAAGGACTATCCCTATATCTAAACTAAATTTACTTTCTTCTTTTCAGATGTCTTCCAACAATGCTACTCCTGGCTCAAACCCTACTGGCTCCTTCTCTCTCATGAACCTTTGTGAGAGAGTCATCTTTGATGGATCCAACTTTACTTACTGGATCAGAAATATCAGGATGGTCACTCGTTACGAGAACAATGAATACGTTCTTGACAAGGAGCTCAAGGTGGCTGAGCCAACTGCTACTCCTGAGGAGTTTACTGAATATGAGGCACATGAAAGAGATGCTACCAAAGTGGCATGCATCATGATAGCCACCATGACAGCTGAGCTCCAAAAGTCCTATGAGGACTACTCTCCTTTTGAGATGCACCAGGATTTGATGGACCGCTACCATCAGAGTGCTCGTCAAGAGCGATATGAAATCATCTCCTTTATGATCACAACCCGAATGAAAGATGGTGAACCCATCACAAGCCACATGTAGAAAATGCAAAGGTATGTGGATCGATTGATGAATTTGAATGTGAACTTCCCTGAGGAGTTAGCAACAGATAATATTTTGCACTCCTTACCTTCGTGTTATGATCAATTCCGCATGACATATCACATGAATAAGGAGGAAGTTACACTTAGCAAACTTCAAGGACTCCTAAAGACCGCAGAATCAGGTCTTAAAGGTAAGTCAGTTGTGACCACTCCTGCTACTACTCCAAACTCAGCACCTGTCCTGGCAATCAGGAAAGGTAGAGGGAAGAAGAGAAAGAACCCTTCGAAGGGTACCAAGGGTAAGACCCTTGATGGCTCCTCTTCTAGCGGAACCAAGAAAGGTTTCGTTACACCCTCTTCTGATCCCAAAGAGGTTGAATGCTTCTACTGCCATGAAAAGGCGCACTCGAAGCGTAACTGCCGAAAGTACCAGCAAGACTTGAAGGATGGGAAGGTTAAACACAACCATGAAGGTATTTACACTATCTCATCTAATAATTCACTCTATTCTAACTCTTGGTTCCTTGATACCGGTTGCGGTATTCATATTTGTTCTGAATTGCAGGGACTAAGAAGAAGTGAGAATGTGGAGCATGGAAAGATAAACTTGATCATGGCGAATAGGAAAGTTTCACCTGTCACCAAGATTGGAGTTTATACTTTGTTTCTTAGTAGTGGATTTACTTTATATTTGAATAAATGTTGTTATTCGCCAGAAATGGCAAGAAATGTTATTTTGCTTTCATGCTTTGTATAAACAAGGTTTTACCTTTTCTTTTGATAATGAAACCGGTGGAATAAATGCTTTGCTTAATAATGTGTTTTATTTTAAAGCATTACCTTGTGATGGTGTGTATGAAGCTGTGTCTATTGTAGATAACTTAGGAAATAATGTATTGTGTATTGATTCTACTAATGATAATAACTTGGATAAAGCATCATTATGGCATTGTCGTCTTGGACATATAAGGAAGAAACGCATAGGTCAACTCCAAAAGGATGGAGTTTTGGAATCATTTGACATAAAGTCAGATGATAGTTGCGAATCATGCTTACTTGGAAAAATAACAATGTCACCCTTCACAGGTTCTTGTGAGAGGGGTGAAGGTTTGTTGGATCTTATACACACGGATGTGTGTGGACCTTTCAAACATGCCACAAGGGATGCTAACCGTTATTATGTGACTTTTACAGATGATTATAGTAGATATGGATATGTCTACTTAATCAAGCATAAGTCAGAGACTTTTGAAAAGTTTAAAGAGTTTAAACAGGAAGTCGAGAATCAATTGGGCAGGAACATTAAGATGCTTCGATCCGATCATGGTGGTGAGTATCTTAGTACTGAGTTCCTCAACTATCTAAGGGAATGTGGGATTGTCTCACAATTGAAACCTCCTAGGACACCACAATTGAATGGTGTAGTTGAGAGGCGTAATCAAACCTTGTTGGACATGGTTTGTTCCATGATGAGTCGAGCTACGCTACCAATCTCATTTTGGGGGTATGCCTTAGAGACTGCCACCCATATCCTTAATCTGGTTCCTACAAAGAAGGTTACCAAAACACCTCACGAGATTTGGACTGGAAAAGTTCCTAGTCTAGCCCACATCAAGGTTTGGGGTTGCGAGGCTTTTGTGAGACGCGAGACTCATGACAAGATCCTCGAAGCGAGAAGTGTATTTTCATCGGCTACCCACATAAATCCTTTGGTTACCTCTTCTACAGACCTAGTGAGAATGTGGTCTTTGGAGCAAGGAGGGCTGTCTTTTGAGAAAGAGAGTTCATAAGCCAAGGAGACAGTGGGAGGCTAATTGACCTTGAAAAACTTCAAGAGTCAAGTGGTGAAGGAACCTCAAACCCTAGCAGTCAACTTGAGGAGGAACCTCTTGTTGATCCAATTATACCTCCAGTTGTACCTCTGAGGCGTTCCACAAGGGTTAGGAATGTACCTGAGCTTACTATGGTTTCCATATTACTGCGGAAGGTGAGACACTTATTAGTGATGAGACACTAGTAGGTCTGGATGAACCTAACAGCTATGTGAAGCCATGGCAGGCCCTGAGTCTGCTAAATGGAAAGATTCAATGGATAACGAGATACAATCAATGTATGACAATCAGGTCTGGGACTTGGTTGACAATGTGCCAGGTCGTAAGATAGTTGGGTGCAAATGGATCTTCAAGAAGAAGACTGACATGGATGGTATTGTACACACTTATAAGGTACGGCTGGTTGCAAAGGGTTTTTCTCAAACTCTAGGAGTTGATTATGATGAGACCTTTTCACCAGTAGCCAAGATTAAGTCTATTAGGGTATTGTTAGCAATAGTTGCATTTCATGACTATGAAATATGGCAAATGGATGTCAAAACCACTTTCCTTAATGGAAAGTTGGCTGAGGATGTTTACATTAATCAGCCAGAGGGTTTTGTCAGCACAGAGTACCCTAATAGAGTGTGTAAGCTTGAGAAATCTATCTATGGATTAAAGCAAGCACCTCGCAGATGGAATCTTTGCTTTGATGAGAAGGTCAAACAGTTTGGCTTCTCTAGGAATGAAGATGAATCTTGTGTATATGTCAAGGCTAGTGGGAGTATAGTTAGCTTTTTGGTACTGTATGTGGATGACATACTACTCATAGGTAATGACATCCCAAATCTGCAGGAAGTTAACTCCTGGCTTGGGAAGTGTTTTGCTATGAAGGACCTAGGAGAAGCTGCCTATATTCTAGGAATAAGGATTGTGAGAAACCGGAGTAAAAGACTAATTGGACTTAGTCAAAGTACCTACTTGGACAAGGTGTTGAAGAGATTCAACATGCAAGATTCCAAGAAAGGAGAGTTACCCAGCCAGAGTAACACTAGACTGAGTAAGACTCAGAGCCCGAGTACTGAGGATGAGATATCAGAAGTGAGTCAGATACCTTATGTTTCGGCAGTAGGATCGATCATGTATGCTATGACTTGTACTCGTCCTGATGTAGCCTTTGCTTTAAGCATGGTTAGCAGGTATCAGGGGAATCTTGGTAAGGCTAACTGGACAGCGGTAAAGAACATTCTCAAGTACCTGCGGAGGACTAAGGACTGGGTCCTTACCCTTGGTGGGAGTGATGACTTGAGAGTTGTAGAGTATAGTGATGCTAGCTTCCAGACTGATAGGCATAATTTCCGCTCTCAGTCGGGCTAGATCTTTACCTTAAATGGAGGTTCAATCTCTTGGAAAATCTCCAAGCAGGAGACAGTGGCTGATTCAACTTGCGAATCAGAGTATATAGCGGCAAGCGAGGCGGCAAAAGAGGCTATGTGGCTAAAGAACTTCACTGGAGACCTTGGAGTTGTACCAGCTATATCGAAGCCTATAGAGATTTTCTGTGATAGTGAAAGTGCAGTTGCCTTAGAAAAAGAACCAAGGGGTCATGAGAGATCCAGATACATCGACAGAAAATATCATTTTATCATACATCGCATAGAAGAAGGACTTCTCGTGGAAAAGAGCGTATCATTGGATGAGAACCCAGCAGATCCCCTCACGAAGGGACTGGGTAGGGTTAAGCATCTCCAGCATGCTAGGAGCATAGGGCTAAAGGATGATATTAGTTTTAGTAGTTAGATAATTTTTGAAATTTGTAAAATGTAATTAACATTTGATGATGAATAAAAGTTGTGGTTATTTATGAGTAAAGTGTTGCTATCCCTTGTCAATCGTTTACTATTATCTCTTTTGCATGTTTTGACTTCCAGAATATTTATGTTGTGTTACATATTTTTCAAATTATCCACAGTCAGTCATATGTTGGAAGTAGATATAAAGTAAGACTATCATGAGTTGGTTGTAGAGGTCTAAGATGTTGGACATGGCCTAAACACTCATTAGTGCTCATAAGTTCTGAGTATTGGATTCAACCCACGCTCGCTGGTATCACTTCATGGAATTTGTCTCGAGTGATCGCGAGACGGTAATATCATATAAGTCTTCAAACCTAGAGATATGACTTGTTAACTATGAGTTAGTTATGCATTGAATGTGCGCAACCGCATTGGTAAATCGATGTTATAAAACGTGCGTTTGTGTGTAATTTAACAAGTAGTAGAACAGGCATATGAGTCGAAGTTTATCTGTTCTTTCTTGGATTAGAAGCTGATATTTGGGCCCCTCGATGATTTTGTTTTGACCTATGTACCGGGCCCGGTCAAAACTAAGTTGATGTGTTCAATTAAGTTCTATGTCAAACAAATCGGAAATCGGGAAACAAACTGCTGGACAATAAGAAAGACCATGTTCCATGTGTTTATCCGGCTGATATCTGGAACAGAGGATTATATGATCACTTATCTGAAATGGCGTACCATCATCTTCTCAGTTCCGAGAAACCTTGAAAAGAGCTACGATTGCCGATCGGTTTCTGAAGTCATACTTGCAGTTATAGTTATTAGACTTATCCAAGTGGGAGACTGTTGGATAAGGTGTCTAAGTCCATAACTATTTCTGGTATGTACTTGACTTAAACCGGCATGGTCCATTTGGGTTGCATGGCACCATGCAATTGGATAGACTAAATGAGAGAAATAACACTTGTGGTTTATTAATATATTATAAGTTCTAATATATTTATAATATTATTTAATTATTTTGATCAAGAATTAATTTAGAATTAATTAAGTGATAAAAAGATAACTAACTAAATATATGGGTTGATTATGTAAATCATCCATATCATGTGTAGTGGGCTAAGAGGCTCCATGGATAATCAAGTTGGGTTAAACCCATTGGATGGTCCATGGAGGCTCCATGGGAGTTACAAACCCATGGGTCATGGAAATGAAGAGTCATGACACATTAGGGTTTACATGGTGTAACCCTAGATGTGTCAACACTATATAAGAGTCTCATACTCTCCCAAAATCGGTTAGACAAAAGAAACAAGAGGGCTATAGCCGATTTTAGAGTGTTGCACTTTCTCTCTAAGTTTACTCCATAGCATTTGGTGTTGTGTGAAGCATTTGAGGCATCACACTTGGGGTGCTAGGCTCACAAGGTTTCAAGGATCAAAATCAACAACAAGGTATGTAGTTCTATCTTTTATTCAAGTTAAAATTGTTCCCCATGTATGCTAGATAGGATCATAGCCTTGGAAATCAACTTTGCATGATAATTAGACAAACATAGATCCAAGGTTATTAGGGTTGCATGTACACTTAGGAAGTGTTAGAATGCTCAAAAACTATCACTTACAAGGAATCCTTAATGTTAAAGTGGCCATGATTTGGGAAATTCCAAGGATCTTCAACTAAAATTCAGGAATTCACGTGGGATTTGTATGATACTTATCTGGAAGATCATCATGCATGTGCTATTGATTCGAAGATTAGGGACGGTTGTACTTGGTTAAGATGATTTGATTTATGGTTTGGTTTAAATGCAAGTAGGTGGTTGTTCGAACCCCAAGTGGGGAAGATATGGGTATTCTAGTTGGAGGATCATCAATCTATTCAGGTTCGTAGTATGGAGAGAATGGTTCCTATGGATCTATGGTGCGAGTATGTGGCACCTTGGTTCAGGAATTGGTGAAGGCATGGTATATAGTAGTTGCCGATCAAATGTATGCGTTCAAGAGACACATGAGTTTTCCCTTAGCAGGATGTGGTTGGTTAAGGAGCTCGTTGCAGCTATTGGTTTCTTGTGGGGGTGCCAAAGAATGGATGAGGAGCTGTTGGTCAAGAAGGGAATTTTTCAACTCATTGCATGGATTTCTAATTATAGTCTAGCTTGTTCAGAGGTCGATCAGAGAATTCATTTCCATGTTGGCTATGTTCAACTTTGCGTGGGTTTTGGTACATTAAACCTAATGTAAATGCGTTCTCAATCATTTATGGTTTTGTTCATCATTCAGCGGAGATTTATCGAACGTTTCAAGGGGTGACATTTGAAGTTCAATGTATGTGACAACATATCACCATGTTCAGTATGTTCTATGTTCCTTTTGGTCTATAGGTATGCTTACCCTCAATGAAGGTGGTGTAGAATTTTGGTTCATAGCCTACTCAGATTTTGGTAGCATTCAAGATCATCTTAGAAGTCTTGATGAGCTCCTTTCACATTGGTGGAATGTGCTCAGTCTGAACCAATGTATGTGGTCTTGTTCTAATCATTCATGGGGATATGTTCTATTAGTTATTGAGGTTTATCGTTCGATAGAACTCTAGTATTTCTCTCAGTTTTGGATGATGTTACGGGTTCTCTATGGATGTGAATTGGGGTAATTCATTATATTTATTGTCGAGATTGGTGTATGCGACTGGACAAGATAGCATTCGAGCACTTGGTTCGAATTATATGCATGGTTCTTTAAGGTTATGTCCTCTGAGTTCGATCAACAATACGACCATTTTTCCTATTATCGGGTTGTGTGCGGCCATGATTTCTTCATCTTTTTCATTCATAGCAGCATGTTTTGTTAAAGGAATTCTATGTGGTAAGACCATGGGCGGTGACGATGACGGGATAGACATGTTGTGTCACAACTAGCATTTTTGGCTAGGAAATTCTATCTATGTATGATCAACTCTTGATTTATCTTGTAACTTTAAGACTAATGCAATACATGTTATTCATTTCAAAAACAATTATTCAAATCAAAACTCAATCGTGAAACCCTAAACCTAATTTAATGCACTATATTCACTCAATGTTGGGTTGTAACCCTAATTTCCCGGTTCAAACCCTTATTGGACCAGGAATCATTTATTGGGCCTAATGGGCCAATAAACCCACAACTTGATTATTTTACGTTAAGATACCTCATTTGAGACCTAATGGGACCCACATTCACTAAGTAATTGATTTTGGGCCACAAAAATCCTCATGGGCCTTAATGGGTCGTAAACATTTTCTTGAACCTCAATGGGCCGAAAATTCTCATTTGGACTAATATATTCTCGGTTTGTATTCATACTCAATACCCAATCTCTTTTCTCCCCTCTCCATTCTTGATTTTTATTAAAAAAAAAAGAGAATAAAATCTAAAAATCAAAGAACTTAACACATCATTAATACTTAATGTTAATCCATGCTTAATACACAACATGTATCAATGCATGGTGTATTAGCCTTCAAGTAATAACCAAGCTAATCTCGCTCTTCTCTCTTCTCAACCTCGGCCAAAACCCCGATCCATCACTCGCATTTTGCACTTCAATTGCACTAAAATCCTCTCAAGAACATAAAGAATTTCCTTCCACTTACTCTAAAAATCGTTTGGTGTTTGAGAAAATCCAAGACTTCTACTTCAAGAATCATCAACTTTGGTAAGTCATCATCATTCTTAATTGGTTTGATTTCATTTCATGTTAAGAGTCACACCCTTAAACCCCTCTCATTTCGTGTTCATGCTCCTAGAACTATCTTGGTTACGAAAAATCTCCTCAAGAAGCAAGCTAGGCCGAAAACTCCTTCAACCTTCTCACGAAAATTGATCCATCACCCAAGTGAGTTCATACCTCCTTTTTTTGGTTTTTACTATGTTTTGGGGGAGGATACAAGTTGCTTTGTGTTATATCTATGTATTTTTGCATGTATATGTGTGTTTTCATGTTATATGTTGTGATTATGTTATAAAAACATGTTAAATCTTCACCATACTTGAAATACCTACTAAACTTGGTAATGTTTGTAAACTAACCATCTTATATGACTTAATAAGAAGTGGAAAGGATTAAACATGCTAAGGGTGTTTGAATATTAAATTAAACCGTATACGAGGCCATTTTTGACAAATAAACAAAAAAGTGAGGTCTTTATGACACTCATAGTTTTGGAGAGGACCAAAAGAGTCATTTTTAAATAAAAATACATCTTTATGATATTCACGATTTCATAGGGGCTAAAAGTGGTAAATTCCACAAAATAGGCTTCTATTTGGGCCTTCACAGTTTTAATGGGCTAAATTTGTCAATTTTCTCAAAAATGGGTCTTATTTAGAAACTCAAGGTTTCATGGGCCTAAAAAGGTAATATTTCACTTTGCATGGATTAAACTGTTACTTTAAACAAACAGGGGCCAAAAATGTAAATTTTCGGCTTAATGGGCCAAGAATGTCATTTTTACATAAAGTGGGCCTTTTATGTCATTTTGGTAAAGCTAAAACAAGCAACATAATAACAAACGGGCAAATTACGTCATTCTCACTTTTATTGGGCCTTCCTTACCCATTTTCATGTTATTGGACGTTTGTGGTTCATTTACATGCTTATTGGGCCTGATACATTCATTACATGTTTATTGGGCTTTAGTGACTCATTTACATGCTTGATAGGTCCTGTATACTACTTACATGTTCATTGGGCTTTGTTTACCCATCTACATGCTCGACGGACCTTGGATACACAGTTCATGCTTATTGGGCCTCACTCATTCATGTACATACCCATTGGGACTTGCAACCTAAATACATACATGGAAAAGTTATTTAAAACATTAAACAGTGTGTTACAATATTCGCGTAAATATAGTTATGGTTCTTTTGAGCCATTCTTTCATTCGTACCTACCTAGGGTACAACCTTCAGTCCAGTAGTTATAACCAGAGTCTCCGGGAGGGGGAGCGAGAGTTTGTGTATAGATCTATACAGGGTTGAGAGCCCCACACATGAGATGTTCGCTATAGGTAGCCTAAGCCAGTCTAGGGTGACAAATGTCTTACCTTAAACAAGTCGACACCTGGAAAATGTCATGACAGACAGGTCAGTCATATCAAGCATGGTTATAACGACTAACAAAGAAATTAACTATAATGTATATTTATAGAATACATATACATTTCTGGTGATACAAAATCACACATACATTGTTACTCGGTCTTAGGGTTTTCAGACCACAACACTTTTACAAGCAGAAAATATCGGATTATTCTGGAAACATACTTTATAAACTACCTTCTACTTACAATAGAAACTATAGGATTTTATAGAATACTCTCTTTATACATTTAAAAACAAAAACACACATACTTTAATACAAGATTTCGCACAAAACTTTCAAACCATTTTTACAGAAAATATCAGATTTTCCAGTGCTTACAAAGTGATACAAAAATTTTCATACAAACATGCTTATGGACTCACCAATCTTATATATGTTGACCATTTTCAAAATAACATGTATTCTCAGGAAATCGTTAAGCGGGTTGGTCACCAAGAACACAAGGATTTTGTTCTATTTTTGTTATCATCATACACTTATTATTTTGGAATGTAATCTATAATCCAAAACACTTATGTAAACACTGATGGTTGTATTATTGTATATGTGATGATGATTTTTATCTTGAATCAATTATCTATACTATGATGACATTACAAGATAAAGTCACCCAACCCCCGGACGTTTCCGCCGTTCTGGTTCAGGGATGTGACATGTCATAAGACTCCGAGGAGGCCATATCTTTCACTGGATTAGCGGATAGTATGGAAGTGTTGTAAGTCCGTGATGGGGTCGTAACATTAACTAGAATGAGGTCGACCATCGTTGGGATTTTCATGAGTATAAAGAGTATCATCTTATGCCTTGGTCAATGCGTATAGTGGGCTTGCAGATCATATCTATATCATGGGAATAGGACCATTGGGGTCTGAGATGGGTTGGGCCTGTGTAGCTCTAGTCGGGTGACATCTATGGGGCAAGGTCCGTATGATTATGGCAATGCAGGTGAGACCTGGTTGAGACCGGTTAGGTCAAGTAACTGGATTATGGTTTTAGAAGGATGATTATGTGGCTAGGGAGTGCCATAGTGTGGCGTATAGTCTAGAATATCCGTATCTGTTGCACTCTCAGGAACATGGTGGCTGGACCAGGTGTGTGACTGGCAATCTTAGCGGTGGTTTGGGGATTTTTTTTATTCCAGTTGAGGGAATGGTTTCCATGAATTACAAGAGTTCAAGTGAAACGCATATGTAAATCCTTGGATCTCAAGTTATGGGTTATGTACCGAGTAGGCCCTTGGTTGAGATTCGCATTAGGAATCGTTAGTGTATCAATGCAAACTCTATATCTCATCAAGTTATGGATTTATGAATTTGTATGATGAATTATTAGTTGGAAGGTTATGGGTCAAAAGGATGTTTCAGTTCTGATGGTAAGGGAGACCCTTTTGATTGTGTTTCGGATTGGTTCTACATGTGAGGAGGTCATGCAAGTTATGGGGCTTCAAATTATAGAAGTAGTATTTTCGATTGACAATTATGGGTTCAGTGATTTTTTCAGCACTTGAAGGTTTTGTTCGGAACGTTGGTTCTTAGGAGGGTGGTAAGGATTGATTACAAGGATAAAATCTAATTTAAGTAAGGGAGAGTTGTAACACCCTGTTCTGAATCGTTTCCTAAATGGGAGTAATGATACAAAGACCGAATATCAATAGGCTTAGGGTCTTGGAGGAAAATAGATTTAGACTCATTTGGGTGTGGGTAATGTAATTTGGATGATCCGGGAGTTCGTTCTATGTTTTGGAGGCAACGAGTATTACGGTAAAGTGTCAGGTCGAGATTTTATAAAATTTTCATTTTTGTTTGGAATGTTATAAGGTAAGTATGAGTTGATAGAAGTGTAGAGCTTCGCGTTACATTTCCATGAATATAAAGTACGTCAAAATCGAAGTTAGGATGAATAGTATATGCTCATTTGAAGTTTTGTAAGTTTTGGGTTATGCTGAGCACACGAAGCGTACAGAGGAGTGTACGTTGAGCGTACTAAGGAACCCTCAGTATGTTGGGCATACCCAATCAATTCCCAAACTCTATTTTCGTGGTTTGAGCCCTATTTAAGTTCCTTAACTCCCCCAACCCACTCCATTCTCAGCCTCCACACCTTCGATGAAACCCAAACCCTAGTTGAGCATTGTGTGCTAAAAAAAGTGTTTTTGAGTACTCTAGATTATGCATGGTGCACCTTAGATAAGAAGGAACTTCTTAAGTAAGTGTTTCTTGTATTGGAGCTTGTATATTTTGACCTTATTCACCTTTATCTATCTTCTGTAGGTATAAATTTTGAATCTTCATGATCTGTTTGTAAGATCTAACTAGCTTTGGATGTTATGAGTTTTTGGTCAATTTAATGCATAAAGTTTAGATCTTGAAATTTTGTGACCTTGTTGTGGATAACATTGAAAACTTTATCCTTCTAAACATCATTTTGATTCAGATCTGAAAGTTGGAGATTTGTACTTAATGGATTAAGTTGTAAAAGATGAACTTTTGGGTCCCTTTAAGACTTAAAGACTAGATCTTGGTTGTTGTGACCATTCTAATGAATAAATTGGGAACTTTGATTCATTATAAAGCTATTATGAACTATAATAATGTGATCTTTTCCCTTCTATCACTTTGATGTAAGAGTTGTGATGTCTTCTTAGGTTAAGAACTTAGGATTTTAGACATTAAGCCCTTTCTAGCCATGTAAAGTCATAAAATTGGAATCTTTATGACATAGGACATCATTTTGGGTTTGGATTTGAGTTTTGGAGGAAAGAACTTAATGGAATAACCTCTTAATGGAGTTTTAGGCCTTCGTTGCGTACGTTGGGCTTACCTGGTGGTATGCTACACACACATAGTCAGTTCCAGACTTTTGGTCAAGATCATAGTATGTTGGGCTTACTCTCTTAGAATGCAGACCGTAATCCAGTTGGAATGGATATTAACTTTTGGACCATGACCATTTGACTTTGAATTTGACCAAGTTTGACCAAGTTGGAACTTGAGGGTATTTTGGGGAGTTTGATTGTGTTTGGTCTTTTTCTTGGAGTAGTTGTTGTTTTGAGAGCTGGGAATCAGAGGCGTGACCTCATCAGCTTTTTTCCGGTTTGCGAGGTGATTTTTCCTCACTTTACTTACGGGTCAAAGGCACCAAGGCCAACCCTTTAGACATTACATCCTGTAATGTATGCTATTGTGTTGTAGTGATCTGTTAGATCGATATCCTGGAATATAGGATGATGTTATGCTTATTGATCACTAGATCTGTCTGACTGGATATAGACTGTTATATGATTATTTTTTATATGTGCACACATTTGGTCGGTGGCTGAGGCTTTACTGCTTTGTGCGTAAGCCAATAGGCCAAGGGGCATACCAATCCAATGGTTGAATGGGCATGAGGGTATTGCATCCTGAGGATGACATGACCCGTTGTAGATTGGCATTCCAACACGATGGTTGAGGGGCTTCAGGTTTTCCAGCCTGATGGTTGATTGGACCTATAATGTATAGGAATTCCAACCTCGATAGGTTGTGGGTCCGTGTTAATCCAAACTCGATAGGTTGTGGACCTAGTAATGGTTTTGGGTCTCGAGGATGATCAGACCCGACATGATTTTTTTTTATGTGTATGTGTTGGTACTTTGGGGGAAATCAATAAGCTTTTTGCTTACAGATTCAGTTTATTGTTTCAGTTGCTTCAAACGGTTGAGGCAAGGCAAAGGCGCGACCATACACATCCTTGGTTTTACTACTGATTGGATCTTGAGAGACTTTGATTTTAAATCATGTTTTGGGAATAGTGGTTTTGTAAACACTTTTATTAGTAAATGTGTTGTTTTGAAAAGTTTAAATTTCTTGAAATTTTTGGGATGTTTTAAAAAACATACCGATCGCCAACTTCAACCAATCCAAAATCTAGAAATTGTGCCCAATAACTTTGAATACACATTTGACTTCTTGACAAGTCATCATCAACCCACTTCACCCACAAGCATAATGAGAGTCAATCCAAGAGTCTCATGTTGCAACAAAATCTTTCATCAGCTCATGTGTACAACCACTTGACAAATCATTTGAGACATTATCAACAAACTTCATGACTTGAAGCTTCAAATCCAAAACTCATGTGTACAGGGACCCACAAGATGAAACATTCAACTAGAGACCTCCAATGCATAACTAGTACAACCAAGCACACAATTTACCCTCTACATCATCCATGCCAGCCAGTCATTGAGTCTCCCGACTCCTAACAATGTACTAACACCAAACCATGCCAATAGGACTAACTATCTGTGACCTAAGACTCTAAATCGAATGACTAGCAGGTACCACCCATTATGAATCATACAACCACCGATTCACGATACATCATGATACCATCTAACCACTAGAATGATAAGCTCATAGTTCTATACTGATGTTCCGTCATTCCATAGTTGGCCTAAACATTCACGACGAGCACCATAGGGGCTTAAATGTACTAAACCATCAATCGACCAACTTTTTGGAACTCGATCAATATCCCTATCTACATAACACAAGCCATACTTTTCTATAACTCATATATTCTTTAAAAAAAATACGCTACTACCAATGCAAAATAGGATGAAAAGATGGTTTCAGATAAACGAAAAATGAGAGAGGACTTTTTACTTTTCATCCAATTTATAGGTTATAAACCAAATAAGAACCATGCCAGTCTCTCGAGCGAAGTGTTCTATTGCTATAATACTCAGTACACATACACAGCTCATGACAATATCTAATGAACTTACCATAATACACACCCTCTAGGGAACCCATAACCAAACCTAGATATAATGCATTCCTTCCTCTTCATAACCTTACCCAAAGGGTGAAGTACAAGTAAATCTAATCAAAATGACAAACCTCAACTGTTAACAAAAACATCCCTATGAACGAACGAAATAAGATCTCACACCTTGATTGAAAATGTATAGATTCCACCCATATGTAACTAGTTCAATAAAACTTCTAAAGTTACCTAGAGCTAGAGTTAAAACCCTGGTCGAATCAATCCAAATACTACCTTGCCAACACAACATGCCAAAATTAGATTCGACGTAGATCTAAACTCATATTTAGAGAAATTAATTTCAAAATAATTTCAATAACCAAGGATATTTTGAAAACTCGATCATGCTATGAAAAATAATTTTAAAACCAAAAATTTAAGGTAAATGCACCCAGAAGCCAAAATATACAACATACAGAACTCAATAATAGGTTGATGCATTTATTGAACTTCAACTGATATACCTCAAAACTTTGAAAGAACTTCTATTGTTGATGATGAACGAAATGACCAACGATCGAGATTCTATTGAGAACCAATGCAATTATCCAATACATTACTGAACAACGCCCACGTAGAACTAAAATACCAAACTCTGAAGTTAATTGACCAATCAACAACTACCCATCCTAGACTCTAGATAGCAGTCTATACTACAAGATGACAAATCCCTCAACAATTGATACTCAACCAGAGCTACCAAAATGCCTCTTGACCTATTCATCGACATTCCTTAAAGGAACCACTAGCTACAACGAGCCGCTTGTTCGATAACCTTCCACTGTGAAGAAAACTAATGCATTCCTAAACACATACATCTGATGACAACTTGCTCTAAACTCCCCCATTGACCAAATCTTTAACCAAAGTATCAGATACCTTAACCATAGATCCCTATAACCCATTATTATGAAATAATGAACTCAAACAGATCAATGATCCTCTACTAAGAATACCCAATACTCCTCCATTTAGGGTTCGAACTACCACTAAATGACGTTGCAAACGAAACAAAACTCAAACCAACTCAACCAAACACATACCATCTGTGACTCTTTGAATGTATAAGACAACACAAGATTATCTACTAGATAAAGTCCAACCAAACTCAAATAGATTTCGAATCTCTGATGGACACCCTAACAACTTTTGAAGCATAACTGCCTCTAACATCAAGAATCCCATGTAATGCACAAACATTAATCCTAAGAATCCATCAGTAGCACCGATTCTCCTTCTAGAAAAAAATGGACTATCACATACCTTGCTTTTAAATCCACAGCAATTAATTCGTCATAAGAATCATTCATAAATACAAGTGGCATCATTCTCATAGCAAGGAAACAACAGAGACAACAAAAGTTGTCATTCTCGATTCACTTCCCGTGATCACCTTAAAACTTCCACTAGCACCTAAACTAGTTAAATTCAATTAAAGAAAACCCTTGATCTCATCTCAAGGCAACCATATAACAAGAATCCTCTTGTGCATTCCCATAATGTCGTACTTACTGCCAAAAATCACAACCATCTTGCCACATGATAGATCTACATCCCAAATCTAAAAATGACATGTCTTCTCTTTCTTTCCTCTAAAAAGAGAATGCTAGAAGCACATAACCCCCGTTGTAGATAGTGACATCCTACTCCATCTACCAATCACTCAACCTCCACATGTAGTCCTAGAGCCTAACATCACAATCACTTCCTTCTTGAGTCCCGTGAATCAACTGGCACTACCTCAAGCAAGGCCCTCAAAGCCTCAAACTTAACTAACTCAACTAGGTCTACACCATTCAGACCCGTACTCATAGCGCTAAAAAAATTGAAACAATCACCGGACCTATCCTCAGTCTAAACAACCATAATCGATAACTGACAAGGACGGAAACAGAACGCAATGAATCATGGTGGTAACCATGACATCTACTCTCTACCAACTCCCTAGAAACTCTTTTGATTCTTCTTGATCCTAGTATAGATCCTATTCGTTGAGTAGTATGGGCCCATACTATCTTCCACACCTATCCATATTCATCCCATGAATTGTCTCAAGATTCCCAAGTCACTACTCAAGTCAACTACCGACTGATCCAATCAAAAATATATGCCCTCAAATGAGTGCACACTACTACGAAAATCATGAGCAGGGTTTGTAGGCCAATGTTGGATCAGTCGGTGATAGTATTCATATATGATATGCTGGTCTACTCCAAGACCATGAAGCATTATAAGGACCACTTGCGATGGGTATTGGAGCCCTCTAGGGGAGAAAGGTTGTAGGACAAATTCTCTAAATGTGAGTTTCGGTTACGCAGGGGTGCAATTGTTATGGCACATCATCAACCAGAGGGGAATCGTGATCGATACAGCCAAGATCGTGGTCGTGATGCGATGGGAAGTTCCGAGAACTCCATATGAGATTTCGGAGATTTGTAGGTCTCATAGGGTATTATAGAAAATTTATCTAGGATTTCTCCAAGATTGCAGTATCATTGACTTGCTTGTCGAAAAAGAATGATACTTTTGATGGGGGCTCGATCAACAGTTGGCTTTTGAGACGCTAATATAGAGATTGTGTGAAGCCCCAATTCTTGTACTTCCCAAGGGTATGGATAATATTGTGTTTTATTGTGATGAATCTATATTGGGTTTAGGAGCTATTATTATGTAGACGGGTCATGTTAATGCTTATGTTTTGAGACAACCGAAGAGTCATGAGGAGAATTACCCTACTCATGATTTGGAGTTGGGGATTGTGATTTTTTCCCTCAAGATTTGGAGGTAGTATCTGTATGGGGTTAGGTGTACTATTTACATTTACCACAAGATTTTAAGGTACCTGAAGGATCAGTCGAATTTAAATATGTGCTTACGAAGATGGTTGGATGTGGCAAAGGACTAGGATTGCAAGATCCTGAACAACCTTGAGAAAGCCAATGTGGTTGTCGATGCCTTAATCCGTAGGGCAGTGAGTGCTCCTATTGGGGATATTTGTGAGAGGATGGTTATTATTAAGCATTTGTTGGATATAATCAAGAAGGCTTAGGTATATGGATTGAAAAAGGTAACTTAGAAAATAGAGCGGATCAGGGGGCATATTCCATTCTTTGTAAGGGACAATTAGGGATTGTTGACTCAATGTGGTAGAGTTTTTGTTCCAGCTACTGCTGGGGTAAGGTAGATAGTGTTGGAAGAGGATCATAATTCAAAGTTTTCAATCCATCCAGGGGCAACAAAGATGAATTGAAACTGAAGTTGAGTTATCAGTCAACCTATATAGAAAGGGAAATTGTAACATCCGGATATCCAGGTATAGGAATTTGAGTATTTTTATATTGGGGAAATGAGGAGACTCGGCGAGTTGACGCCTCAACTCGTCGAGTAGGATCATGTTTTGGGGACCAGTTTAATGAAGGGACTCGACGAGTCGGGTATTTGAACTCGCCGAGTCGGCGCTGTCAAGGAAAACCCTAATTGTCCGGGTTTGGGACCTATTTAAAGGCCCTTATGGCCTTCAGTGGCGGCCACCTACACCCTTGAGAGACTCCTATCCAACCAGAGAGCTGAGAGAGTAAAGAAGAGCCATTTTGGAGCATTCCTGAGGTGGTTGTGCAATGGAGTAGTCATTTCCAGCAAAGGGAGGTCAAGGGGGTGTCGATTCAGAGCTTCTGAGCTTGCATCTTCACCATAGAGGTATCAAATCGTTCTCCCTTTTCTGTTTTGGGTAAGATTGGTGATTTTAGGGTTTTCTAGCTTATTTTATGGCTTGATTTGTGGAGTATAGTGTCCCATTGACTGTGAAACCATAGATCTGGACCCAAAGAGGTCCAGAGAGTCCCTTCCATCCTGCTTTATGCATTCTATTTGGAGTTTTGAGCTAGGGTTGTTATGTAATGAAGGTTTTCACCCAAATGAGCTTGTAGAACCTTGCATGAGTGCCCAAGGTTCGACCTTTTCATGGTTATTGGCTTTGAGGGAGTTAGATCTATGGTTTGGTGAAGCAGATCTTACCTCAGAAGGTCAGATGAGGGTTGTCATGGGAGCAACTCGCCGAGTCCATAGTCAGACTCGACGAGTCAAGTCGGGGTTGCCCCGCGTTTCGTTGCCGAGTAACTCGACGAGTAGAGAGGGAACTCATCATGTCTAAAAGGTTAAAAAGAAATTAAAGAACCCGCATGGACTCGCCGAGTCACTCTTGTGTACTCACCGAGTCTGGTCAGTGTTGACCGTTGACTTGAGTTGTCTTATGTTGACTTTGGGAGTTTTGGTCAACAGAGGTAATAGAGGTCAGGGAGGCGTAAAATGGTCTTTTACCCATCACCTGACTAGAGATGGAAAGAGTAATCGCCGGTTAATTAGAGTTGGGACTTCGAGTATTAATTAGAGATATTTGCCTTATGTGTTAGGCGGTGGCGAGCCCGAGGTTCGCATATGCAGATAAGTGCTTTCTGATTTCCAGGTGAGTCTTCTCACTATACTTTACCTAGAGTGGTAACAGAGTTATGTGACAGAGTTATTGTATGTGACGTGTGGCACCACATTATTTCTATGTGATTTATGTTGTGTGTATATCAGAGATAGGACCAGATGGTCCACAGAGCTAGGACCAGAGGGTCCGCAGAGTTAGGGCCCAAGGGCCCATAGAGTTATAGCCTCGAGTGGCTAATATGTGCTATATGTGGTGTTTTTCGTATTATGTGCTAGTATATTTGTATGCTATTTGTATGTTGAGATTTATTGTGATATGTGATATGCATGATTCAGAGTTAGGACCCTTGGGTCCATAGAGTTAGGGCCAGAGGGCTCACAGAGAGTTGGAACTGGAGGGTCCCAGTGAGACACACTGACCGGAGGGTCAACAGAGTTATAGCCTTGAGTGGCTAATATGTGTGAGAGTGGTATTTTGGGGAACTCACTAAGCTTCGTGCTTACAGTGTTTTGTGTTATGTGTTTCAGGTTTCTCTCAGGATCATGGGACGACACCGGCTCGATTGAACACACCAGAGAAAGAGTCATGTTTTGAGGATCGTGGTTTATTATGCAAGTGAAAATGTAGTTATGTTTTGTAATTCAATAATGAATGAGATTTTAAGCAAAGTGTTTTGTTAAGAATTAAACGATTATTTTTAAATGAAAAAATGTTTTGAAATTTTCGGTGTTACAAGTTGGTATCAGAGCCTTGGTTTGAGGGATTCGGATGCGCCTTCGGGTAAATCTGGAATCAAACTGAGGAAGTAAGAAAAGTTTTCAAAGAAATAATTTTCTAAAGCGAATAAGAGTTCAAACAGAAAGCGAGAAAGAGCATTGTGTACAACCAGCCAGAGCCCGAACGGTGATTTCCCAAAATACCCTTACTTTTGTGTCATGAGATATTTATGATGCACTTAATGAGATATTATTTCATGCTAGAAACAAGCTAGGTATTTCATATCTTAGGACTAGAGTGACCTGATTTGTGATGCCTTAGCCTAGGCATTGAGTGTTATATGCGATGTGCTTTTGAGTATGTGATGAGTGAGAATATTTAGTTGGAATCCTTTAGGGGATTTGAGTAGAGGAGTAATCTAGGGGAGATACCTAGATAAGTACCGTGGTACTTAGAGAAAGAATAGTTAGAACCCACGAGGGGAAGAGTTGTAGAGTTCGGTGGTACTTTCGAGGATGAGCAGAGCAAGCGGAGTTATCACCCAGAGTGAGTCATATATATTCTTCGATGCTCGAATGCTGCTTGCTTCGTGCTTTGTGGAACTCTCGATGATGGGAGTCAGCTACCAAGCGGATATGACGATATTCAGGAGGTAGATGGCTGACATCATTAGGAGCTCTTCAGCAGCTGATGGCAGAGAAGTGTGGGAATATAGGAAGAGCCTAGGGAGTAACCTTATCCAGATGAGTGCACTGGCAGAGTAGAGAATTTCGCTGAGGAGCGAGCGCGCGACGGAATTGGTGAACGAGAAGGTCGAGCAGCTACTTAGGAACTCCGGGATAGTCCGTGTGGAAAGTATGGGTAGATGTGGCAGGTAGTATGGGCCCGTACTACTGAAAGCAGAGGACCTATACTTGATACAGGGAGTATTCTGAAGGTTCTAATGAGCAGATGGAGGAGTAATGTTATGGTTCGAGTACCATACATCGGAGCGGATTGAGAAGTGATGTTATGGTTCGAGTACCATACATCAGAGCAGATTGAGGACTGATGTTATGGTTCGAGTACCATACATCGGAGCGGATTGAGGAGTGATGTTATGGTTCGAGTACCATACATCGGAGCGGATTAAGGAGTGATGTTATGGTTCGAGTACCATACATCGGAGCAGATTGAGAAGTGATGTTATGGTTCGAGTACCATACATCGGAGCGGATCGAGGAGTGAAGTTATCGTTCGAGTACCATAAATCGGAGCGGATGAAGGAATGATGTTATGGTTCGAGTACCATACATCAGAGCAGATGGAGGAGTGATGCTATGGTTCGGGTACCATACACTGGAGCATATTGAGAAGAGATGTCATGGGATGAGTACCATGGTTCGTAGTGAATGATGCTTGTGGTTCTCCGGTTATCCGGTCACGATTGATGAGGTAGAGATTGGACGCTATGGGTTTTAGGCCTATGGGCCATGATTGAGTTCGAAGAGGCGTCCCTTGAGAGGGAGGTAGAGAGCCTATCAGAGTATTTAGGTAAGGAGTTAGAGGGAGGGGAGAATTCCGGTCTGAGTTGAGCAATCAGTCGATAGAGGAGATGTCACCTTCTATGACCTGAGTGGTGCTATTTATGTTCGTGTGCGGAACATGAGAGGCCTGATGTTTAAGTTTCGGGTTTGGGGGTAAAACCCTGCAGGTTGTCATTGATGATGATATTCCATCAAAGTATCAGGTAGCATGTGTGCTGCTAGACAGTGATTTACCATGCGCAGATAGTCAGTTGGGACTGAGATAGTGGAGGACCACGTTACGCCTATTTGAGTATAGTAGGGCATATTGTAGAGGTATCAGTGGGGAGTCCAGTCGAGTTAATCAGTGCAGTAGTTTTTCTATCTATGTTGGGTATTGAATATGGGAGTGGGTCCCTATTCTTGGGATGATCCATGTGTTGGAATGTCGGTTAATAAGTCGAGGTGGGGGAGTATAATGATTTCGTGGTCCAGTCTATGAGTCAGTGATGTTACTGGACAGTTGAGTTGTTTGGTATTGGATTGGTACGAGACTTGGAACGACTAGAGGCAGTCATGACGAGAAGTTCTTGAGGATTTCATCTAAGGTTCAGAGTTATGAGATCGATTGATTTCCTTAAAGGGGATTACCGGGCATTGCGTAGCACTTTCCAGGGGCAGGTGCGTTATTGCTGGTGAAAATAGTTCGTGAGGCTGTTGATGTGTCAGATAGTGATGGTTCGAACCCTAAGTGAGGGAGAACCGGGTGGTTTATTGAGAGAACCAGAGATTTGTGCAAGAGCAGTTAGGGGTTGGATGCAGAAACATGCGGCTTGAATTCATGAGATCAGGGTCATTGGTGATCAAGGAAAGGTGCAGGCCGAGATAATGCATGTGGTATATGTCTGAGAGAAGGATGGGTGTCTCCACGGCGGGTGGTCAATGGTCAGGAATCTGGTGGTGATCAGATTCGTTTCAAGTGGAAGACTCGTAATGATGGTATGGGCAGTTGAGAGCTTCTGGGTTGAAATATGGGTAGAAGATTGTCGAGTAGCCAACTCCCGGGCTGGGATGTGTATTCTTGCTTGGCTTTTGAGCTGTAGTGGAAAGGGTTTCGGAGGATCATCAGTGTGTTCGGAAGGGTTAGCGCCTTCCTTGTATTCCAATTGAGTGTTTGGATGCACTGAAGTTGCGCATTGAGTGAAATAGGAAATTATTATGGGATTCAGAGGAAATGTATTGTTGTATGTGTATGGTGCTGGGAGTAAGGGAATCAGTGGTAGAGGTAGGACATTGTGATGCTCTATTAGGGTGTTCCGTGGTTCCGCGTATAGCGTCCCGATTTCAGAGTTATTTAGAGTCTTGGGTTTAAGATGATTGGTGATGTATCATGTATCCACGGTTCCAGTGGGAGCCCTTTGTGTATTGTCATCAAGAGGGATTATTTAAGGAAGTGGATCTCCGCAGAGGTAGGTTCTGTGTTATGGCGGTTGCCGCCAAAGTCTGTAATGCATATCGGGGCAAGTGTGTGTGTAACTATCTATGATAGTCTTCGGTGCATGAGTTATTGAACATAGTGTGGCATTGTAATGAGAATGAGAGTATAGGGTGAAGCTACGAGGAGCCGTAGTATTCACCAGTCATAGGGTGTTGTGATGCTACGGAGAGCCGTAGTACTCACAAGTCAGAGAGAGAGAGAGAGAGTCGTGATGCTACGGGGAGCCGTAGTATTCGCTAGTCAGAGGGTGTTGTGATGCTACGGAGAGCCATAGTACTCACTAGTCAGAGAGAGAGAGAGAGAGAGAGTCGTGATGCTACGGGGAACCGTAGTATTTGCCAGTCAGAGGGTGTTGTGATGCTACGGGGAGCCGTAGTACTCACAAGTCAGAGGGAGGGAGTCGTGGTACTACGGGGAGCCGTAGTACTCACTAGTTAGTTGGCGTTGTTATACTACGGGGATCCGTAGTACTCACTAGTCAGAGGCTGTCGTAACGTTGTGGGAAGCCATAGTACCCACTAGATGGCAAGAGAGTGTGATGATGGAGTGTTCTCCGATAAGTGCATGATGCAGAAGAGTTTTAGGCTTGAGTAGCCCTAGTGTTGAGTTTTTGGAGCCTAGTTGTTAAACCAGGCGAGACTGGGGTCTCTATCTCTGTCGGGAGGGTCAGCGAGGCGCGCGGGAGAATATGCGCAGCAGACGCCAGAGGTTAGAGCTGAGTCAATCTTCGATTGGATTGTATTTTTTTATGAGGAAAAGCGAATTTCGTGACTTGCATGTCACTGGGCCGTGATAGTGGTCACGGGGAGGAAGTTAGTAAGATGTTTTGGATCATGTTATGTGTGACCTTTGGGGGTTCAGCTGTGGGGCCAAAAGCTGACATGGTGCTCGGTATCGAAGATGAATATGAGAAATGAGCTAGAGTTTACCATGGTGATGTCTGTGGACACTTCAGAGAGAGCGAGCAACTCAGACGCTCGAGGGTATGTTTCGGGCATGTGTATTAGATTTCAGTGGGAAATTGTGGCCCGTATTTGCCCTTGGCAGAGTTTTCCTACAACAACAACCATCATTAGTGCATCAGTATGCCACCCTTTGAGCTGTTGTAGGGAAGGGGGTATTGGATCCCATTTGTTGGGGAGAGGTAGAGCAACGTGTGATGGGAAGTACAGAGATTGTGCTTCAGACGTCAGAGCAGATACAGCAGGTCAGGCAGAGGTTGTTGACCGCTCAGAGTCGCCAGAAGAGTTATGCGGACAGGCGCCGGTCCGAGCTCGAATTTTTGGTCGGTGACTTTGTACTCCTGAAGGTCTCTCCTTGGAAAGGAGTGATCTGATTCAGGAAGAGGGGCAAGTTGGGGCCCCGATATATCGGTCCTTTTTGGGTGATCACGAGGGTAGGCAGGGTAGCCTACCGGTTGGAGCTACCTGCAGAGCTAGGTCAGATCCATGACACTTTCCATGTGTCGCAGCTGCAAAAGTGTATAGCCGAGGAGGCGGCAGTAGAGCCATTAGAGGATATTCTGGTGGATGTGGGGCTGAACTACATTGAGAGACTGGTGGCTATTCGGGATCAAAAGATCAAGGTTCTGAGGAACAAAGAGGTGCCTCTGGTGCAGGTCCAGTGGCAGCACCGGTAGGGGTCAGAGCGTACTTGGGAGCTGGAGCGCGAGATGCGTGAGCAGCATCCGGAATTGTTTCCAGAGTGAGACTTCGAGGGCGAAGTCTGATTCTAGTGGGGGAGAATTGTAACATCCGGATATCCAGGTATGGGAATTTGAGTATTTTTATATTGGGGAAATGAGGAGACTCGGCGAGTTGACGCCTCAACTCGTCGAGTAGGATCGCGTTTTGGCGACCAGTTTAATGAAGGGACTCGACGAGTCGGGTATTTGGACTCGACGAGTCGGGTATTTGGACTCACCGAGTCGGCGCTGTCAAGGAAAACTCTAATTGTCCGAGTTCGGGACCTATTTAAAGGCCCTTATGGCCTTCAGTGGCGGCCACCTACACCCTTGAGAGACTCCTATCCAACCAGAGAGCTGAGAGAGTAAAGAAGAGCCATTTTGGAGCATTCTTGAGGTGGTTGTGCAATGGAGTAGTCATTTCCAGCAATGGGAGGTCAAGGGGGTGTCGATTCAGAGCTTCTGAGCTTGCATCTTCACCATAGAGGTATCAAATCGTTCTCCCTTTTCTATTTTGGGTTAGATTGGTGATTTTAGGGTTTTCTAGCTTCTTTTATGGCTTGATTTGTGGAGTATAGTGTCCCATTGAGTGTGAAGCCATAGATCTGGACCCAAAGAGGTCCATATAGTCCCTTCCATCCTGCTTTATGCATTCTATTTGGAGTTTTGAGCTAGGGTTGTTATGTAATGAAGGGTTTCCCTCAAATGAGCTTGTAGAACCTTGCATGAGTGCCCAAGGTTCGACCTTTTCGTGGTTATTGGCTTTAAGGGAGTTAGATCTATGGTTTGGTGAAGCCGATCTTACCTAAGAAGGTCATATGAGGGTTGTCATGGGAGCAACTTGCCGAGTCCATAGTTAGACTCGACGAGTCGAGTCGGGGTTGCCCCGCATTTCGTTTCCGAGTAACTCGACGAGTAGAGAGGGAACTCGTCGTGTCTAAGAGGTTAAAAAGAAATTAGAGAACCCGCATGGACTCGCCGAGTCACTCTTGTGTACTCGCCGAGTCTAGTCAGTGTTGACCGTTGACTTGAGTTGTCTTATGTTGACTTTGGGAGTTTTGGTCAACAGAGATAATAGAGGTCAGGGAGGCGTAAAATGGTCTTTTACCCATCACCTGACTAGAGAGGGAAAGAGTAATCGCCGGTTAATTAGAGTTGGGACTTCGAGTATTAATTAGAGATATTTGCCTTATGTGTTAGGCGGTGGCGAGCCCGAGGTTCGCATATGCAGATAATTGCTTTCTGATTTCCAGGTGAGTCTTCTCACTATACTTTACCTAGAGTGGTAACAGACTTATGTGACAGAGTTATTGTATGTGACGTGTAGCACCGCATTATTTCTATGTGATTTATGCTGTGTGTATATCAGAGATAGGACCAGATGGTCCACAGAGCTAGGACCAGAGGGTCCGCAGAGTTAGGGCCCAAGGGCCCATAGAGTTATAGCCTCGAGTGGCTAATATGTGCTATATGTGGTGTTTTTCGTATTATGTGCCAGTATATTTGTATTCTATATATATGTTGAGATTTATTGTGATATGTGATATGCATGATTCAGAGTTAGGACCCTTGAGTCCATAGAGTTAGGGCCAGAGGGCCCACAGCGAGCAGGGACTGGAGGGTCCCACTAAGACACACTGACCGGAGGGTCAACAGAGTTATAGCCTTGAGTGGCTAATATGTGCTAGAGTGGTATTTTGGGGAACTCACTAAGCTTCGTGCTTACAGTGTTTTGTGTTATGTGTTTCAGGTTTTTCTCAGGATCACGGGACGACACCGGCTCGATTGTACACACCAGAGAAAGAGTCATGTTTTGAGGATCCTGGTTTATTATGCAAGTGAAAATGGAGTTATGTTTTGTAATTCAATAATGAATGAGATTTTAAGCAAAGTGTTTTTTTTAAGAATTAAACGATTAGTTTTAAATGAAAATTTGTTTTGAAATTTTCGGTGTTACAGAAATAGCATGGTCTGTAGAGCGGTATCTGACTTGCAAGAATGTCAAGCCCGAACATCAGTGACCCCATGACAAAATGCAAGTGTTACCCATTCTCATGTGGATGTGGGAAGTGATCTTTATAGATTTTATCACGAAGTCGCCAAGGACGACACATGGAGTTGATTCCGTCTGGTTCATTATTGATAGATTAACCAAGAGTGTGCACTTCGTACCTATTTCTGATAGTATATCTTTTGAAAAGTTGGTTGAGACTTAAATGCAGGAGGTGGTGGTTCGGCACAACGTGCCAGTCTTAGTAGTTTCAGACCGAGATGTTCGTTTCACCTCAAGGTTTTGGAATTAGTTTCATGAGGATTTGGTTGTTCAGCTGCACTTCAGTACATCATACCACCCTCAGACCGGCGGTCAAAGCGATCAAATGATTCAGACGCTCGAAGATATATTCCAAGCATGCATGTTAGACTTTAGAGGGAGTTGGGATACTTACATTCCACTTTCCGAGTTCTCATATAGCAATATTTAGCATTACAGTATAGACCGAACACCTTCTGATATGTTATATTGGAGGATGTGCTAGACCTCGATTTATTGGGGGGAGGTCAGGCATCGAGTCATGGGGAATACTAATGTGGTGCTCGAGACAACTGAATTGATTCAGCAGGTGCACAACAGGTTATGAGTCAAGAAAAGTTGACAGAAGAGTTATGTAGACCGATAATAGTCAAACCTCAAGTTCTAGGTGGGGGACTTGGTGTTTTGGAAGGTTTCAGCTTGGAAAGGTGGCATCCGATTTCGGAAGCAGGGCAATCTGGGCCCATGATTTATTGGTCCCTTCAGAATTATCTCTTGGGTGGGCAAGGTTGCATACCGGCGGGATTTTCCTGAAGAGCTTAGTCATATCCACAACACCTTCCATGTTTCTCAACTACGAAAGTGTTTAGCCGATAATTCAGCAGTGATCCTTTTTGATGATGTTTAGGTCGATGAGTACCTAAACTATGTGGATAGACCGATTGTGATTCTTGACAAGAAGACAAAGGCTCCGCACAAAAAAGTGGTGAACCTGGTGAAGGTGCAATGGCAACACCAGAAAGGTACAGAATGGACTTGGGAGCCTAAGTATGAGATGAGCAAGCACTACCCAGACTTATTTGTAGTGGCAAACGGCAACGACGAAGTATGATTCAAGTAGGGGAGATTTATACACAAGTGTTCCAGTTATGTTCACTTGTGGCTCAATTCTTTAAAAGTATCCAAATATGTCCCTACCTTAGGCGTACGAGCTAGGTACACCAGGCGTAGGCATGTAAGTAAGGCCTGCGAATCCCTCATGTTGCATGGATGAATGCATTGGTACGTTGGTGTAGCACCTGGTTCTTGGTAAGTACTCTGTTATTAAATCTTCTTTTATTTTTGCATTTTTAGCCTTGGACTCGGCGAGTCGAAGGACTGACTCACAGAGTAGAAGCGGGATGAGGCGCGGATTTCAGCTTCGGACTCGACGAGTTGGGTCCTGGACTCGGCGAGTAGCCGCTGTTTGGACAAAAACCCTAATCCAATGGTTTGCACCCTATTAAAACGACCTTATGCAGCCTCCTTTCCCCCTTTATGCTCCAAAACGTTCCTCATAGCAAACCCTAACCGTTTTTGTGAAGACCTAAGGCTTTTTGAGTGATACTTGTGAGTTTTGATCTCAAGGAAGAAGGAAGAGCATAGAAGGATATAGAGGGGACTGAAGGATTCGAGTTTTGTTCATCATTTGCATTCTTTGGAAGGTATAAAGTTTGAACCTTGCTCATTCATTTGTTAGATCCCTCTGTGAGGTGATTTAGGGCTTTTTCAGCCATTTTTGGTGGCCAACCATGTTTGAAAACATGGTTGGGGGTTTGGACTTCTGTATCACGTCATATTATGAGCCACAAGTCAGATCTAGGTTGCTTTTTGCACCAAGGAAGGCCCCATGCAACAAAAGAACCATTTTAGAGCCTTTTAAGCTCTTATGTCCCATGCATGCATGTAAGGTTTGTAACTTTACGTGCTAGATCGAGTTTAGGGGCCTGGATCTATCATTTGGTTAAGTGTTGTACATCAGAAAACGAAGTTCTTGGTAAAGAATAAGATAGACTCGGCGAGTCCAGGGGTTTTGGTCCCATATTAGTGAGAATCATAATGACCAGTTGAGTGTGGAAGGGTTTTAAGGAGTCCCGGGGAGTGACCCAACATTCTGGACTAAGAAAAGTGTTCTGGGAATTCATAGTACTCGGCGAGTGCATGAACGAACTCGGCGAGTCCAAGGCAATCTTCATGGTACTCGACGAGTTGTTCATACAACTCGGCGAGTTGGATGTAGATTCAGTCGGTGTTCTTTTAGAAGGAAAACTTGTCGAGTCATCGCCTAACTCGACAAGTAAAGATGGGTTTGAGGTCTAATGGAAGGATAGGGACTCGGCGAGTTGGCGAGCCAACTCGGCGAGTCAGGTCGACTAGAAGCTAACTTTGACTTTGACTTGGTCAGGGGTAAAATGGTCATTTTACCCTAAGAATAGATATCAGTTTTTGACTGAGTATTTTGTGGGAATTATAGCCGGAGGATTTCCGGAGCAGTAGCATCGGTAGCAGTCAGAGGCCACAATGTCGGCCCACTAGTAGGAGTGTATGTTTAGATGATTGTCTCTATGATATTCATCTAGGGCTACTACTTGTGTTATGTTTATGTGCTAGTATGATATGATGCTATGTGCTAGTCGTAGTAGGGGAACTAGTCCCCAGAATACTGTTCGATAGGACCGAAGGGGCAGATATGCCCAGCCATGTTAGATAGACTATGTGATACATGTTATGTGGTAGTGGTGGGGGTGATATAGTCCCCAGTGTCCGGTCGAGAGGACCGAAAGGGAGACCAGCACCCAGGTATGCTAGTCAGTATCCGGTCGATAAGATCGAAGGGGAGACCAGCACCCAGATATGCTAGTCAGTATCCGGTCGAGAGGACCGAAGGGGTAGGTCGGGCACCTAGATATGCCTGACAATATATGTATGATATGTGGTTGTTTGGTATGTGGTACGGTGGAGGAACTCACTAAGCTTCGGGCTTACGGTTTTCAGTTGTTGTTTCAAGTGCCTCTTCAGCGAAGGGGAAGGAGCTGGTGCGGTAGCTGCAATCAACACACACTCTTTGTTTTCCACACTACGAGATATTTTGGGATTTGTACTCTGACATTATGGTTGTTTTTATGTTTTGGTTTCGGACATGAAATATGTTTACGAAATGAGGATATTTACTTCCTAAATGTTTTTCCAAAGTGTTGATTTGAAAATGAAATTTTTGGCTGTGAAAATTGGGTCGTTACAAGTTGGTATCTGAGCCCTGGTTTGAGGGATTCGGACATACCTTCGGGAGTGTCTGAACTCAAACCGAGGGTTTAAAGGATTTCGAGAAAAAAAAAGTTTTGTAAAAGATTAAGTAAATAGTTTTAAGAAAGAACGAAGTACCCATACAATGTTATACTATGTTTATCAGTTTCAGTAGAATAGCTTGCTAGAATAGGACTAAGAATCTAGGAGGATTCCTTACGTGCCTTCTTTTGTGTTCCAACCTTATGTGAATTGCATGCTAGAAATTGAGTAGAAAGCAGTAGGATAGCCTGTTTAGGTTATGCCTGATAGTATGAGTTTAGCAGTGAATGCTAGTGCAGTTTTTCGTTATGAGAATTGAATTCCTTGAGTAGTTACTGTATCCGAATGCTACTTGCTTTGTGCTTTGTGGGGCTCCAAGTAATGGGAGTTATCCATTAGGTGAATACGTCACATCACATGGGATCAGGATTGAATAATCTCAGAGTGTTGGATTTGGCCCGGCTGAGCAGCTCTTGTTTGAGTTCAACCGTGGTAGGGACGAGTCTTTTACTCGAAGGATTATCTGAGCCTCGTCACATGTGATGGTATTCAGGTGATGGATAATTGGCATTACAAGAGGCCTTCATCATCTAAGGATTGGTTTAAGTGGAGTCATAGATTTTCCTAAGGGTAAGCCTAGGATAAAGATAGCAGTAATTAGCAGTGGTAACAAGGGATCTGATGGAGTCAAGGCATTCCTTGAAGAAGGTACGGATAGATGTGGAAGGTATTATGGGCCCGTACTACTGAAAGCATAGGATATGTACCCGAACCAAGGAAGGTCGAGATAAGACCAGGGAACTTGTAGTGGATGAGGTTCCTCAAGAGGTATCAGTATAGCTAACATTCGTTGTTTATATATTGCAGAATGGTGGTACTACGATCGAGGCCAGCAGTTAGCAGTTCAGGAGAGGGATCAGGTTCGGGATCAGGTTCCGAGCTAGGGGACGAGAGGCTACGCGAGTTCATCGCGTCAGAGATCGCCAGGGGCATCCTTGTGTCGACTCCCATTATCTTTGGGTCGATCAAGCAAGGGACAGTTGAGTTGATGGAGGATCGCCTCAGGGCATTCAGGAGCGACATGGCATCTGGCCAGCCGGGATCTCGCATACTGTCCTTTAAGGACTTCAGGGGCAGTGGTGCGCTAGACTTTCACGGGGCAAAGGACCCCATAGCTGCCAGGCGGTGGATTGCAGACATCGAGTCTGCATAGTTGACTAGCTTCTGCCCCGAGGGGTCGAAGGTGAGATACACAGCAGGGTGTTTGAGAGACAGAGCTAGAGACTGGTAGGAATCTGTTGGTGACTCATTGGGAGCCTCGGTTGTCGAGGCTATGACCTGGTCGGACTTTGTGACCAGGTTTAGGGCAGATTTTACACCGACTGTCGAGCTTCAACAGCTGGCCAGGGAGTTTTTAGATATGAGGCAGACGACGGAGACCGTGGTGGAGATCACCGCCAAGTTCCGGGAGAGGGCGTTGTTACTGCCCCAGTATGCAGGTGATGAGGATATGAGGCGGACCCGCTACCATGACATGCTACGGGCTGACATCCGGGAACATGTTAGTTTTTCAACTTGTCCTACCCTGGATTCCATGATTTCCAGGGCTAGGGAAAGGGAGATTGATCTGGAGCATATCCGAAAGAGGAAGGCAGAGGAGGGACAGGTTACAGGGGCTTTTGGGAAGAAGCCCAAGGGATTAGATGCTGGTCCAAAAGGCCAACAGAGGCGTGGCCGCTGCAGGAAATGCGACAAGACGCACGAGGGAGCGTGCAAGTTGGGATCATCAGGCTGCTATAAGTGCGGCAAGTTAGGGCATTTTAGCAGGGATTGTACCGCCCCTACACCTGTCTTCTCGACGTCTAAGTTGTTGTGCTTCCACTGTAACCAGAGGGGCCACAAGAAGGCCAATTGCCCCCAGTTGACAGCAGCTTCAGCGCCAGTGAAGGCGCCAGCTCTAGCGACCCTGCGGATCACTAATGGCCGGAAGGGCAAGGCAGAGGCTCCAGTGGTGAGGAGTCGGGCATTCCAGTTTTCTATCAAGGAGGCATGTGCTGCACCCGATGTGCTGATTGGTATGATTCTTTATTTATGCTTTTATGTTATGCTGCTGTAATGTTGATATGTTATATGTATGTGCTCTACTTAGGATCGTTCCATGTGAACGATATCCCAGTCCAGGTGTTGTTCGATTTGGGGGCTACCCGATCATTTGTTTCCCTTGCGCTTAGCAAGAAGTTTCCTGAGTCTTCAGGCAGGTTGGATTGCCCTTTAGAGGTGGAGATTGCCGACGATCGATCGGTGCGAGCATCAGAGGTTTTCTAGGATTATGTATTAAGATTGTTTGAGGAGCGTTATCTGGTGGATCTGGTTCCCATACCTTTGCGGGGGAACAAGGTTACTATCGGTATGAATTGGTTAAGCCCCAATGGGGCAGTGATAGACTACGTGCAGCAGCTAGTGCGAGTCAGAGCCCCAAGTGGGGGAGAGTTGGTGATTCAGGGCGAGAGACCACAGCGAGGGCCAGCCTTATGTTCGGCGGTGAGGGCAAGGCACTACCTCCAGCAAGGTTGCACAGGTTATGTCGCGTATATTATGGATACCCGAGAGGCGGGTAGAGCGACGGTGGACGAGGTGCCCGTAGTACGAGACTTCACGGATCTATTCCCCGAGGAGTTGCCTGGGATACCTCCGGAGCGCCAGGTGGAGTTCAAGATTGACCTAGTCCCTGGTGAAGCTCCGATAGCCAAGGCACCCTATCTTTTGGCTCCTCCCGATATGCAGGAGTTGCCTACGCAGCTGCAGGAGCTGCTAGACAAGGGATTTATTAGGCCGAGCAGTTCACCCTGGGGAGCCCGGATTGTGTTTGTGAAGAAGAAGGACAGGTCGCAACGGATGTGTATAGACTATCGGGAGCTGAACAAGGTAACAGTGAAGAACCGTTACCCACTACCGAGGATTGATGATCTCTTTGACCAGTTGCAGGGAGCATCTTGGTTCTCCAAGATCGATTTGCGTTCAGGTTATCATCAGATGAGGGTCAGAGAGGGGGATGTGCAAAAGACCGCGTTTCAGACGCGCTATGGCCTTTATGAGTTCGTGGTGATGCCGTTTGGGCTAACCAATGCTCCTGTCGCATTCAAGGACCTCATGAACCGCGTGTGCAGACCGATGCTAGATCGGTCTGTGATAGTTTTCATTGATGACATCTTGGTTTATTCCAAGACGCAGGAGGAGCACGAGGGGCATCTCCAAGAGGTGTTGGAGACCCTAAGGAGAGAGATCTTCTATGCTAAGTCCTCCAAGTGTGAGTTCTGGTTGCGCGAGGTGCAGTTTCATGGGCACCATGTCAACCAGGACAAAATTTCAGTAGACCCGGCCAAGGTAGAGGCAGTGATGAGATGGGAGGTTCCGCAGTCTCCATCTGAAATTCGGAGTTTCCTGGGTTTAGCAGGCTATTATCGGACATCCATCCAGGATTTCTCCAAGATAGTTGTACCATTGACCAGACTAACAAGGAAGGCCGTGGTCTTTCATTGGGGGCATGAGCAGCATGCAGCGTTCGAGACACTGAGACAGAGATTTTGTGAGGCGTCAATCTTAGCCCTGTCAAAGGGCATAGAGGATTTTGTTGTGTACTGCGATGCGTCCATCTCAGATTTGGGCGCGGTATTGATGCAGAGATGGCATGTCATCGCCTACGTGTCGAGGCAACTGAAGCCTCACGAGGCGAATTACCCGACGCATGACTTGGAGCTAGGGGTTGTTGTGTTCTGCCTCAATATTTGGTGTCATTACCTCTATAAGGTTCGCTGTACCATTTACACAGACGAAAACCCGAACCGAACCGAGAACCGAACCGAATTAGAACCGAATAAGCAATTCGATTCGGTTTTCGGGTAACTATATAAGGCTTATTCGGTTTTTGGGTTGTTCGGTCCGGGTTACCCGAATAACGGGTTATTCGGTCAAAAAAACCGAACCGAATATGAAGAGTCTTTTTTTCCCTTGCGGCCTTGCGTGAGTCGATTTAGTGTTTAATTTGTTTCTTTAAAAAGTTTGTTATGAAATCATAAGCTACAAAAGTCATAAAAAATACAATATTTATTCGGGTTATTCGACTCCTTAATCATCTTGTACATGTTATTTGGGTTATTCGGGTTATATACTAATAGATAGATTTTTGGGTGTTTTGGATGTTTAATATTTAGTGTTTAATTTGTTTCTTTAAAATATTTGTTATGAAATCATAAGCTACAAAAGTAATGCAAAATATTCGGGTTATTCGACTACAAAATCATTTTGTACATGTTATTCGGGTTATTCAGGTTATATACTAATGAAATCATAAGCTTCAAAAGTAATATAAAATATTCGGGTTATTCGGGTTATTCGGGTTATTCGACTACAAGGATTATTCGGGTTATTCGACTACAAAATATTCGGGTTATTCGGGTTATTCGACTCCTTAATCATCTTGCACATGTTATTTGGGTTATTCGGGCCGGAACCGAACCGAACCGAATAATACTCGAACCGAACCGAACCCGTATTGCTTATTTGGTTTGGTTTTCGGTTCATACAATTTGCTTTATTTGGTTTCCGGTTTATTCGGTTCGGGTCGGGTCCGACCCGAATAACATCCCTAGTTTGAGGTACCTCATGGATCAGCCAAATCTAAACATGAGGCAACGTTGGTGGTTGGATGTGGTAAAGGATTATGATTGCGAGATCCTTTATCACCCAGGGAAGGCTAATATGGTAGCCGACGCGCTTAGCCGTAAGGCAGCGCCGATCTGAGATATTTGCCTACGAATAACCGTAGTGACTCCGCTATTGGAGCGGATTCGGGAGGCTCAGCAGGAGGCTATGAAGGAGGAACATCGGAAGAGTGAGCGGATTGTGGAACAGGTTTCCTCCTTCGACTATGATAGCCGAGGGTTATTGACTCTTCACCGTAGGGTCTGGGTCCCTTATCATGGAGGCGTGCGCCAGGTTCTGATTGAGGAGGCACACAAATCCCGGTTCTGTATTCATCCCGGGGCGACAAAGATGTATAGGGATCTTCGTCTAGACTATTGGTGGCCCTGCATGAAGCAGGATGTGGCTTGGAACGTTGAACGGTGTTTGACCTGCAGGAAGGTCAAGGCCGAGCATCAGAGACCGCACGGCAAGATGCAGCCATTGGACAACCCGTTGTGGAAATGGGAAGATATTACGATGGATTTTATCACAAAGCTTCCCAGGACCGCACGAGGAGTGGATTCGATACGGGTCATCGTGGATCGATTGACCAAGAGCACCCATTTTATTCCAATTCTGGAGAGCATATCAGCCGAAAATTTGGCCGACATCTATATCAGGGAGATATTGGCACGACACGGGGTGCTAGTATCCGTGATTTCAGATAGGGATGTGCGTTTTACTTCCAGGTTTTGGAAGAAATTTCATGATGAGTTGGGCACTCGTCTGCATTTTAACACCGCTTTTCACCCGCAGACAGATGGTCAGAGTGAGCGAACCATCTAGACTCTAGAGGATATGTTGTGAGCATGCATGCTAGACTTCGGTGGTAGCTGGGATACCTATCTTCCTCTAGCTGAGTTCTCGTACAACAATAGCTACCATGTGAGTATTGATCGACCTCCCTTCGAAATATTGTACGGAAGGAGGTGTCGGACCCCGATATGTTGGGGTGAGGTTGGCCAGAGGGTCATGGGGAGCACCGATGTAGTGCTCAAGACGACCGAAAAGATTCAGCAAGTTCGGAGCAGGCTTCAAACTGCACAGAGTCGGCAGAAAAGTTATGCCGACAAGCATCGTTCAGACTTAGAATTCCAAGTCGGTGATATGGTTCTACTGATGGTGTTGCCATGGAAAGGCGTCATCCGATTCAGAAAACGAGGCAAGTTAGGCCCAAGGTACATCGGACCATTCAGGGTTGTCGCCCGGGTGGGCAAGCTGGCATACCGGTTGGATCTGTCAGCCGAGCTCAGTCAGATCCACAGCACTTTCCACGTCTCTTAGCTGCAGAAGTGCCTAGTGGATGATACGGCGGTGGTACCCTTGGAGGACATTCAGGTTGATGGTAGCCTGGATTACATCGAGCGGCCCGTAGCGATCCTTGACCGAAAGTCGAAGGCTCTGAGGAACAAAAGATTAGAACTCGTCAAGGTGCAATGGCAGCACCGGAAGGCATTGGAGTAGACTTAGGAGCCGGTGTATGAGATGATGGAGCACTACCCCGAGTTGTTTCAGGATCGTGCAGCAGACTTCGAGAACGAAGTCTAAAATAAGTGGGGGAGATTTGTAGCACCTAGTTCTTGGTAAGTACTCTGTTATTAAATCTTCTTTTATTTTTGCATTTTTAGCCTTGGACTCGGCGAGTCGAAGGACTGACTCACCGAGTAGAAGCGGGATGAGGTGCGGGTTTGAGTTGCGGACACGGTGAGTCGGGTCCCGGACTCAGCGAGTAGCCGCTGTTTGGAAAAAATCCCTAATCCAGGGGTTTGTACCCTATTTAAACGACCTTATGCAACCTCCTTTCCCCCTTTATGCTCCCAAATGCTCCTCATAGCAAACCATAACCGTTTTTGTGAAGATCTAAGGCTTTTTGAGTGATTCTTATGAGTTTTGATCTCAAGGAAGAAGGAAGAGCATAGAAGGATCACGAGGGGACTGAAGGATTTGAGTTTGGTTCATCATTTGCAGTCTTTGGAAGGTATAAAGTCTGAACCTGACTCATTCATTTGTTAGATCCCTCTTTGAGGTGATTTAGGGCTTTTTAAGCCATTTTTGGTGGCCAACCATGTTTGCAAACATGGTTGGGGGTTTGGACTTCTGTATCACGTCATATTATGAGCCACAAGTCAGATCTAGGTTGCTTTTTGCACCAACGAAGTCCCCATACAACAAAAGAACCATTTTAGAGCCTTTTAAGCTCTTATGTCCCATGCATGCACATAAAGTTTGTAACTTTACGTGCTAGATCGAGTTTATGGGCCTGGATCTATCATTTGGTTAAGTGTTGTACATCAGAAATCGAAGTTCTTGGTAAAGAATGAGATAGACTCGGCGATTCCATTCCTGGACTCGGCGAGTCGAGGGGTTTTGGTCCAATATCAGTGAGGGTCATCAGGACCAATTGAGTGTGGAAGGGTTTTAAGGAGTCCCGGGGAGTGACCCCACATTCTGGACTAAGCAAAGTGTTCTGGGAATTCATAATACTCAGCGAGTGTATGAACGGACTCGGCGAGTCCAAGGCAATCTTCATGGTACTCGACAAGTTGTTCATACAACTCGGTGAGTTGGATGTAGATTTAGTCGGTGTTCTTTTAGAAGGAAAACTCGTCGAGTCATCGCCTAACTTGACGAGTAAAAACGGGTTTGAGGTCTAATTGAAGGATAGGGACTCGGCGAGTTGGCGAACCAACTCGGCGAGTCAGCGAGCCAACTCGGCGAGTCAGGTCGACTAGAAGTTGACTTTGACTTTGACTTTGTCAGGGGTAAAATGGCCATTTTACCCTAAGAATAGATATCAGTTTTCTGACTGAGTGTTTTGTGGGAATTATAGCTGGAGGATTTCCGGAGCAGCAGCAGCTGCAACAGTCAGAGGATTCCCACATAGTTTAGCAGCTACTACGAGGTGAGTTACCTTCCAGTAGCAGTGGGGCTAAGGCCACAATGCCAGCCCACTAGTAGGAGTGTATGTTTAGATGATTGTCTCTATGATATTCATCTAGGGCTACTACCTGTGTTATGATTTTGTGCTAGCATGATATGATGCTATGTGCTAGTGGCAGTAGGGAAAATAGTCCCCAGAATACTGTTCGAGAGGACCGAAGGGGCAGATATGCCCAGCCATGTTAGATATACTATATGATACATGTTATGTGGTAGTGGTAAGGGGTGAAATAGTCCCTAGTGTCCGGTCGAGAGGACCGAAAGGGAGACCAGCACCCAGGTATGCTAGTCAGTATCCGGTCGAGAGGACCGAAGGGGATACCAGCACCCAGATATGCTAGTTAGTATCCGGTCGAAAGGACCGAAGGGGTAGGTCGGGCACCCAGATATGCCTGACAATATATGTATGATATGTGGTTGTTTGGTATGTGGTACGGTGGGGGAACTCACTAAGCTCCGTGCTTACGGTTTTCAGTTGTTATTTCAGGTGCCTCTTCAGCGAAGGGGAAGGAGCTGGCGCGGTAGCTGCATATCACACACACGCTCTTTGTTTTCCGCACTACGAGATATTCTGGGATTTATACTCTGACATTATGGTTGTTTTTATGTTTTGGTTTCGGATATGAAATATGTTTATGAAATGATGATGTTTATTTCCCAAATGTTTTTCCAAAGTGTTGATTTGAAAATGAAATTTTTGGCTGTGAAAATTGGGTCGTTACAGTTGGGCATATGGATTCAGAGGGGAAACCCTAATTTTTAGAGTTTTGATGCTATTTAAGGATCAATATGGCCTTACACCTATTTCTTAACTCTATCCTCCACCTCTCTTAGCCTCTATCTGGATACCCTAATCCTTGTGTGCAAGATTTGAAGATTTTTAGAGATACGTTGGTATTATTGGTGGTGAAGGAAAGCCTTTGAAGTGGTGGTATTGTTCTTAAGCCTTGCAATCCGAACTCTTCTCACCTTTGTGCATCTTTACAAGTATAAAGTTTAAATCTTGATGATTGCTTTGATAGATCTTGTTTAATCTTAGGTTTATGTTCTTTTGTCGCAAAATACTGATCTTTGTGAGAATGGAATACTACAGAGTTATTGATTTGTCCTTTTAGAAAATTTAGAGTGTTTGGTGTCAAAATGTGCAACCTTAGACCTTAGTTGTATTCCATCCAAGAGTGTTGGAGTTTTAGATGGTTGAATGAGCTATAGTTTTTTTGTTGGGCTCCTTGTATCTGTAAAAAGGCATAGGTTGCAACTTAATGGCCGTAGACAATTTATTAATCTTGGATCTAAAGTTGGATGTGAAGTCTTAACACATTAAGATCACTTAGTAGGAATTTGGACGGCAGGGTATCACGCTGAGCGTAATGCTCTGTATACTGGGCTTAGAAGGTTGATACCCTCTGACCTCCCTTTCGTCAATCAAGTTGTACGCGAGGCGTAGCAGAGAGTATGACAAACATACTCTCAGAAGACCCATTTGGGCCATTTTTAGGCCTTGGGTCTTTATGGTTTTAGACTTCAACTAGTTGAATAATGAATGGAAAGGGTAAATTGGTCTTTTTCCTTCAGATAGAAAAAGGATGAATTAGACTTTCATTTATAGGTTTGTCCTAACTTTTTAACTAGTATTATCCATGGGATATGTTAGTGTGAGGAGTCGTATCAACAACATCTCGAGTGTCCGACTCAGTAATCTTCAGTTAGATGTGTGTCTCCTCATTGTATACATGGGTTGTAGGCACCAATGCTAGCCCATTATTCTTTTATATAGAATGCTAGTTGTCATGTGACTTTTTTATATCTTTCTACAATCAGGTTGAAATAAACCCCAAGTTTGGGGACCACTATTGTATGATCGGGTTCAAATAAACCCCAGGGTGGGGCCTATAATAGTATTATTGGGTTAAAATATGCCTAGAGCGGGGCCATTATTGAATGACCGGGTTGAATTAAACCCTAGGGCGGGGGCCCAGGGCTACACCCGTATTTGTTTATTGTGTTGGAATATAACCCAAGGATAGGCCCAGTTGTTTGTTTGGTATGTGGTAATTTGGTGGAACTCACTAAGCTTTGTGCTTACAATTTACATTAATGATTTCAGGTATATCCAGTACAAAAGGGAAGAGCCTAACGTGATGGCATAGCATCCTCCCCTCATGATTTCCGCAATTTTTGGATACTATTACTCTGATGTTTTGGATATTGTACAATGTTATTGACTTGGATCTACTTGATGATTGAAACTATTGATTTTTAAATGAAAATTTTTATCACAGTTTTTGGGATGTTACACGATGTATTGGTTCAATCAAGATTAAACATAGTTCAATCAACCTTTACACACTGAACCATCTTAGATAATTATCTTGTATATTGGATTTTAGATTTGTATACTTTATTCAAGATTAGCGGTTATTATTTTTTTGTGCTTCTAGAGTATCAAGTAAGAATCGGCCAGGTAGGAAAAGTCGGAGGGCAGGACCAATTTGGTGTATACTCGTTCTGAAATCCAGCAACCCAAGACGATAATTCCAAGCTAGGAACCATTCAAATACGTAGTCTATCAGTAGGGTAATTAATAGTAATACTTTCATTTATAAGTTTGAAGGAAAACATTATGGGAGTACATGTCCTAAGTTGTAGTCGTAATTCGTAAAAAAAGTACCAACTCACTATAGAAACCAGGCTCTGAACCCATTCTAGCACAACTTACCCGGGTGTTGGCAGAAATGACTAGTAGTCACGGTACATAGATTTCTCAAATCACAGAGCGCTAGCCATAAATATCTATTTAAACGAAAGCCTATATGTCTTCAAGCAGATAATTTTTTCTTGACTTGATCATTAATCCATCCTAGGAACACATGCAATTTTTGAAAACATCAACTTGATGTTGGTGACTTCACAGGTTTTGAGGTAAAGTTATAATATACTCTTTTGGAAACTTTTGAGAAATCTTTATGATTCTTAACTTATTAGCTTCCTATGTTTTGTTATATTGCCTCCTATATTAATATCTTTATAGGACATTCTGCTAATCTTATCTTATTATTTTCTTTTGAGTATTCTACTAATCCTAATTTGATATCTTCGCAGGTTATTTAACAATCCTATCTTATTAAATTTTAGGATATCTAACAATCCTTTCTTTTTATCTTTTAGGATATCTAATGATCCAATCTTAGTATCCTTAAGGATATCGAACTACCTAACATATTTTATCTACCTCTCTAAGGCATCCCTAATGGTATTCAGATCTCTAAGGTGTTTGTAATATACTAAGATGAACCTCCATAATCGATGATGTTTGACTAATAATTGTCCCACCATGATGCTTCATCGGACGTTCAATAATGATTAATAATATAGTTATCCTGTCGGGATTGTAGCTTGCAATCGTAAGTGGTGGTGTCAATCCATGTATAGATCTATACATATCTTCCTAACTCTCACAAGAATAACGATTATAGGTACCGAGGAAATCGAATTTAATCAAGGCTATTAGATGAATATTAAGAGCTCACTAATGGATTAATCTTAGGTATTTTATCTTTTATCTTTTATCATTTATCTTCTATATTTTATCTTTCATATAATTATCCTAATATAAACAGCTTTAATATTATATTTGATAGTTATATCTTTTGATCTCATAATTATTTTGTGTGTGTGTGTATGTGTGTGTGTCTATATATATATATATATATATATATATATATATATATATATATATATATATATATATATATATATATGTGTGTGTGTGTGTGTCTATGTATGTATGTGTGTATGTATGTATGTATGAATGTATGTATCATAAACACCCACACACACACACACATACACACACATATATATATATATATATATATATATATATATATATATATATATATATATATATATATCTTAATTATGGTTAATTTGATAACTCGATATTTGGGCAGAGCAACAATTAGCTACAATGCATATACATATATTTGACCAGCATAACTTCTAGGTATGATGTTAGCCTAGTGGTTTGGTCATTATAACATCTACATATTATCTCTTCCTAGACTATCGGGCATGATAACTCTTAGGCATAAGATCATAGCTTACAACTACGCATAGTATCTTTAGTCACATTAGCCTAAGGATTTAAGCTTTATAAAACAGTTGATATTTATAGATTTTTATTAAACCATTTGATAAGAATGTATTCCTCCATACAATATTTAAAATAGTGAAATTGGGGCCGTAAACTCGCCTTAGTAGCATATTTAGAAGCATCCAATCCATTACATCCGAAGCCATGCGACATTAGGATCTCCGAAATAGCTTGAGAGGTATAAAACAGAGTGTTTGGTAGAGTGTTTTGGATGAGGAAATCAGAAATTGAGCACCTTATTTATAGTGGTTGTGCACATGGTGCATTTCATGCGCGATGTGCACTTGCTTTGTGGCTCCATCAAGAGCTTGCCACCTGTTACATTTCTGATGGTCAACGTCTCTCTAATCTCGACGAATCAAGGTGTCAGATGTCGTGACAAATATGGGGCGCACTTGGCGTGCACCTCTCAACATTTATAAAAATTCATATCATCCTTATATGAATCATGTTTCTTACACTCTTTATATATTTGTGTGGCTCTCTACCAGTACTAGAACTTTACTTAAGGTCGCATTAACAAATTTTTACCGTCACTTTTAACCCTTATTTTATATTTTTCTGTAAATCGTATCTCCTTCATAAGACTACATTTTTGACCTTTTTCATTTTAAAGTCCTTATCTCTCGGGTTACTACGATTTTCCTTTTTGTGACGTTAGCCGTAACTCAAATGAGTTCTTTATTCTATTTTGACGTTAGTAGCGTTATTAACATGATTGATTTTTATCTTTTAAAAAGTCATATTTCCCCTGATCGGAGTCAGATTTTTACAACGATAATATCCATGGGATCACCTTGTTGTGTACTTTCCAAATACATTTTACCCTATTATTATCATTTAAAAAATCATATTTTCCATCGTTATGAAAAGTTCTATCATAATCATCGGTTGATGCTAATCTCTAGTGACAATTGGTGATAGAAAATTCCCAAATGTCACAAATCCTCATAAAAACAAAATTATATGTTAAGAGTCAAGTCTTTCATTTAATAAAGGAAACAACATTTTCAGTGAAGATTATAAGGACACATACAAACATATCAAAGATGAAATCAAGATAGTTGATTGCTTTAATATTCCGGTAGTTTCCAAAGATGAGATGATGTTATAGTGTTTCAAATTACAATTAATGACGCAACAAATCAATGGGTCATGGGTTACCACTAGATTCCGTAACCACGTAAGAAATTTGAAGTCTAAATTCATCCAACAATACAGCCCACCTTCAAAATATGCAAAGCTTGAAGCCAAAATAACCAACTTTCAACAATTAGAAGAATATACCTTACATGAGAAATGTCACATCTACAAAGAATTGCTTCACAGTTATCCTACATAATATCTAGATGCACACTAAAATCATCCAAACATTCTACAAATGGTAAAAATGGGTGCAGTTAACAACTTGTAGATTGTCAAGGTCCTCTTATGAAGAAGACCCCTACGACTGCAAGAGAAATAATACAAGATTTGGCGCATCAGTCACACCAATGGCACTCATAAAAGCATAGAAAAAAGAGTAAATGAGGATAGTTCGGATAATTTAGCGAGTATTTATGCAAAGCACAATAGTATGAGTCAAAATATGCAAAAGATAAATGCAACAATTCACTAAATACAAGAAGGTGGTGAACATTATATTGAAAAGAAGAAAATTTAAGTATGCTACTTGTCAAAAGATAAAAAAATACGGGTGAAAAGCAAAAAGAATACGAGAAAGAGAAAAACGGAATCTCAAATCTCTTTTTATTCGATTTGTTTAGGCATCGCAGAAGTGCTACAATAACACCAATGCCACTCAGCATATTTAATAGCCTTCAATCCTAAACATTAAAAAAAAGTCAGTCAATTCTCTCAACTATTCTTGCAACACATTTAGAAAGTATTACCGAGCAATGCAGTTCCATAAGAACAAGTAAAGGTAGTAAATACCATAAGCAGTTAGGGTGCGAAGTCACTCTTGGATGTCATGTGGGCTTACTCCTTTGTATGTATGTAATGAGTTGTTTTTCCTTTATAAGGAAGTGAGTGACACTCATTTTATGTAAGAAGAACTTGTGAGAGTTAGTTTAAAGAGAGAAATATTGCAAACCCACTTGTACTCTTTCTATACTAATGATAGCCAAACCCATATTTATTTACTCTAGTGTTCTTCGTGTTTGTAATATGAATCACTAAATCATCTCATATTCCACATTCATCATCATGTTTAACACCACTGCAATTGGTATAAGAGCAGGTGTTCTTGATTTGATCAATAATTGATCTATGATGACATTCTTGATTTGGTGATTCATCGTTGTTATTTGATCTTCGTGTTTTAGAGAGTTTTTGGAATCAAGAAATCGAATTACTCCTTGATTCAAGTGATTTTTTCTTTCTCTTTCTACTAAACCCATTCAAAATCACTTGCTCTCTCTAGAAAAACCCAAGATTTTATCAACTGATCAAAGATGGATGAAACAATTCGTGAAGATTGGTTTGTGAATGATTGTCCATGGTCATTCAGTTTTGAAAGAGTTCTCAATTATCTTGTAACTGGGTATTTCAAACAAAATTCACTTATTTCAAGTAAGAAATGTGAATATGGAAGGATTAATGGTTATCCTCTATATCAAAATCATCATGTGTTGTTTCTTAATTGTTTGGTAGCAACTTATCAAGAAAGAAGGAAGAAGAAGAAAGAGGATAAAGTAATTGAAGGAATTCATCTTGATGAATTCATATATGGTGATAATGTTCTTGCTTCTTACCCGGATGTTCTTAAAGAAGTTCATGATATTCATGATGTTCTTGATCTTCAAGAAAAAGGAGTTCAAGTTGATTTTCATGGAGAAGAAAAAGTTTTTTGCTTAATTGGAATTCAAGCCGATGATATTTTGTGTCCTCGTGATTCGTTTGAAAGAATAATTCCTTATCGAAAACCATCAACTCAAGAAATTCACAAATATTGAACTCCAAAAGATTTGATTCAAACATGCAAAGTTGAAATTATCATGAATGAAGTTGTTCTAGAAATCAATTTTTCAAGATGCATAAAGATGAGAAAGAAAAAGAAGAAAAAGAGCAAAATTAAGAACATGTGGCTTTATTCACAAAAATCTTCAAATATTGTTGTGAAGCCAAAATCTATGAAGCAAATTTGGGCTCAAAGCAACAATCCCCAAGTTTTGCAACAAATTTGAATTCAAAATACAAAAGTGATGATGGTTCTTATGAAGATGGTGTTAGATTGTTAAAGAACACAAAGAACGAGTTATACAACACTCGTCATGGGTGGTATAATATTCAGTTTGGTGATTTTCTTGTTCCAACAAAAGAACCAAGATCATCAATGGTTGATTCATGTGTTGCAAACGGAAAAAGAATCGTCAAGAAGATTTCTCACATTTTCAAATGGATTCCAAAACATTCTTCATCTTTCATGATTCGATAAAGAACAATCCAGGTTTTATCAAAATTGAATTTTAATTTCGATTTGTGCGTTTCGTTTTTCATTTTTGATCGTTTTGATTCGATGGATCTATTTCATTTCAAACCCCATTGTTGATCCAATTATTTTTGTTTAGCTCAACCAAAAATCAAAATCATATTCTTGCATTTTTTTCTTAAAATTTCGAATCAATATTTTATTATCCAAATTTAATCATATTATTGCTCATCCAATAATCATATTAATTTTTAAATCAACTAATAATTGCTTCAAATCCAAATTGTTCTTATTTCAATCATCTTAAAAAATCGTATGATTCAAAATCCCACAACTTAAGTCCAACACTATTAATCTTTATTGAGCCAAAATTGTTAAACGGTTAATGTTCATATATTCATCTCGATACTTCATCTTCGTATGTTCATCATGCTCGATCTTGTGTTCTTGATAGAGTCAATGTCAAATACTGATTCATGAGATTGTTGATGCCAAAAGCCTTGTTGCCTGGTAAGGTTTTATTAAATCGAATTTTCCTTGATTTTAACTTGTACATTCTTTAGCCTGATGTCGACTTCGAATTATGTTTTTTTCATTCGTATTGCGATGAAATTGGAGTAGAAGACAGGATTCGAATTCAGTAAAATTTAATGGATTGAATTTTCGATTGTAATCTAGTAATGATCTCATGATTGATTCAATCGCTTGAAACAAAATTGGATAACAAAGAATCAAGGGTGAATTGGACATTGAATGTGCTTGTCATAGGGTTTGATGTTTGGGTTTCAGTGTTCGATATTCATTGAATTATGTTTCAATGATGGTTCCACTGTAACTCTTTTGATTTTGATTGGGTTAATAGTCAAACGAATTCTTGATGAATCGAAATCGCATTTGATGGTATCATGTTTATTGCAGTTCGAGGCGAATGCAATTTTGTTTGGAGTCGAATGCTTTGAAGAATGAAGATTTTTCGCAATGAATCAATGATGTTTTGAAGTATTGGGAATTTACAACATGGTGAATTTACATATCAAGTCCCTGCAGTTAATGTGAATTAACACTTTATGCCCAGTTTCACCATTAGGTTAAAGTTTCACATCTTAGACTATTTTGGGTGCAACGGGTCCCTATAGAATTCTGATATTGATAGTTTTTAGCATGATTTTCAAAATTCTTGCAACTCTCACCAAAAGTTGAAAATTTTCACAAAAATTGGAAAATTTTTCATGACTTTTTCGTGATTTTTTTTTATGCAATTTTTTCATGGTTTCATTTTTGACACACATCGAGGGGCAGATTTGTGTTGTTCATTCATCGAGCGCTTCTCAAACTTAGTGGGTTTTATCAGTTTTTAATTATAAAAGGGAGAGAATGTAGAGTAGGTATTCAAAACTTCTCGAGTATTCAGTTGCAGATTTGGAGAGCAATATTACTTCGAGGTGGAGTTGGTCTTGATTGCGCGAGCTCGTTGGATATTGAAGTCGGGACATCGAATCCTAATTTTAAGGGGGAGAATGTTAGGGTGTAAAGTCACTGTTGGATGTCATGTGTGCTTGCTCCTTCGTATTTGTGTAATGAGTTGTCTTTCCTTTATAAGGAAGTGAGTGAGACTCTTTTTATGTATGGAAGAACTTGTGAGAGTTAGTTTAGAGAGAGAAATATTGCAAACCCACTTGTACTATTTCTAAACTAATGAGAGCCAAACCCAGATTTATTTACTCTAGTGTTCTTTGTGTTCATAATTCTTGTATGATTCACTAAATCATTTCGTATTCTGTATTCATCATCATGTTTAACACCACTGCATAAGCGATGCTACATTCCAACCTCCGACTCTTAAAGACCCTAAAAAACCAAAAACAAAAATCTAATCAATCCAATAAAGAGGTTGAAAAATAAAATAAAAATGAGAATGAAACTCTACGAACATCACTTGGTGAAGACAAGCATGTCCCATTACGTTCTTTTGAGTAGATTCCTTAAGTGCCCAATATAAAATTGTATCAACCACCACTACCTTATTCCAAAAGGGCGAGATACGCCCAACACAACACAATCAAGAGCAAACAAAACTACTGGACTTAGAGATCATATCACTCTCGATAAACATAACATTCATATATGTAATAGCTCAAATGCCAAAGTCTGTGAAATTCTTCAAAGATTTACTCACCAATCGAAAGAAAATGGACCAAGCGACAAATGGGGTACTAAATGAACGATGTTATCCTGTTATTATAAACAATTTACCTTCCAAGATAAAGGATCAGAGAAGCTTAATATTACCGTGTGATTGTGGTAATTCCAGAAATACACTGACATTATCCAATTCTAGTGCAAATATTAATCTAATATCGTAATCATTCTACAAAAGCTCATCAACTCATAATTAAAGACAAAAATTATGGCAATTCAAGTGGCAAACCACTCAGTCACTTATCCTAATGGAATTATGGAGTACTTGTTCGTTAAAGAATGAAAGTTTGTATTCCTAATTGATTTTGTAGTCCCAAATATAGAAAAAGATGACAACATTCCGATAATTCCCATAACACCTTTCTTAAGCACGACAACGCCTTTAGTAGATATCGATGAGTCAATGTTAACATAGAGAATAGGATCCGAATACATATTCTATGAGTTACAGTCACCAAAGTCGGGGTATCAATAATGAATGTTTTTCAGTTGTTCTGTTTTTCAGTGTGATCTATAAAATTTCTAAAAATACATAAGTCATTTGGTTAAATATGGACTAACATGAAATCTTTCCCAACATGTGGTTTAGATTCCGTACTTCATTTTACGCCATATTTTCATCATTTTTGGTTTGGTATTCGATAAGTTAGAATCCCCCCCCCTGGTCAGGTTGTCAATGCTAAAAAACGTTCGGCTTTATGTTTTATCTTTTTTTGCATTATGATTAATGCTAATTCATTTTCATGCATTTTTGAAAAAAAAACATGTGAGAAGTATCTTGATAGAGTACCGAAACATTCACATTTAACTATGATAATGATAACAAAATAGGGAAAATGACTCTTGACGGTAACAAACGGTTGTGTTTGTTCTCATTTGGTCCATTTCCTTTTTTTATGTATTCAATATTCCATCGAAATTGTTGTTTGTGTTCTCCATAGCCCTTTTGACCGGATTTTGACCCGTGATAGTCGGTCAAAGGGTTATGGTGAAAACAAACAACTAGTTCGATGGTATATTGAGTACAAAAAAAATGAAAGGGACCAAATGAGAAAAAACTCAACAGTTGGTTACCCTCCTGAGTCATTTTCCCCTAAAAGTTAAATGAAATTAAACTTGTAAAATTGTCAAAGACTGCAACCTTCTTTGGCCATAACGTACATGAAGAGCGTTTTAAAGGGGTGGCTTCATTAAAACGTTGTCTATGCTATGCTTACTGTGATTAATTGTCAACACCTCTCTGCAAAAGAATATGGTTGTGTATGAGATGTATATTTATCAGTATAAATGTTTACTTCAAGGTATATTATGATGATGTGTCTGCAAAAGTTGCATGATAATATCTTATCCCATGAATTCGATCTTAAAGTTAAATAAACTCAAAAATCACAACATTTGTGATTTCATTCATTTGTAAACTTGTCTAGAATCCATGATACGATAAATCATTTGATTGGAAATGTAAATGTAGTCCTGAAATGCACCTGTTTAATCAAGATTCTCCTAATACATATTCAAATGCATTACAAAGTTGTACATGTATGAATAATATTCTTTCGTAGATTTTGTTTTGAAGAGAAGAAATAAATCTCATAAAGTCATTAATATAAGCAGGAGATGATATGACATTTGCTGTAAATGAGTAAAGGGAAAATGATTCTTGAGGGTAACTAACTGTTGCGTTTGTTCTCATTTGGTCTCTTTTTTGTACTCAACATACCACTGAACTTGTTGTTTGTGTTCACCATAACCCTTTGACCGGCTATCACAAGTCAAAAGCCAGTGAAAATGGATATGGTGAACACAAATAACAAGTTTAATCATACATTGAGTACAAAAAAAAACTGATCAAATGAAAACAAACACAACAGTTAATTACCATCAATAATTACTTTTCCTAACTAGTATTGTGGCATACTTTGAAAATGATCTTAGTAGAGTACCAAAATATTTATATTTTAATTCTCCTAGTACTATTATTCCCTAAAAGTTAACTTTAGCATCAAAAAACTAACTTTGACTACAGTTTTAGTGACTTGTACCATACACACCGAGTTATATCGGTCAAACCAGTACATGATCCGAAAAACCGACACCAACACCAGAACCGATATGCCACGATCGGTGCAATCCATAGTCTTTAGAATCCTACCAAACCGGTCCGGTTCCAGTCCAATCAAATGCTCTTCCCTGTAACTAATTAAAATAGTTAAGAATTGTATAAAAAAAAAATAAATTTTTATTGATTCCTCACTTATATAATGTCCATATTTATCAACCGAAAATCCACAAGCATATTCCTTTTCACAGTGAAAAAGACGATAGTTGAAGATGACGTGGAAAAAAAAATAAACTTATAGAATAACGGTTACCCTAAAATATACATTTATAATATATGGTAATTGCTGTGAATAACTCGTATAATCTATTGGTAAAAGGTTAGTAGGTTAACCATATATAGGTTATCTTTTCATTTGCTAGAATAAACAATTGATTTATTTCCATTTTTAAATTTTTTAAACTTACGTGTGCTTATGAACCCAAACAATGATCGTATTCTGCTAGAAGATAAAAAATGATATTTGTGATGCAAAGTAGTCGTAATTGCCACCTCACAATGAAAAGAAAATAAATAACTATAAATAATGTAATCTATTTTCAAAGGATAATCAATTAATAGGGTAAGATATTTTTTGAAATGTATATATTTAATATTTTTTTTTTTATAAAATAAACCCTTATACTTTATTAGTATATACATATTAGGTCATTTTCACCGGATTCTACAGGTTTTGCTAATATGGAAAGGTTTTATTTTAACAAAAAAAGAATAAGGACTAAATGTGTACATTTCAAAAATTATCTTACCCTATCAAGTCATTTTCTCTTTCTTTTATTTTGTTGAGATGAAATACCCAGGTGGCATCCACAAATCCACAACCAGATTTTTCCAACTTTTATTCATCATAAAAAAGAGGGAGAACCCCGATCTTTGGCGACTCCTTTGTGTGTTCCTACACATCACTGGTAGCAAGGAGGAATAATGACAAAAACAACAAGGTCGAAGGGGTAGGCAGGAGGAAGTGGAGACGGTAGTTGGCGGCAAGGAGCTGCTGTGGTAGCCCCCTAAAGATTATTTCTTCTTTTTCTGGCAACATATCTCAAAGATGGAGGCAAAGAGAGACAGATCGGAAAAACACAACAGGTAAATGGTGTTTGGTTGTTACTGTTCGACCGGAAGGAAGAGAGACAACAAAGAGAAGGGTCGCCGCCCTTTTCTTGTTGCCGGAGGATCACCCACATCCGGTGACTAAGCTAATTAATTGCTATTTAATGTCACTTGTGCTTCCACATCAGTAAAACCTGTAGAATCCGGTGAAAATGATCTAATGTGTACATATTAATAAAGTATAAGGGTTTATTTTACAAAAAAAAAAAAATAAGGACTAAATGTGTAGAATTCAAAAAGTATCTTACCCTATTAAGTTATTTTCCTTAAAAGAAAATTCGTAGATGACCGGTATACCGGGTATTGCCGATCACAAGGATTGCATTGTTACAAAAAATAAAGTATAAGAGTTTATTTTACAAGAAAAAAAAAATAAAGACTAAATGTATCCATTTTAAAAAATATATTACCTAACAAGTAATTTTCCCATTTTCAAATTCAGAACTTTGATACACAATAATCTTCCTCTCTTCCCAAAAAACATACAGTACCAGCTTGATATATAACAAAATAGCTGATTATTATTAATTATGTATTTAGAATACTATAAAAAGGTGTAAGCATTATAACATCTTATTATTTATTAAGTTCTTATACATAATCATTACAAATAACTCTACAAAACTTCTATTAATTAAAAGATATTTGTAATAATGAATATATTCAACTATCAAATTGAATCGTGTGAACAAGAAATTCGCATATATCTTAAATATATATAAAAAATAGCACGATATTGACTGGCTTTTATTATTAATCGCGTGTTAAATTAGTGTCAACAATAGACAATATAAAAGTAATCCGTTGTAGTGTGTGTTCTAAGCTGTAAATGATATGGGAACCGAGTCTATCCTCTCATCTTTCGTAACACACATGTTATTAAGACACCATAGAAACCCTTTTTTCTCCTGTATTTCAATTATTCAAACACATAACACATACACCCTATAAACCCTTTTCTCTTCTCTCATTTCATTTTTTTTGAAAGATTCATTAATTTCAATTCTCCAAACACATCGCAAATGAAAATCCAATCTCTAATCTCTATTATTCCTTTCAACACATATAATTTTATTTTATTTTAAATTAAAATTTTAACACATATAATTAAATAAATAAACTAATGTAACGCCCTGTCTCTGGTATGTTGCTTCCGTGGCATTTATTTAGAAGTTTTATTGAGGGACTCGGCGAGTCTATGTCTTGACTCGTCGAGTAGGGTCGAGTTTTCGTGCACGTGTTAGTCGGTGACTCGGCGAGTCCATATTCGGGACTCGGCGAGTCTGCCTGCCTGGAAGAAACCCTAAATCCCCGGGTTGCTCACTATTTAAGCAATGCTTTGTGCCCCAAACCTGCCTCCTTCACCCTCAGAGAGCTGTGAGAAAACCCTAATCCATCCCTTATTTATTTTAAGTGCTTTTGTGTGTGGATTTTGAAGGCTTGAAGAAGAAGAAGAAGAAAGGAGCAAAGAGAAGAGGTGTAGAGCAAAGATCCAAGGGCAAATCAGAGTTCATTGAGGTATTTCTCGGATTCCTTCTGTTTTATGCTTTAGACCTCCATTAGAACTCTTCTAGGGCTAGTTTGATGCTTTTTCTAAGCCCTATAGTTGTATGGATGCCTTAATAGGTCGAGATATCCCTAGATCTGTTCATTTAGGAGTTGTAGAGCCCGGATCTATTGCCTTTTTGGAGATGCCTTGCATAAGAACCCTAGATCTAGCCTTTATTATGCTTTTTGAGCCTTATTAGCTTCTTGGTTGCTTTTGGGCACGTAAAGATAGAATCTTTACGTGCTAATCGAGTTAAGGAAGCCCAGATCTATAAGTTTCAGCCGCTGGATTCAAGCAGAATCGAGTTTAGAGTAGCTGCATGGCTATGACTCGGCGAGTCGGAAGAACGACTCGGCGAGTCAAGTCGCGAGTCCCGTTTTTCCCCTTTGAGTGATGACGAGTGGAAGCCTGTGAGTAGTAGAGTGGACTCAGTGAGTTGGAGAGCAGACTCAGTAATAGAGGGACTCGACGAGTTGTTCATACAACTCGGCGAGTCCAAGGCAATCTTCTTAGCTCATGAACAACTCGTCGAGTAGTTCATATGACTCGGCGATTCGGATGAAGATTGTCTGAGTTCTTGGATCGAGAGGGTACTCGTCGAGTCGATGCCATACTCGACGAGTAGCCACGAGTAGGGTTGAGAAGTGAGACTAGAGACTCGGCGAGTTGGCGGCCCAACTCGGCGAGTCAGGTCAAATGTGGGTTGACTTTGACCGAGAGAGTTGACTTTGACCAAGGGTAAAAGAGTCATTTTACCCCAGTGCAGTGTTTAGCATTTGATTGAGTGTGTTTATGGACTTGTAGCCGTGGAGATACCGGAGCAGCAGCAGTTAGCTTCCAGAGCCATTCACACAGCAGCCAGTTCACGAGGTGAGTCTCCTTTCAGTAGGAACGGGTCTAAGGCCACAATGCCGGCCCGTTTAGTTAGCAGTAGTCCCGGACTTTGGTCCGATGCAGTAGGTAGAGTGCTTGATGTCTTTGTGATTCAAGCATGTTTGTGTTATGTGTTCCGGACTCTGTTCGGATGCAGTATGCAGTATATGTGATTATAATAGTTGATATGTGTTATGCTATGCCATGATCAGCCAGTTCCGGACTTCGGTCCGATGCAGGGGACAAGGTCCCAGTCAGTTCCGGACTTCGGTCCTATGCAGCTAGTTCCGAACTTCGGTCCGATGCAGCAGTTCTGGACTTCAGTCCAATGCAGTTAGTTCCGGACTCTGGTCCGATGCAGGGGACAAGGTCCCAGTCAGTTCCGGACTTTGGTCCGATGCAGCTAGTTCCAGACTTCGGTCTGATGCAGTAGGCAAGGCCTAGTATGTGCTTTATATGTATTGTATGGTATATGGTAGCTTGGGGGAGCTCACTAAGCTTCGTGCTTACAGTTTTAGTTTTGGTTTCAGGTACTTCCGCAAGCAAAGGGAAGAGCTCGAGATGGTGGCATCGCACACACCACAACTTTAGTTTTGTCCTGGGAGTTGATTTAGTTTTCTTGATATGTTTGGATAACAGTTATGATACCGTTTTTCTCACAGTATTTTATTATGGTTTTCGAAACACGCAGCATATGGTTTTATTATGTGATACTCAGTCTCGTGGTTTTGTTATAATAAAAATCGAAATTTTTGGGTGGTATTTTTGGATTGTTTCAAGTTGGTATCAGAGCCCTGGTTTGAGGGATTCGGATACACTTCCGGGTGCATCTGAACTCAAACTAAGGGAAAGATAAAAAGATTTTCAAAAAGAAAAATGTTTTCGAATGAGATTTTGAAAAGCACTTAGAAGGAAAAGAATTTTTAAGCAAGATAAGGGTGTGGTGCATGCGATCAGCCGAGCTCAAGTAAGTACTCCCAAATTACCAATACAAGCTTATTATTATGATTAATTGTTCCAGAAGAACAGCATGCTAGTATAGGACTAAGGATCTAGGAGGATGCCTTATGTGCCTGCTATATGTGTTACAGCTTTATGAGAACTGCATGCTAGTATTGAGTAGACAGCAGTAGGATAGCCTGTTTAGGTTATGCCTGGTAGCGCGAGCTTAGCATTGTATGCTAGAGTAGCTTCTTGTTATGAGAATAGTTTTGCCTGAGTATGTTTCCTTTATCCGGATGCTGCTTGCTTCGTGCTTTGTGGGACTCTGGGTGGTGGGAGTTAGCCATTAGGTGAATACGTCGCATCACATGTGATCAGGGTTGAATAATCTCAGAGTGCTGGATTTGGCCCTATTGCGCAGCTCTTGTCTGAGTCCAACCGTTGTAGGGACGAGTCTTTTACTCGAAGGATTATCCGAGCCTCATTGCATGTGATGGTATTCAGGTGGTGGCTAATTAGCATTACAAGGAGGCCTTCAGCAGCTGAGGACTGGTTTGAGTAGAGTCAGAGATTTCCCTAGGGCAAGCCTAGGATGAGAGTAGTAGAGATCAGTAGTAGTAGAAGTGACCTGGTGGAGTCAAGGCAGTTCTTGAGGAAAGTACGGATAGATGTGGAAGGTAGTATGGGCCCGTACTACTAATAGCAGAGGATCCGTACTCGAATCAAGGAAGGCCGAGACAAGACCAGGAAGCTAGTAGTAGTATCAATGATCCCTTGAGATATTTCAGTTTTCTGATGTTGCTATGATGTGTTTCAGAATGGTGGTTTTGCGTCCGAGGACAGCAGCCGGTATTGGAGGTGCCGGGGAGGGATCAGGATCAGGCTCGGGGGACGAGCGCATGGATGAGCAGACCAGAGAGTTTCTTTCTTCAGAGATTACTCGTATCATTTTAGAGCAAAATCCTGTGATCTTCGGTTCGATCAAGGAGGGTATCCTAGATCTGATGGATGAGAGATTGGGCACCTTCCATGCCGAGCTGGCGGCCATGATAGGGTCGCGTACACTTACATTCAGGGAGTTCAGCGCATGTGGAGCTCCAGACTATCACGGGGCGCGGGACCCCATAGCGAGTACTAGATGGTTGGCGGATGTGGCCAACGCGTTCTGCACTAGCAGGTGTCCCGAGGGGGACAAGGTCAGATTGGCATCCTGTCTTCTGAAGGACAGGCACGAGATTGGTGGGAGGAGGTCGGACATACCATTGGAGATGATGCAGCGTTGGATGCCATGACCTGGGCTGATTTCTCTACCAGGTTCAGGGCGGAGTTTGCACCAGTTATTGAGGTGCAGCAGTTAGCCAGAGAGTTTCAGGACCTCACCCAGAGTATAGAGACCGTGGCAGAGATCACCGCCAAGTTCAGGGAGAGGGCTCTTCTTGTTCCCCAGTATGCGGCCGATGAGGAAATGAAGAAGGCCCGTTATCATGAGATGTTGTGGAGCGATATCCGCCAGTTTGTGAGCCGGTCCAGCTGTAAAACGCTGGATGACATGATTGCTAGGGCTCGGGAGAGGGAGATTGATCTCGAGATGGAGAAGAAGAGGAAACCGGAGGCGGTTTCGGGTTCAGGCAGTTCGGGCAAAAAGCCCAAGGTTTCTGATCACAGATCCAGGAGTCAGCAGAGCCACGGTCGATGTGGCAAGTGTGGGAGATTGCACGAGGGGGTGTGCAAGGTAGGGAGTTCCGGTTGCTACAAGTGCGGTCGGACTGGGCATTTGAGCAGGGATTGTACGGCCCCTACTACTGCCGTTGCAGCATTAGATCTGATTTGCTTTCAGTGCAATCAGAGGGGACATAAAAAGTCCTAGTGTCCGAGTTTAGCTGCAATAGGGAAGGTGGCTGCACCTGCCCCTGCTACTTTGAGGATTACAGATGGCCGGCAGGGCCGAGCCGAGACGCCAGTGGCGAAGAGTAGGGCGTTTCAGATGACAATAGAGGAGGCGCGAGCGACTCCTGATGTGGTGACGGGTATGTATCTTCCCTTCATCTCCTTATTATTATTGATTGATTATTGCTTATGATTGTATGTTTTATATAGGGTCGTTCTCTGTGAACGGTATTTCTGCTATGGTATTATTCGATTCGGGGGCTACCCGATCATTCGTATCGCTTGCGCTTAGCAAGAGATTTAGCAGAGCTCTAGGGGAGCTGGATTGCCCATTAGAGGTCGAGATAGCAGATGACAGGACCGTGAGGGTCGGCAGAGTGCATAGAGGGTGTTCTCTTCAGTTGTTTGATGAGTAGTTTTCGGTGGACCTGGTTCCTATTCCCCTGTGAGGGAATAAGGTTATTGTGGGCATGGATTGGCTAAGCCCCAATGGGGCGGTAATTGATTGTGAGCTTCAGCTAGTGAGGGTTCGCACTCCCAGTGGGGGAGAGTTAGTGATACAAGGCGAGAGGCCACAGCGCGGACCGACCTTTTGTTCCGCCGCAAGGGCGAGGCGCTATTTTCAGCAGGGTTGCGCTGGTTATGTAGCTTATGTCTTGGATGCCCGGGAGAAGGGCAAGGCGACAGTTGATGATGTTCCGATAGTGCGAGACTTCCCAGATGTATTTCCCGAGGATTTACCGGGAATACCTCCTGAGAGGCAGGTTGAGTTTGGGATCGACCTGATTCCTGGTGTGGCTCCGATAGCCAAGGCACCGTATCGCCTAGCTCCCCCTAAGATGCAGGAGTTGTCTACGCAGCTGCAGGAGCTGCTAGACAAGGGTTTCATTCGGCCGAGCAGTTCGCCTTGGGGAGCGCCGATCCTGTTCGTGAGGAAGAAGGATGGGTCGCATCGTATGTGTATTGATTACCTGGAGTTGAATAAGGTAACGGTGAAGAACCGTTACCCACTTCCAAGGATAGATGATTTGTTTGACCAGCTTCAGGGAGCGTCTTGGTTCTCCAAGATCGATCTATGCTCCGGGTATCATCAGATGCGGGTTAGGGATGAGGATGTGCAGAAGACTGCTTTCAGGACCAGGTATGGTCATTATGAGTTTGTGGTGATGCCATTTGGGCTCACGAATGCCCCAGCCGTGTTCATGGATCTCATGAATCGCGTGTCCAGGCCGATGCTGGATCGGTCAATGATAGTATTCATAGATGATATCTTGGTATATTCCAAGACGCAGGAGCAGCACGAGGAGCACCTAAGGGAGGTGCTGGAAGTTTTGAGGAGGGAGAGACTTTTCGCAAAGTTCTCCAAGTGTGATTTTTGGTTGCGCGAGGTGCAGTTCCTTGGTCACCTCATCAACCAGAAGGGTATTTTGGTGGATCCGGCCAAGATAGAGGCCGTGATGCAGTGGGAGGTCCCGAAGTCTCCATTTGAGATTCGGAGCTTCCTAGGGCTGGCAGGGTATTACCGGAGGTTCATTCAGGATTTCTCCAAGATAGCAGTGCCGCTCACCCGACTGACCAAGAAGTCGGTGGTATTTTGTTAGGGGCCTGAGCAGCAGGCAGCATTCGAGACCCTCAGGCAGAGATTGTGCGAGGCTCCGATCCTTACCATGGCAGAGGGAGTAGAGGACTTCGTAGTCTACTGTAATGCCTCAATCACAGGTATGGGAGCAGTGTTGATGCAGCGAGGCCATGTGATAGCTTACGCCTCGAGACTGTTGAAGCCTCACAAGGCTAACTATCCTACCCATGATTTAGAGCTGGGGGCGGTTGTGTTTGCCCTCAAGATTTGGAGGCATTATCTTTATGGGGTCCGTTGTACTATTTACACGGATCACAAGAGTTTGAGGTACCTTATGGATCAGTCGAGTCTGAACATGAGACAGAGGAGGTGGTTGGATGTGCTGAAGGATTATGATTGTGAGATCCTTTACCATCCAGGGAAGGCCAACATGGTGGCCGACGCCCTAAGCCGCAAAGTGTCGGCAGCCCCTATCATAGATTTGTGTTTGAGGATGACAGTGATTACTCCGTTGTTAGAACGGATCAGGGAGGCTCAGGTTGAGCGCCTCAAGGAGGAGAGGCAGAAGTGTGAGAGGATAGTGGGCCGAGCATCTTCGTTTGATTATGATAGTCGGGGATTACTGACACTTCATGGGAGAGTGTGGGTACCGTACTGGGGAGGAGTACGGCAGGTGTTGATGGATGAGGCTCATAAGTCTCGATTTTCTATCCACCCAGGGGCGACGAAGACGTATAGAGATCTTCGACCCGATTTTTGGTGGCCCTACATGAAGCGGGATGTCGCTTGGTATGTTGAGAGGTGCCTGACCTGCAGGAAGGTCAAGGCGGAGCACCAGAGGCCTCACGGCAAGATGCAGCCGTTAGACATTCTCGTGTGGAAATGGGAGGACATCACCATAGATTTTGTCACCAAGCTCCCCAGGACCGCACGAGTAGTAGATTCAATATGGGTAGTAGTGGATCGGTTGACGAAGAGTGCTCATTTTATCCCGATCGAGGAGAGTATATCGGTAGAAAAGTTAGCCGATATCTATGTGCCTGAGATCGTGGCACATCATGGAGTGCCGGTATCGGTAGTGTGAGACCGAGATGTCCGTTTTACATCCAGATTCTGGAAGCGGTTTCATGACGAGATGGGTACCCGTCTTCATTTCAGCACCGCTTTTCACCCTCAGACAGACGGACAGAGCGAGAGGACGATTCAGACTCTCGAGGACATGCTCAGGGCGTGTGTTCTAGACTTCGGTGGCAGCTGGGATACGTATCTTCCGTTAGCGGAATTTTCGTATAACAACAGTTATCATGCGAGCATTGATCGACCTCCCTTTGAGATGCTTTATGGGAGGAAGTGTAGGACCCCGATTTGTTGTGGCGAGGTCGGTCAGCGAGTCGTTGGGAGCACAGAGGTGGTGCTCAAGACGACCGAGTTGATTCAGCAGGTCCGTAGTAGACTGCAAACTGCGCAGAGTCGGCCGAAGAGCTACGCCGACAGGAGGCGTTCAGACTTGGAGTTCCGGGTGGGCGATATGGTCCTCCTGAAGGTCTCACCATGGAAGGGTGTTATCAGGTTTCGGAAGAGGGAAAAGGTGGGCCCCAGGTTCATTGGTCCTTTCAGGGTTTTGGCCCGAGTGCGTCGGGTTGCTTATCGGTTGGATCTTCCTGTAGGGCTTAGCCAGATCCACAACACTTTCCATGTCTCTCAGTTGAGGAAGTGTTTGGTGGATGAGTCAGCAGTTGTTCCCCTAGAGGATATTCAGGTTGATAGCAGCCTGAATTATATTGAGAGGCCGGTCACGATTCTGGACCAGAAGACAAAGACCTTGAGGAACAAGGTAATTCAGTTAGTGAAGGTGCAGTGGCAGCACCGGAAGGGGTCTGAGTGGACGTGGGATGCTGAGGATGAAATGAGAGAGCATTACCCGGAGTTATTTGCAGATTCAGCCGCAGCTGACTTCGAGGACGAAGTCTGAGACAAGTGGGGGAGAATTGTAACGCCCCGGCTCTGGTATGTTGCTTCCGTGGCATTTATTTAGAAGTTTTATTGAGGGACTCGATGAGTCTATGGCCTGACTCGTCGAGTAGGGTCGAGTTTTCGTGCACGTGTTAGTCGGCGACTCGGCGAGTCCATATTCGGGACTCGGCGAGTCTGCCTGCCTAGAAGAAACCCTAAATCCCCGGGTTGCTCACTATTTAAGCAATGCTTTGTGCCCCAAACTCGCCTCCTTCACCCTCAGAGAGCTGTGAGAAAACCCTAATCCATCCCTTATTTATTTTAAGTGCTTTTGTATGTGGATTTTGAAGGCTTGAAGAAGAAGAAGAAGAAGAAAGGAGCAAAGAGAAGACGTGTAGAGCAAAGATCCAAGGGCAAATCAGAGTTCATTGAGGTATTTCTCGGATTCCTTCTGTTTTATGCTTTAGACCTCCATTAGAACTCTTCTAGGGCTAGTTTGATGCTTTTTCTAAGCCCTATAGTTGTATGTATGCCTTAATAGGTCGAGATATCCCTAGATCTGTTCATTTAGGAGTTGTAGAGCCCGGATCTATTGCCTTTTTGGAGATGCCTTGCATAAGAACCCTAGATCTAGCCTTTATTATGCTTTTTGAGCCTTATTATCTTCTTGGTCGCTTTTGGGCACGTAAAGATAGAATCTTTACGTGCTAATCGAGTTAAGGAAGCCCAGATCTATAAGTTTCAGCCGCTGGATTCAAGCAGAATCGAGTTTAGAGTAGCTGCATGGCTATGACTCGGCGAGTCGGAAGAACGACTCGGCGAGTCAAGTCGCGAGTCCCGTTTTTCCCCTTTTTGAGTGATGACGAGTGGAAGCCTGTGAGTAGTAGAGTGGACTCAGTGAGTTAGAGAGCAGACTCAGTAATGGAGGGACTCGACGAGTTGTTCATACAACTCAGCGAGTCCAAGGCAATCTTCTTAGCTCAAGAACAACTCGTCGAGTAGTTCATATGACTCGGCGAGTCGGATGAAGATTGTCTGAGTTCTTGGATCGAGAGGGTACTCGTCGAGTCGATGCCATACTCGACGAGTAGCCACGAGTAGGGTTGAGAAGTGAGACTAGAGACTCGGCGAGTTGGCGGCCCAACTCGGTGAGTCAGGTCAACTGTGGCTTGACTTTGACCGAGAGAGTTGACTTTGACCAAGGGTAAAAGAGTCATTTTACCCCAGTGCAGTGTTTAGCATTTGATTGAGTGTGTTTATGGACTTGTAGCCGGGGAGATACTAGAGTAGCAGCAGTTAGCTTCCAGAGCCATTCACACAGCTGCCAGTTCACGAGGTGAGTCTCCTTTCAGTAGGAACGGGTCTACGGCCACAATGCCGGCCCGTTTAGTTAGCAGTAGTCCTGGACTTTGGTCCGATGCAGTAGTTAGAGTGCTTGATGTCTTTGTGATTCAAGCATGTTTGTGTTATGTGTTCAGGACTCTGTTCCGATGCAGTATGCAGTATATGTGATTATAATAGTTGATATGTGTTATGCTATGCCATGATCAGCCAGTTCCGGACTTCGGTCCGATGTAGGGGACAAGGTCCCAGTCAGTTCCGGACTTCGGTCCGATGCAGGGGACAAGGTCCCAGTCAGTTCCGGACTTCGGTCCGATGCAGCTAGTTCCAGACTTTGGTCCGATGCAGTCAGTTCTGGACTTCGGTCCGATGCAGTTAGTTCCAGACTCTGGTCTAATGCAGGGGACAAGGTCCCAGTCAATTCCGGACTTCGGTCCGATGCAGCTAGTTCCAGACTTCGGTCTGATGCAGTGGGCAAGGCCCAGTATGTGCTTTATATGTATTGTATGGTATGTGGTAGCTTGGGGGAGCTCACTAAGCTTCGTGCTTACAGTTTCAGTTTTGGTTTCAGGTACATCCGCAAGCAAAGGGAAGAGCTCGGGATGATGGCATCGCACACACCACAGCTTCAGTTTTGTCCTGGGAGTTGATTTAGTTTTCTTGATATGTTTGGATAACAGTTGTGATACAGTTTTTCTCACAGTATTTTATTATGGTTTTCGAAACACGCAGCATATAGTTTTATTATGTGATACTCAGTCTCGTGGTTTTGTTATAATAAAAATTGAAATTTTTGCTTGGTATTTTTGGGTTGTTTCCACTAATATAAAAAATACAATTTCTTTAAAAAACACAGTATTATAAACGTTAATTAAAATCATAAAATGATAATTAAAGGAACTACTTATCCGTATAATATGAACTACAAGATCTTAGCGAAGTTGTGGCAGGTTTTTGTGTGGTGCAAGTCCAGGAGCATATCTACATTTATGTACCATGACAGGGATATCGGCATTATGAACTTGACATATATAAACAATCTTATCTTTCAATATCATGTAGTATAATATATTGCAAATTTAGATCATATTTCAAGTTTTGAGTATGTATCGTTCGGAAGTCATGGTATGCGCTAACGACATTTTAGGACGCTAAAACACGTTCCATATCTCTTATTATTGCTTCTTGTGTTGTGTTGAACCGTTTCTTTTGGTAGCGGGATGTAAAAATAATTTCACAAAAATTTCCCAACACGGGATATATCTCATCTGTAAGATTACTTATACTTGTATTATTATTTGCTCAAATAAAATGAACATTTAGGTTTTTTCAAAGAAAATTTTCATCAAGTAGTGGTGAGTTGTAAAGGATGTTTAGGTGATTATTTGAACCACTAACATTGGAGTATTCATGCTAGAACCATAAGTCTTGCGACACAACCACTTCAAGAATCATTGTTGGTTACTCATGATAACCATTCATGTACTGGTCTCACAATGGTTATTGGACAATTCCTAAATATGAATGTATGCAGCTAATGCTACCTAGCATTTCAGCATGTGTGTAGCGTATAAAAGTTGAGTTTCATCCGTTGTTGGTTTACGTAAAAAAGATTTCTTTCTGTAACATATTTGTTGTGCACGTACTCAGTAGAACCTGATGGAAGAATCTATTGAATTAGAAAGATTTGGAATGGAATTTTGAGAATGTTTGATTGGAATTTGAGAGAACATGTAGTTTTTCAAGTGTTTTGAGTGAGATTTATATAGGTAGTAAAATATCAGTGATTTTAAAATTGCTTGTCGTTAGAAAAATGTCAATAGAGGAAAGTGTGGTAGAGAGAAGGGAACATTAACTCCATGAACCTCTATAACCCATACATATGTTATACCACATGGTGCCAGAAGGATGGTGCCGACAGTATTACCCCTAACACTCACCTCATTATGTATGAGTCCATACAACCATATGTTAATTAATTGGTTCATAAAAACAAGATACTACTTTTCTGGAGAAAAAAAGTTAGTTTATGTAACGTACCAAAATACTGGAAAAAATCGTTTTAAATAATATGAACCCATTCATCCATTTTTTCCAAATGTCAAAAAGAGAAAACGTATTCTCAAAGAAAATAAAAAACAATAAATGTGGAATAAATCCTCAGGGGATGCAGTGCGATCAACTCGGGTTCTTCCATTTGGAACCAGAAGCAAGTGCATTAACTTCTAACATAAACCATATATACAAAGCTTAGTGAGTTCTCCAAAACACTACGCACTATACATAACATCAGGCTCCACCCACATTACAGGCCCGGCCCACGTAACAGGCTCTGCCTAACATAAGGGCCCTGTCTAAAATAAGGGGGCCCAACCAACATAAATGGTTGCATCCAATATATAAATGGTCCCCACCCTTCACACAATCCAAGAGTCATAGTAACAGTTAGCATCCTACATAGTACAGTGAAAAGTCTTACCTCACACTCGCAGTCAAACAACCACAACTTGAAAGTCAAGAAACTGGTGCTACACCCCAACTATTGAAAAACCCAAGGTCAAACCTCAACCCACACTCTAAGACTACAAATTTGAACAAAAGTCAACCAGGTCAAAAATTCAATGACAGTTGACCTCCATGTCGTGTCAATGTCCTGCTAAAACAGTCATGGTTCCATCTTTTCCCATTTCGTGATGGCCAACTCTCTACATCACGGGTTTTGTGCGTAGACAACTTAATGGTTTTAGCCCTTAATTCACTAAGACTTTAACGTATACTCTCCATAAGGCTTCTAGATGTTGGATTAGGTGTCTAAGCCCATAACTATAATTTATATGTACTTGACCCGAGAGTAGCATGGTCCATTTGGATTTCATATCACCAGGACAATTTGATAGGATGGACTTTTGAGAAGAGCTTATTTATGATTTGTTAATATATTATAAGTTCTAATATTTTAACATGAAATTATATTATTTAATTAGTATTGATCAAGAATTAATTTGCAATTAATTTAGTGATCAAAAGAGACTAACTAAATATATGGGGATTGATTGGTAAATCATCCATTCTGATGGTGTGGACCAATGATCCATGATTCTTTAGGTTGGGCTAAACCAATGTTACAACCCATGGATGATCCATGAGGGTTTAAACCCATGAAGCCTAAGGAATATGGACAATCATTCACATTAACGTTTACATGGTGTAACCCTAATCCTAGCCACATTATATAAGAATCCTCTTACCATCCAAAATTGCACACTATTGTTCTTGGTGATCATTGAGCCAATTTTGGTGTTAGGATATTCTCTAAAAAATCATCCTTTGTCCTTGGTGTGTTGTGAACCATTTGAAGTTCAACACTTGAGGCACTAAGTTCTTAAAGGCCAAACTCAAGAAGTTATACAACCTACAACAAAGAGGTAACTCCATAACTAAATATAATGTTGATTATGTCATTTTCATGCTAGTTGTAGGCATAATGCTTTGGAAACAATATTACATGTACAATTAGAGAAAACATAGATCCAAAGCATTTAGGGTTGTATGTGCACCATAGGATGTTGTAGTATACTAAAACCCAACAGTGGTATCAGAGCCTAGGATTGTTTTCCATTATACTTGATGTTTTTTTGGTTTTCAAAGTGAAAAAATCGAATTTTCTACCTTCTGCCCAGTGAACTAGCCGAGTCCACTAGGTGACTCACCGAGTCCCCTTATAAAATGGCCAACTCGAAAAGTCCAGTTCATGTACTCGCCGAGTTGGTGCTCCAATGGGCAGTTTTTCGAGTTATTTTTGCCTGCTTTGGATTAGAATCATTACCACAAAAATATTTTAGTTCATAAGTCTTATGTTTTTGATATGATAATGATGATTCTCATCCAAACAAAAGATAATTGTCAAAGTTTCATTATTTGTATTAGTTTATATGATTAGACTAATTTCTTGAAGCTTGTTTGATATGAATTATATATAATTTATGAGTTTAATTAGATCATAGAAAAATTGTTTGTTTTTGTTAGTAGGAATTTTGATCTAATCGGTTTTGATGAAATCCATATCTTGTCCTCAAGTTATGGAAAGTGAAAAGTCTCATTTTTAAATGTCATCTTAAATGGTTTTAAGTCTTCCATAACTTGTCCTCAAGTTATGGAACTTGAAGAGTCTTTTATATAAATGTTTTTATGAACTCCAAAACTTGTCCTCAAGTCATGGAATGTCAAGAGTCTTTTTATAAAACCTATAATAAACTCATAAGTTATGGAAACCAAAAGTTTTTGAATAGTTCAAAACTTGCATTCAAGTTTTGGAATTTGTAAATGCAAAGTCTCTCTTTGAAACATTTAGTTCCAAACCATAGAATTTTAAAAGTTTAAAATTAAACACTTACACTATAATAATATTATAGGTTATATATATATATATATATATATATATATATATATATATATATATATATATATATATATATATATATATATATATATAAGAGTAAAGTCAGTCTTACCGTTAGTAGGCCTCATTCACGAAGCCGATCTATAAGGGGGTATAAGGTTACTGCCTGTAAAATGGCAGTTTAATGGGTGTCCACTCTCACCCAACGCTTCCTTAACTGGTGGAGGGTCGTTAGTCGAACGGGTTTGACAGGCCATTCAGATTCTCATTAAAAGTATAATGAAATACAAAGTAACTAAACACCTTTAAATTCCTAATATTAGTTACTTAGGAAAATGTGAAATTGGTGCTAACCCATGAAATTGCACTTTGCACCTTGTTAAGTCATTAGTGGACCATGTGTGGTTAACCGGCACATTAATCTGGGACTGGAAGTGCATGGAAAAGGGTAGCTTGATGTTAATCATGATGGGTTTCAAGCAATACATCACTCCTATGGTGTACATGCAAACGCTAATAGCTTTTAGATCTAGTTTGTCTAACGAACATGCAATTGAATATCCAAAGCTATAAACCCTACATATAGCATACAATTAATCATATTAACATAAAATAGGGTTTAGATCCAACCTTTGATTGTTATATAGCAATAACAATCTAATCCTTGGCTTCAGAAAGCTTATTGCCTCAAGTGTTGCACCTCTAATGGAGTCACAAACACCACTAAGCAACAAGATGAAGAAGGAGGAGAGAGGAGACACCAAAAACGGCTGGAAACCCTAAAGGAACACTTAGCCACATTTTTGCGACATAAGGGCCCTTTATATACATGTAGGCTATTAGGGTTTTCAACTAGGAAACCCTAATCTGACTGCTTAGGCTGTAAGCAGTCCATGGACTCGTTTAACATATCCCTTGCACGAATTCCTTATGGGCTTCCCATAGAATTGATCCAACCTATATATTATTAGGTGATCCATACCCTAATAGCAATTATCTGATAATTACAAATCCAGTCCCCTAAGTTTAATTAATCTCTTTTAGTTACAAATTAATTCTTCATTAATTCTTGACTAATATTAATTAAACATTATGATTTCTCCTTTAATATATTATTCTTAAAATATATTAATAAATCATAATTAAACCTTTCTCTCCTTAATTCATCCAACAAATTGCTATGGTGAAGGTAACCCAAAAGGACCATGCTCATCAGATACGCGTGTCCTTTAGATAATAGATCATATATTCCTCCATTCTCAAGATATTGTATAGACATGAGACATGGATTTTAATCATTCTCTTTATAGTGTTTCCCGACATTCGATTTATGACGACTGACAACAGCTACAATTGAACACATCAACTTAGTCCCGGGTTGGCCAAGTGCTTAGGTGTCATCACTAAATCGTCGAGGGGCCCACAGATATCGCTTTTATCCCACTTTGGGTAAAAGGAATGGATAAACCTTGACTCAAATGGTCGGCTGCACTTACTCATCAAATCACACACAACAATAAGTTTTATAACACCAAGTTACTTGTGCGTTTACTTATCATCAATGTGCAACTAACCAGCAAATAACAACTCACACATCTCGGTTTCAAGAATATATAATATTATCGTCTCACAATCACTCGTGATAAAATCTATTATGTGATTCACGTGAGCGTGGGTTTAATCCAATACTCTAATCTTATTAAAGCACTCATGAACTCTGTAGCAAACTTGTGCTATGTCTAAACACTTTAGAAAATCTACATATAGATTCATGACAGTCTTCCTTCATACCTACTTCCAAAGTATGACCGACTGTGGAGGTTCGAATAATCCAATTATTCTGGAAGTCAAAACATGCAAAACTGAAACACAATAATACTTAATCCTATATGGCCCCAAAACTTTTGAGTATAAATAAAACACTTTTATTTAAACACCATATTGATTACTCATTATTAATTCTTTAAAGTTTCAGCTAATCAACTTATTACTTGAATTACAACAATAGTTGTCCCATGCTCCGAGCATGCACACTATGTTTACCTATGGTCCATACTTTGTGAAATAGACTATTTGAAAACTTTTTCAATGATGCTAAATTCACAATTCCTTATCCTTATCATTAGTGTAAGAATACAAATTTCTTACCACTATTAGAATATGTTACGTTCTAACATTTTATGCAACGATCCTTTTATAAAGTCAAAGCCCAAAAGTCACCAAGACTTGGCCAATGAAATTACAATGTTCTCTATCAGAAATTGTTACAAAACAATTCTATAGACGTAATGTCTCTCACTCAAAGTATATTCCTTTGAACTTCCTTTTTGCATAAATTTTCTAATCTAGACATAAATTCTTAATTTCCAACTCCCAATATGGAAACATTTCCATATGTGCCATCTGACAACTCATTCTTAATAGAATCTTATCTATTGATAATAATGTCAATATGGTCCATCCAACACTATACTTCCAACTAATCACAAGCAACAAATCCTTGGCGAACCTTAGATCATCCTTTGATAGTTGTTTAATTATTTTAGTCAAAAATCGTTCTAGTCCCTTTTCCCTCTTAATGCACTAAGCATTTTGAAAATTTTAGAATGATCAAACATTATAGCATATGCAATCGATCCTATACACGAAGCACATGGGACACGATTCATAATGTCTTATATAAAGATGTGATACGTTACCATTCTTTTGCTATAATATTTCTAATTTCCATGTTCTCACAAATTTGATTATGAAAAGGGATGTCGTAATCATAACCAAATTTTTAGAATGCAATTAGCTTTTCCATATATAGAATTTCCTCATGTTGAACCATTTAAACACAAGATTCATATATATATATATATATATATATATATATATATATATATATATATATATATATATATATATATATATATATATATATATATATATATATATGTCTAACTTTGATTAAAATTCCACAATCTAAGCCTTTAGATTTGAAATGAAATATAATATTTTCTCCTTTAATTATAGCAAAAAAACTTTTCAACCCTTGCGACTTTGCAAAGTATAACTCTTGGTTTCTTTAATATTTTGCTAACTTGCAATACTTACCATAATAATCATGCTCCCACTACATGATGATTATTTCCTTATTGGCATAACACTTATGCTCCCACTAGCTTTGACATGTATTCAGAAAAAAATGGAACTTCCAGAAGATAATGCTTATTGAATTCCTTAAGTTCATATTTCTAATACTTGATGCTTTGATAAGCCTTTATCTAAGCTTCTTAACTTCATACACCTTTTCCTTAGAAAGCTTACATGTGTGTCTTATACAAATTCAGAACTTATGTTACTAAGTCCCAAATGTTCAAACTAATTGCCAAATCTCACAATTCGAACTATGAAGAGCGATGTCGCAATCATAATTGAATTTGAGAATACAATTTACACAACTGCTATCTCCTTAAAATCTCTCTCATTGAAAGCATTTCCTCACAATCATTTTCATGAAGGAGGGAAAGCTTATATCACATAGATTTTATAGTGTTTGTGTTCCTATACATATGAATTTTGCCAAATACAAGGTTTGCAACAAATTCAAGCTCATATAGACTGAACTTGTTCAATATTGATTGCTTGCCTCATGGTAGCATGAATGCCCACCACGTCTTCCAAGCAACTCACCCCTACATATGAATGTACTTTCCATTGATCAAGGTGCATTTTCTTCATGCCTTCAAATGAGAACCCCTAGAAATCACATGCATAATTAACTCAACTGGAATGGCACAAAAATAAGAGTATGACAGGTTATAAACCTCAAGTCAGGTGCTAGTGATGATCAACTAGTTTTACTCTTGATTTGTTCCTGAACCTCTTCAAGACCATTAACACTCCCACTGACTCCTTGACATATAAGATTCTCTTGTAATGAAACATTCCTTGACAAAACAAATATTCAAGAGTGTCACACCCCCAAACCTGAACGGCGGAAACGTTCGGGGGCGGATGACTTCATGTGGTAGCGTAACAAATGAATACATAGTAAAGAAAGCAATACAACCATCATATATATAATTGAAAGTTTACATTTGTCAAAAGTTACATGTTCAAAACTCAATTACAATATGATGTCAAAATACGAGATTAAACTGGCGCCGCAGCATCTCTTCATCAAAAGCGAAATGAATACCTGAAATTACTGATTTCCTGGGACATACAAGTAATTTTGAAAGAGTAGATCAGCATTTAAGCTGGTGAATTTCATAAGTATTTAAGTGACAATGTTTAACTGAGATGAAATGTTTTATCTTTGTTCGTTTGTGTTTAGAAAATCCTATATTTTCTACTAGTATAAAAGTAGCCTTCACTCAAGACCAATGTTTGTTTCCAAAATGTATGTAAATGTAAAATAACCAATGAGTTTGAAAATCTTGTAAATCAATGCATTTTTAATACCCCTTGTGAGTTTTATAACCATACTATTGACTCTGAATGCCTATACACAACGTTCTTCAGGCGTTGGAATGTTATGACGTTTGTCACCCCAAACGGTGGACTGCAGCTAACAGTCAGGGTGCGGGTTTGTCAAGCCCGTATAGATCTATACACAAACACCACGCTCCCCCTCCAAGGGATTCTGGTATATAATACAGGACTTGAAATGTGTACTCGAACGTACATGAAGTTAGTGCCTCACAAATCCGTGGTATAAAAACAGATCTACTTGATAAAATGTTACGTTTGTTCTTGTATACGAAAGTAAACTTCTTGAAATATGCGTTTTCTAGTACATAAGAGTTAGAAATCTGTTCGTAAAACTATACCTATTATAGTTTCCAAAAAGCGTGTCTTGTTTGTTTAGAAATATTGAGAAAAGGAATCACTTGTTTATGAAAGTATAGATTTTTGGTGTAGAGTCTAGGATAGACAAGAAAATCTAAGAACAGTTTAGTTTATACATGCATTACAACAACATTATATTTTAAAAGGTAAAATGCTATTGTGACATATGTTATATATATATAAAAGTTCCTTTAAATGTTTATAAATCGCATGTGATTTGAATATATAACAGTATATAAAAGAGTTTCTTTATGTAACACACGATATTACTCGTGTGTTTTACTTGCAATCCCCCCCTTGAAAGCATATAAAAGTATTTAGAATAATTAAAAAGGTTGATTAAGGGGTATGAAACTCACTTGAAAGTTTTGGAGATAGCGAGATGGAAAACCGGGCAGAGTTTCGTCTCGGGAAACGGATTTTCCTCGGGAATCTCGGGAGCAAAATCGACCTTCGGGACTTGAGCCAAAAAGACCAGAGCTTCGGGTTTGAACGGACACGGAAAACGAGGAAATGTTGAGAGAGAGAGAGAAGAGAATTGAACCCTTTCTTTGGAAACCCTCGCATCCTATTTATAGTAAGGCTGGTCTGCCTCGGTACGCGGGGCGTACGCCCGTACGCAGCGCGTACGCGTACGTCATGCATGACCGAAGCCTCGACTGCCTCGGTTCGGATGGGACGGGTTGCTGGGTACGCGGGTCGGATGGGACGGGTTGCTGGGTACGCGGGTCGGATGGGACGCCGGGTCGGATGGGACGTCGGGTCGGACGGGTCGGGGCTTCGGACGGGTCGGTTTCTTCGGATAGCGCGACGTGGACGATCAGAGGCCAATCCTCTCGGTTACGCGGGGCATATAGGGGTACGCAGCGCGTACATCGGCTGAGAACGCTGAGTCCCCTTCGGATAATATCCGAATTTTGATTTAAATAAATAATTAATTTATTTAATAAACTTCAAAAATTCATATCTTCTTCATACGAACTCCGTTTTCGATGGTCTTTATATCCTCGCGTAGGTGAGACTATGCTCTACAACTTTCGTTTAGACTCCGTCGGCAAATTCAATAATTATTTTATTATTATTTATTAAAAATCCATCGTGTTTAAGGAATTTCTTAGAAAATTCATAACTTCTTTATCTGATGTCGGTTTTTGCCAGACTTTTTACCGTTGGAATACCATTGTCGAGACCTTCGATTCTCGTTTAGGTCATTCCGGCCAAAAGTCGCTCGATCTCCGATTCGAGTTTTTAGCTGTCTGCTGCTAAGCCGAACTTGGAAAAATCATAACTTCGCTATATGAAGTCGGATTTGGGCGTTCTTTTCACGTACGATCATGGTTCAAAGACATTTAATCATAGAAGGTAATTAAGTAGAACTTATTTGTACATTTTATTATGAAAGTAACTTTTTATTATTCAGAAGTGGTTACAATACTTGACCCATTTTGGTCGTTACAAAGAGTTGAAATATCGGGTTGTCACATCATCCCCCCGTTAGAGAGAATTTCGTCCCGAAATTTAAAGTAGTAAAGATACTAGTGAATATGAAAGAGATGAGGGTACTTTTGTTTCATCTGATCTTCGCGTTCCCATGTGAATTCGGGTCCCCGCTTGGCGTTCCAGCGAACCTTCACGATGGGTATGCGACTTTGTTTTGTTTGTTTGACCTCTCGGTCCATGATTTCTATTGGTTCTTCCACAAAGCTGAGGCTCTCGTTGATCTCGATCTCGTTGAGTGGAATAACAAGTGTCTCGTCGGACAGGCACTTTTTCAAGTTTGAGACGTGGAAGGTTGGATGGATGTTACTAAGTTCGCGCGGTAGGTTAAGCTTGTAAGCCACAGGGCCGATTCTGGCAAGAATCTCGAAAGGCCCTATGTATCTTGGATTTAGCTTCCCACGCTTTCCAAATCGTATTAAACCCTTCCACGGTGAGACCTTTAATAAGACGTGGTCTCCTACCTGGAATTCCAAAGGTTTCCTCCTTTGGTCAGCGTAGCTTTTCTGTCGGTCTCTTGAGGCTTTCAATCGTTCACGAATCTGAACGATCTTCTCTGTTGTTTCACGTATGATCTCCGGACCTGTGAGAGTGCTTTCAGGAACTCTTCCTCTAGCTAACTGGGTATCGCCAACTTCAGTCCAGCACAGAGGGGATCTGCACTTTCGACCATAGAGGGCTTCAAACGGAGCAGCCTTTATGCTTGTATGATAACTATTGTTGTATGAAAATTCGACAAGGGGTAAATGAATATCCCATGCCTTTCCAAAGTCAATCACGCAGGCTCTCAGCATGTCTTCTAAAGTTTGTATTGTTCTCTCACTTTGTCCGTCTGTCTGTGGGTGGTAGGCTGTACTCATGTCTAGCCTAGTTCCCAGGGAACTTTGTAGTGACTGCCAGAATCTTGAAGTGAATCTACTATCTCGATCGGAGATAATGGATATCGGAACACCATGCAGTCGCACTACTTCCCTTAAGTAAGTTCTTGTAAGCTTCTCCATTTTGTCAGTCTCCTTGATGGGTAGGAAATGCGCGGATTTGGTCAGTCTGTCGACAATGACCCATATGGTATCGAGTCCACTTGTCGTCTTGGGTAACTTGGTTATGAAATCCATAGTAATCCGCTCCCATTTCCATTCCGGTATCTCTGGTTGTTGTAGTAGTCCTGACGGTTTCTGATACTCGACCTTAACCTTAGCGCAAGTAAGGCATTTACTCACGAAGGTAGCAATTTCTGCTTTCATGTTAGGCCACCAGTACAGTTTCTTAAGATCCAGATACATTTTATCTGAACCCGGGTGAACGGAATATCTGGAGTTGTGAGCCTCGGTCATGACTACGTTTCTGAAACCACCATGATTTGGGGTCCAGATTCGGTCCATGAGATAGTAGGCTCCGCCACCCTTGACTTCTAAATTCTTCTCCATTCCTCGCAGGGATTCACCCGCCACATTTTCAGGTTGCAAAGCTTCCATTTGTGCTTCCTTAATTTGTGTGGATAAGTGGGAATGGATAGTCATGGTCAGAGATTTGACCCTCCGACCAGTGTATTCCTTTCGACTGAGGGCGTCGGCTACTACGTTGGCCTTGCCAGGGTGATAACGAATTTCGCATTCGTAGTCATTCAGTAACTCGACCCATCGTCGTTGTCGCATGTTGAGTTCCTTCTGATCGAAAATGTGTTGAAGGCTCTTGTGATCGGTGAAAATAGTACTCGTTGTTCCGTATAAGTAGTGCCTCCAGATCTTCAGAGCAAATACCACTGCTCCTAATTCGAGATCGTGTGTCGTATAGTTCACTTCGTGTGTCTTAAGCTGTCGGGAGGCATAAGCGATAACCTTCCCTCTCTGCATAAGAACACATCCAAGTCCTTGGTTTGAAGCATCGCAATACACTACGAAGTCTTCTATCCCTTCGGGGAGGGATAGTATCGGTGCGGTGCACAAGGCCTGCTTTAGTGTCTGGAATGCCTTCTCTTGTTTCGCTTCCCAGTCAAAGGCCACACCTTTCTGGGTTAATGAAGTAAGAGGTTTCGCAATGCTCGAAAAGTTCTTTATGAATCTGCGATAGTAGCCAGCTAGACCTAGAAATTGACGAATTTCTGTAGGTGTCTTTGGTGCCGACCAGTTCTCAATAGCCTTAATTTTGGAGGGGTCTACGTGTATACCTTCCTCGCTAACAACGTGACCTAAAAATTCGACTCTTCGAATCCAAAATTCGCATTTAGAGAACTTCGCATAGAGTTTCTCCGTTCGCAGTGTTTCTAGGACTTTTCGTAGGTGTTGACTATGCTCTTCCTTACTTCGAGAGTAGATAAGTATATCATCGATAAAGACGATGACGAACTGATCCAAGTAAGGGTGGCATACCCTATTCATTAGGTCCATAAATACTGCTGGTGCATTGGTTAATCCGAACGGCATCACCACGAATTCATAGTGTCCATAACGAGTTCGGAAGGCTGTCTTTGGACTGTCCCCCTCTAGAACTCGTAATTGGTGATATCCGGATCGCAGGTCTATTTTGGAGAAGTAGTTCGCCCCTTGAAGTTGATCGAATAGGTCGTCGATATGGGGTAGAGGATAGCGGTTCTTGACAGTAAGTTTGTTCAGCTCTCTGTAGTCGATGCACATACGGAACGATCCGTCTTTCTTCTTTACAAACAAGACCGGTGCTCCCCAAGGTGAGAAACTTGGTCTTATGAATCCTTTGTGAAGGAGTTCATTAAGTTGACTGGAAAGTTCCTGCATCTCTGCTGGTGCAAGACGATAAGGCGACTTCGCTACTGGGGTAGCTCCTGGAATTAAGTCGATTCTGAACTCGACTTGGCGTTGCGGTGGTAATCCTGGCAGTTCTTCTGGAAAGATATCGGGAAAGTCGCGTACTACCGAGATGCTCTTGATGTCCTTCAGTTCTTGACTTGTATCGACGATGTGCGCTAGGAATTCTCGACAATCCTTCCGCAAGCACTTTCGGGCTTGGATGCACGAAATGATGCGAAGGTTTGCACTAGATTTGTCGCCGTAGATAACTAATGTTTCGTTGTTTGGGAGGTTAAGACGGACTGCTTTCTCAAAGCACATGATGTCGGCGCGAAGAAGACTCAACCAATCCATGCCGACTATGACGTCGAAACTTTTAATTTGAACCGGCATGAGATTGATTGGGAAGGAATGGCCGTCTAATGTTAACGTACAGCCCATGTATATGCAATTTGTGTTCTCGGTTTTTCCATTGGCCATCTCTACAGTGAATGAATTTTCTAACTTGCTAGGTTTAGGTTTAAGTAAATGAATAAATTTTTGACTCACGAAGCTTCTCTCCGCTCCACTATCGAATAATATGCATGTGTATGAATTATCGAGAAGAAACGTACCAGCAACTATAGTTGGGTCAGCTACAGCTTCGTCGTGGCCTATTGCCAAAACTCGTCTCACACCTCCGGTGCCTGCTGCCTTAGGACAGTTTCTCTGGTAGTGGCCCACCTCGCCACAACCGTAGCAAGCCTGCCCTACACCCGCACCGGGAACTTGAGTGATCAGCTTTGCGGGTTCCTTGCAGAAACGAGCTGTGTGCCCTTTAGCGCTGCAGTTGGCGTACTGCATATTTCGACAAGGTCCATGGTGGTGGTAATTGCATTTGGTGCATTTTGGGAGGTTGCCTATATAAGGCTTTGTTGGGTAGTTATTTATAGGGGCTGTAGCAGGTACAATGGCAGCATTTACTGACACCAGTTGTTTCTTTGCGGATTCTTGGGAAGACCCACCCTTCCCTTTAATCCACGCTCTCTTCCTGCCATTGTTGTTGTTGTTGTTGTTGTTGTAGTTGTTGTTGTTGTTGTTGTAGTTGTTGTTGTTGTTGTTTGCTTTCTGTGGTGCTGGTGCAGAAGTGGTTGAGTTCTGATGACCTCCGTAGTCGATCAGAGATTGTGCCAGTTCCTTAGCACTTTCAAAGGTGTCCGGTTTAGAAGCTAACACGCTTGATCGCATTTGGGGCGTTAGTCCCCAGATGTATCTTTCTATCTTCTTGCTCTCGGGAGCAATCATATCAGGACAAAGGATTGCCAGTTCGCAGAATCTGTTGGTATAAGTAGCGATGTCGGTACCCACCATTCCGAGAGTCCATAGCTCGTGTTCAAGCTTTTGAATTTCTCCCCGTGGGCAGTATTCTCTCATCATCATGGCCTTCAAGCTCTCCCAGCTTATGGAGTTTGCCACGATTAGGGTAAGTACTTTAACGTGGCCATTCCACCAAGTTAAAGCTTTATCGAGAAGGGTGAAAGTTGCAAATTTGACCTTGCTGTGCTCGGGGCAGGAGCAGATTTCAAAGACTGCCTCCGTCCTTTCAATCCACTGCCTCAGGGCCATCACACCACCAGTACCATAAAACATCCGGGGCTTGGCATTAGTGAAGTCCTTATAGGTGCATTCTCGAGGTGGTCCATGACTCTCGCCATGGTTGGATGGGTGTATGCCAGATCCCGAGCCATTAGCACTTGAGTTATTGATCTGTGACATGGCAGCTGCCACCGCTGCGGTGACTGCTGCTTGAAACATTACAACATCAAATTGGGGTGGTGGAGGTGGTATAGGTGCTTCCTCACCGTTGTTTCGCCTTGGATTCCTACGCGGAGGCATCCTTCAACTATAGATTGAAAAGACAAGGATAAGAATTTCATAGAATGGAAAATGTATGTGTCTCATGAACTAAATCGCTATAGTTCAACAACAGATCATAGTATGAGTCTTTAAAATAGAAGAATGAAAGTTATTTGTAAGACTGAAGGTATGAAACAAGTATTTGGGTTCACAAAGACCATTCAAGGTTCGAACGAAATACTCAACATAGTAGTAATAGTGCCACTTATATTAATATAAAAGTTGTTACAACGATCATGAAAATTTGACCCCTATAAAGGTCTCCGATTACAAAGTTCGAGAAATTTAAAGACTTTTAGCCGAGGTCCTAAGCTATAACAAAATTTGAGTCCTAGACAAGTACTACTTGCGTCGAAGGTTGCGCTTGGAGCTTGACTCCGTATCAGATTGCTTTGACTCCATTAGACGCCTATCGAAAGCGGCTTGTTGTTCCCTTAGTTCGGCGAGGGCTGCAATCATTTGCGCTTGGAATGCTTCGGCTTGGAATTGGGCGTTGTCTTGCATCTTGTCCAGCCTACGGATGTCAGAAGTGTGAACCTGCACTTCCACGTTGATATCCCGGAGTCGACTAGCTTGTACTCCAGACTGATAGGACTGATTGGCTAACTTACCCACCATTACCGGGAGTGCTCGATCAGCCGAACCTCCGCCGCGGACATCATAGAAGTCCCGGCACATGCCGTAGGGAGGGCGTAGGTTTTGCTGTTGGCTCCAATGGTGGAGGTGACTTCCCCAGACGGGAGTCGGTCCTTGAAAGTTCCTTACGAAGACGGGAGGCTGAATGGGTGGTGGATCGATAACTTCCGGCTCTGAGTCGGTACCGGAGTCATCACCCACTTCTATGGGTTCCTCGTCCTCTTCGGGATCATCTTCGATCCATCCTCCGTTGCCTTGGTTGGGAAAGTAGGGGTCGCCAGGGTGGTGAAATCCAGCCATTTGACTGTACGAGAAATAAGGTTATAAGAATTGAGTAAAGTCGGAACATGTAAAACATGTAAGTTTAACTAGTTTAGATAGCAAATACTCCTATAGTATTTAAGTTCTTGTGTTTGATTCCCGTACTGGTTTGGTAAGTTTTGACTTGTTGCTTACTACGATCATTCCTCGATATACGTTGGTCCAATCTTGGGCAAATATAGTTGATCACGCTATATTTGTCCAAAATCTGATTACATATATCGAGTCTCAATCGTAGTGTCAACTTGTCTAAATACTTGTATAGTTATATAACATGAAAATAATTTGTGGTATGCATGTAAGTGTACTTAAATGAATTATCAATTTAAGTTGAACGATATGCTGCTTAAGTGTAAAAAGAAAATTTGTTTTGTCAGAGAGTATTAGTCCCTTAAGCATTTATAGTTTGTATATCTTATGTGGTTCGATATACTTAATTCACTATAAACATTGCTCTGATACCAATCTGTCACACCTCCAAACCTGAACGGCGGAAACGTTCGGGGGCGGATGACTTCATGTGGTAGCGTAACAAATGAATACATAGTAAAGAAAGCAATACAACCATCATATATATAATTGAAAGTTTACATTTGTCAAAAGTTACATGTTCAAAACTCAATTACAATATGATGTCAAAATACGAGATTAAACTGGCGCAACAACATCTCTTCATCAAAAGCGAAATGAATACCTGAAATTACTGATTTCCTGGGACATACAAGTAATTTTGAAAGAGTAGATCAGCATTTAAGCTGGTGAATTTCATAAGTATTTAAGTGACAATGTTTAACTGAGATGAAATGTTTTATCTTTGTTTGTTTGTGTTTAGAAAATCCTATATTTTCTACTAGTATAAAAGTAGCCTTCACTCAAGACCAATGTTTGTTTCCAAAATGTATGTAAATGTAAAATAACCAATGAGTTTGAAAATCTTGTAAATCAATGCATTTTTAATACCCCTTGTGAGTTTTATAACCATACTATTGACTCTGAATGCCTATACACAACGTTCTTCAGGCGTTGGAATGTTATGACGTTTGTCACCCCAAACGGTGGACTGCAGCTAACAGTCAGGGCGCGGGTTTGTCAAGCCCGTATAGATCTATACACAAACACCACGTTCCCCCTCCAAGGGATTTTGGTATATAATACAGGACTTGAAATGTGTACTCGAACGTACATGAAGTTAGTGCCTCACAAATCCGTGGTATAAAAACAGATCTACTTGATAAAATGTTACGTTTGTTCTTGTATATGAAAGTAAACTTCTTGAAATATGCGTTTTCTAGTACATAAGAGTTAGAAATCTGTTCGTAAAACTATACCTATTATAGTTTCCAAAAAGCGTGTCTTGTTTGTTTAGAAATATTGAGAAAAAGAATCACTTGTTTATGAAAGTATAGATTTTTGGTGTAGAGTCTAGGATAGACAAGAAAATCTAAGAACAGTTTAGTTTATACATGCATTACAACAACATTATATTTTAAAAGGTAAAATGCTATTGTGACATATGTTATATATATATAAAAGTTCCTTTAAATGTTTATAAATCGCATGTGATTTGAATATATAACAGTATATAAAAGAGTTTCTTTATGTAACACACGATATTACTCGTGTGTTTTACTTGCAATCCCCCCCTTGAAAGCATATAAAAGTATTTAGAATAATTAAAAAGGTTGATTAAGGGGTATGAAACTCACTTGAAAGTTTTGGAGATAGCGAGATGGAAAACCGGGCAGAGTTTCGTCTCGGGAAACGGATTTTCCTCGGGAATCTCGGGAGCAAAATCGACCTTCGGGACTTGAGCCAAAAAGACCAGAGCTTCGGGTTTGAACGGACACGGAAAACGAGGAAATGTTGAGAGAGAGAGAAGAGAATTGAACCCTTTCTTTGGAAACCCTCGCATCCTATTTATAGTAAGGCTGGTCTGCCTCGGTACACGGGGCGTACGCCCGTACGCAGCGCGTACGCGTACGTCATGCATGACCGAAGCCTCGACTGCCTCGGTTCGGATGGGACGGGTTGCTGGGTACGCGGGGCGGATGGGACGCCGGGTCGGATGGGACGTCGGGTCGGACGGGTCGGGGCTTCGGACGGGTCGGTTTCTTCGGATAGCGCGACGTGGACGATCAGAGGCCAATCCTCTCGGTTACGCGGGGCGTATAGGGGTACGCAGCGCGTACATCGGCTGAGAACGCTGAGTCCCCTTCGGATAATATCCGAATTTTGATTTAAATAAATAATTAATTTATTTAATAAACTTCAAAAATTCATATCTTCTTCATACGAACTCCGTTTTCGATGGTCTTTATATCCTCGCGTAGGTGAGACTACGCTCTACAACTTTCGTTTAGACTCCGTCGGCAAATTCAATAATTATTTTATTATTATTTATTAAAAATCCATCGTGTTTAAGGAATTTCTTAGAAAATTCATAACTTCTTTATCTGATGTCGGTTTTTGCCAGACTTTTTACCGTTGGAATACCATTGTCGAGACCTTCGATTCTCGTTTAGGTCATTCCGGCCAAAAGTCGCTCGATCTCCGATTCGAGTTTTTAGCTGTCTGCTGCTAAGCCGAACTTGGAAAAATCATAACTTCGCTATATGAAGTCGGATTTGGGCGTTCTTTTCACGTACGATCATGGTTCAAAGACATTTAATCATAGAAGGAAATTAAGTAGAACTTATTTGTACATTTTATTATGAAAGTAACTTTTTATTATTCAGAAGTGGTTACAATACTTGACCCATTTTGGTCGTTACAAAGAGTTGAAATATCGGGTTGTCACAAAGAGTTAGTGTAGCTTCTTATCAAGTTTAACACTTCACTCAATTGGTCCTAGTTGGTCTTTTTCTTATCCAAGAGATCACAACTTACCATTTTTAAATGTACAAGAATAAGAAACTTTCTTATTCTACATTTGATAAGTGTTACAAACCTACTTAAGACTTGTCACTCAAGTCACAATCTTGACTCTAAGACTTGATATTGGAACGAAGTATGATTGACTTCTTGATTTTACCATTTCTACAATTCTCGATTCCTCTTCTTAGGCATGTAATTGCACTAAGACTCACTTAGAGGATCATTTGAGACATGGTTCTTAATCATTAAGACCTATCATACAACACAATAAAAGTTACTCTCCCTTTTTCTTAGAATAGAGAAACTTTTATCTTTCTACCTACTAGATTCTTCTTATTCGTTCTGCTATTGATTGAAACTCTTTCAATCAACTAAGAATCATACTCAATCTTATAATTATAACCATATTTACTAAACTTTAGTAAATCATGACGAATATCTTTGTCACTCTTGTGGTAGACTTGATCAATGTACGACCTAGTGTACTCGATCTCCTAGTCCTTCAATTGACACTTTGTCAAAGAATTAGTCTAAATTTCCAAAATATGAAAGTTTTTCATTCACCATACAATACATGTTGCATGATTCCAAGTTTCTATCCACTTGAAACTTGGGCTATGAGAAACTCTCCTATTTGATAAACTCTCGACACATCCACAAATAACCTAATTATGAATCAAATCCATCATTGCTAATAATGAAAACATTCAAACATCAATTTTTTTTCATACATGCCATCGCAAGGATAAATAAATAAGAAAAAATCAAAATTTATTTTATTGCGGAAAAAATTGTCCTGACAATGCAATTCAACTAAAAAACTATGATATTACGTGTTTCTTAGCAATCTACCCTAACTCTAAAGTAGCAGCTCAAAAATCCAATCTTTGAATCCATGCGATCGAAATCCATTTCTTCGTGATCAGATTAAGCACGCTTCTTCCTTAAGTTTCCTTTCTTTTCTTCGATCCTGTAAAACATCAAAATGTAATCTTATCACATCATGTATTAAGAACCAAAACATAGGAACTTATAGAGTTAGTAAATGGATTTTACCTAAAGTAGAGCCATACGTCTTGACTCTCCCATCACTTAGATCTCTCAGGTAGCTAGGGCAGCTTTGCCTCCAATGCCTTTTCTTGGTAGTAAAAGCAAATTGTCTCCTTTGATACATAGGAAGGGACAATATCAGCCTTTTCTGGACTTCCAATGTAGCTAATATGGAAATTTGATCGACCAATCAAGTTTGCTTGACCAGTTGGCCAAAACATCGCTTATTCAGTAGCAATAAGCAAATATGTCAAATCAATGAGGGTCACATTGTGAACCATCGTATAGCACTCTCTTACAAACTCATTATACGAATCAGGAAGTGACTGAAGATCCTAGTCAACAGCCAACAACTCTGAGATATCGAACCCCAACATCCTTAATCTATCAATGTGTGACTTCATCTCTAAGACGTGTTCACACAGGTTTCTCATCTTCGTGCTTACTTGCCAATAGGGATTGAGTGAGCTTGAACTTTTCAATCCTTTGAACTTGAGGATCAGGGAGAACAATTGGAGGAGGCGGAGGAAGTGAAGCATGACTCTCATTTCCTTGATCATATCTTGGAATGTCATCTTCATTTGGAAAGCTTGTTCCAAAGAATTTGGGAAGATCATTGTAAGATTCAGACATCTACAAAACAGGAGAAAATTCAAGTCAGTTGATAATAATCCTTGATGTAACACCCAAAATGAAACATCAACGCTAGGATCCAACACAATACTCTATAACCTAGAAGAGGGATTTCATAATCTAGTTTCAGAATATTTGAAGGTAGGTAAATGACGATTCACCAATTCCCACCATGAAAAACGAAAATGAAGTTTAATTTTTAAATGAATTGAAACTCCTAGATCTTTTGAGATTCATTGAAATTTTCAATGGCATGTTTAATCTCGATTATGCACTTCTAGTTTGCGACTGGGATGCCTAGGATCACAAACAATGTGTGAATAACCATACGAATCTACATGGTGCACACAATGCTACTATCACCTAATCAATGTGTCGGTTAGCCACACACGCTCCATTGATCTTTGATAAACATCGAGCCACCCTTCGCCACCAATGTCAATCCCAAATTAGTGTGCCGGTTAACCACCCACACTCCACTAGCGTTTGACAAGGGTACGAAGTGTAATTCCATGGATTAGCATACAATTTCACATTTGTAAAAGCATGTAGTTACTTTTTACTTCATTATACTTATGATGGAAGGTTTCGTCCAATCTTACCCGTTCGGCTAACGACCCTCCACTAGTCAAGAGTGCGGTGGGTAAGAGTGGATCCCTTTTTAATTGCCATTTTATAGGCAATTTCCATAAACACCCCTTATAGACTAGCTTCGTGAATAAGACCTACTAACGGTAAGACTGATTGTTTACTCATACATATATATATATATATATATATATATATATATATATATATATATATATATATATATAATATTAGACTTTTAATGTTATATATAGCATACAGTGTATTTTACACTTTTAAAATACTAGGTGGTCTAATTTAGTAAATTATACTTTTAATTTAATTAAATGTAAACCAAAACTTTATGGGTTTATTAAATCTCTTTTAATTATACACTTTAATTAATTAATAAAACCATAAGGGCGTAAATTGAACTTTTTCAAATTACTTGGGTTTTAGAATTTAAAATCTCAAATTAAGACTTATAATTAATTTTAAAATCCAAAACTTGAGGGCAAGTTTTGAAACTTTTCAAAACATTAGGGTTTAACTATTTAAATTTCAAAACCAAAACTTTTAAGTTCCAATTTAAACTATAAAACCTAAAGGGGGAAATTGAAACTTTTTTACAAAATAATTCAAATCTAAACTACAAATAATCAATATTTATCTAATAAAACAAAAGATTATCTAAATTTTGACAGTTATCTTCTATTTTAGCAAAGATAATCACCCAATATTGATAAAATACGGATTTTATTGACAAAAAAAAATGTTTTTGGTAATTATCCCACAACAAAATAAGCAAGAAATCCTAAATTTCCTCTTTCTGGCCAGCTAACTCGTCGAGTTCACTGTGGACTCTGCAAATCACCCAGTTGACTGGGCGAGTCAAGCCTAAAAAATCCACTTTTTTCATTTTTCAGCCAATTTTCAATCAATATAGCATCAAATTCATTAACAAACAGCACTAGTCTCTAATACCACTGATGGGTTTCGAGCAATACATCGTTCCTATGGTGTACATGCAAACCCTAATAGCTTTTGGATCTAGTATGTCTAATGAACATGCAATTGAATATCCAAAGCTTTAAACCCTAGATCTAGCATACAATTAATCTTATTAACATAAGATAAGGTTTAGATCTAACCTTTGAATGTTATATAGCAATAACAATCTAATCCTTGGCTTCAGAAAGCTTAGTGCCTCAAGTGCTGCACTTCTAATGGAGTCACAAACACTACTAAGTAACAAGATGAAGAAGCAGGAGAGAGGATGAACCAAAAACGGCTGGAAACCCTAAAGGAACACTTAGCCATGTTTTTTGGGACATAGGGGCCCTTTATATACATGTAGGCTATTAGGGTTTTCAACTAGCAAACCCTAATCTGACTACTTAGGCCCTAAGCAGTCCATGGACTCCTTTAACATATCCCTTGGACGAATTCCTTATGGGCTTCCCATAGAATTCGTCCAACCTATATATTATTAGGTGATCCATAGCCCAATTGCAGTTATCTTATAGTTACAAATCTAGTCCCCCTAAGTTTAATTAATCTCTTTTAGTCACAAATTAATTCTTGACTAATATTAATTAAACATTATGATTTCTCATTTAATATATTATTCTTATAATATATTAATAAATCATAATTAAACCTTTCTCTCCTTAATTAATCCTACAAATTGCTATAGTGAAGGCAACCCAAAAGGACCATGCTCATAATCGGGTCAAGTACATACTAAAATAGTTATGGACTTAGACACCAATCCAACAAATCATAGATCACTGGAGTGTGTGTGGTTAACTAGCACAATGATTAGGTGGTTGTAAATTTGGGTGTACCAAACTAATATGCATGGTTATTCACACCTTGTTTATGATCATTGACATCCCAGTCACAAACTTGAAGGGCACAATCGCGATTTAAAAATGTCATTGAAAAGATCAACGAATCTCAAAGGATCTAGGAATTTCAATCCATTTAAAACCTAATGATGAATTTCGTTTTTCATGGTGGAAATTAGTAAATCGTCAATTACCTACCTTCAAATATTTTGCATTCAGATTACGGCATCCCTTTTCCAAATTGTTAAATATTATGTGGGGTCCTAGCCTTAAATTTCATTTGGTTGTTATATTAATGACTTAAATCAACTAACTTCAATTTCTCCCAATATATATGTTTGGTTTAGACAACTATGGTCTTCCCAAATCTTTTGGAACTAGCTTTCCTGTTGAAGATAATATCCTACATGGCGATCAAAGTGAAAGATTAATCCATTTGTGGAGCATTAGTGGAAATGGAAATTATACTTCACTTCCTCTACCTCCTCCAATTATTCTCCATAACCCACAATTTAGAAGAATTGAAAAGTTCAAGATCACTCAAGCCCTATTGGGTAGCAAACACAATGATGGAAATTCAGTGTGTGCACAAGTTTTGGATATGAAGTCACACATTGACAGACCGAGAATGTTGGGTGTCATGTTCCTAAGGAAGTTGGCTATTGACTGGGTTCTTCAATCACTTCTTGGGTTATATAATGACTTTGTTAAAGACTACTATGTGACAGATTATGACATGACCCTTATTGATCTAACTTATTTGTTGATTGCTACTAAATCAACAGTGATTTGGTTTAATGGTCATGCAAATTTGACTAGAAGATCTACTTCGCAAGCTGACTTGGATATCCTAGAAATGATTCCTTCTCCTATAAGAAAGGAATTGGCCATGACCAAAAGTTTTGATCATAAGGTAATGGCCAAATCTGAGACAATTACATATGTTATTCCCAATGAGCTTGTTTATTACTATTTCCATGGAAATGGACATTGAAATTGAAGTTGTCCTGAGTACTTTAGAACTTTAGTCGATTGTATGGTTCTGCTTTAGGTAAGTCCACTATCTCACTCTATTAAGTTTCTAATTGTTCATTCTTAATGCATGATGTGGCAAGGTTGCATTTTGATGTTTTTGTAGGATCATGCAAAAGGAAGGAAGCCTAAAGGAAGAGTATGTTGAATTTGGTCACGAAGACGAATTTCAATCGCATGGTTCGATGATCGGATTTTTGGGCTGCTGCTTAACAGATATGATAGATTGCTTAGAAATTTGTAATAACATAGTTTTCATTTGTAATTGCATTGTAAGGAAATTTTTTTCCGTATTTCATAAATAAATAAAATTTTGTTTTATTTTAATGTATCTCCTTGCAATGGCATTTGTGAAAAATTGATGTTTGTATGTTTCTATGTTAGCAATATGAATTTGATTCCTCGTTTGTGGTAGTGTCGAGAATTTACCAACTAAGGAAAGTTCTCATCACCCAAGTTTTAATTGGATAGGAACTTGGAATCATGAAACTTGTATTGTGTGATGAATGAGAACCTTCATCTTTGGAAAATTAATACTAATTCCTTGTTCACATGTATATGTGAGTCAAGTAAAGGACTAGGGGATTAGGTAGACTGGGTGTGCGTTGGTCAGGTCCACCTCAAAGAACGATAAGACTATTCGTCATGATTTACTAATGTTTGGTAAATATGGTTATGCTTACAAGTTTAAGTATAATTCTGAACATTGGAAATGTTTCAATGTATGGTAGAAGGGATAAGAATAATCAAATTAGGCAGAAAGATAAAAGTTTCTCCAATCTAAAAAGATGGGAGAGTACTTGGGTATCGTGTTTTATGATCATCTTAATGACTATGAAAACCATATCACAATTGATCCTCTAAGGACATCTTAGTGCATTTGTGTCGCTAAGAAGAGCAATCGTGAATTGTTGAAATGGTTAAATCTCGAAGATGAGTAATACTTCGTTGCAAAACAAGTCTTAGATTCATACTTCAAGATTGTAACCTTGAGTGACATAATCTTAAGGAAGGTTTAAAACACTCATCAAATGTAGAGTAAAATGTTTCTTACTCTTGTACATTAGAAATTGGTAAGTTGTGATGTCTTAGATAAGATAAATATTAACTAAGACCTATTGTGTGAAGTGTTTGTCTTGATAAGAATCCCCACTCACTATTAAATATTTGTTTGTCAATGAATGGTTCATGAACAGAGAATCTTATATGTCAAGAGGTTAGTGGGAGTATTAAAGATCTTAAAAAGGTTCAAGAACTAATCAAGAGTAAACTTATTATTAATCATTAGCACACGACTTGTAGTTTGTATCTTATCGTGTTGACACATTCTTATTTCTGTGCTTATTCCAGTAAAAAGTTGAATATGCATGTGAGCCCTATAAGTTCTCAATTGTTTGTATAAGGCAAAGCACCTGGATAAATGAAAGTTTCATTGATCAGTATGGGTGAGCTGCTTAAAAACTTGGAAGACATGGTAGGCCCTTATGCTATGAAGTGGCAAGAAATTAAAATTGAACAAGTTTAATCCATATGAGTTTGGATTTGTAGCTAATATTGTCTTGTGATTATGGTTTTGACAAATTCACATGGATAGGAACACATACACGAGAAAATGTAAGTTTCATAAGGTTTCTCTCCATTTAATGAGAAATAATTATGACGAAACAGTTTCACTATCTACATTATAGTAGTTAGCAATTATGATATTTGCATTCTTAAAATTTGATTATGATTACGGCATCCCTCTTCATAGTTCGAATTGTGAGAAATGGCAAACGTCTAAACATTTGAGACTTATTGCTGTAAGTTCTAAAATTGTTTAGACACACATGTGAGCTATCTAAGGAAAGGTGTATGATTTTCAGAAGCCTAGATAAAAGTCTTATCAAAGCATCTTGTATCAGAAAACTGAACTTTGGTAAGAAAGTCAATAAGTATTGATTTCTATAAGTCTAGCTGATTTCTAGGTACATGTCAGAGCTATTGGAAGCACAACTATGCTAATGAGAATGTAATTATTATGCTAGTGGGAGGATAATTATTATAACTATTGTTAGCAATGTTAATTATAGAAAACAAAAAAAAACAATCTGCAAAGATGCAGGGTTTGAAAAGTTGTTTTGGTATAATTAAGGGAGAGGAATTGATACTTCATTTCAAAATCTTCAAGCTTAGAGTGAGTTTTTAATCAAATTTAGTCAAATATATATGAATGTTATGTTGGAACGGTTCAACATAAGGAAATTATGTATATGGAAATGTTAATTACTTTCTCAAAATTTGATTATGATTACGACATCCCTCTTCATATTTTGAATTATGATGACATGGAAAATAGAAATATTATAGCAAAAGACTTATGAAGTATCATGTCTTTATGTTAGACATTATGAATCGTGTCTCATATGCTTCGGGTATAGGATCGATTACACATTCTATAATATTCTCATGTTCTAATTTTCCAAATGCCTATGACATTAAGAGGGAAAAAGGAATAGAACCGAATATGACTAAAGTGGTTAAGTAACTATTAAGGACAATCTATGTTTCGCTAAGGATTGGTCGCTTAAGGATAGTTGGAACTATAGTATTGGATGGACCGTATTGACATTATTATGAATAGACAGGAGTCTATTAATATTGAGTTGTCTTATTGGAAATATGGAATATTTCCATATTGGGTGTTCAAGAATAGATGAGAAAGTTAGAAACTTTTTATGCAAGAAGGATATTCAAAGGAATGTACTTTGAATTTGAGACTTCATTTCCATGGAATTGTCTTGCAACAATCTCCAAAGGAATATTTTATAAAATCGTTGGTCAAGTCTCTTTGACTTTTGGTACCTATACATTACAAAAGAATCATTGCATGATAGTTTAGAATCTAACACTTTCTAGTGGTGACAAGAATTTGGAATTCTTACACTTGCAATAAGAATGTGGAATTGTGAAATGAGCATCATTGAAATTTTTTCAATTGATTTATTTCAAAAAGTAAATACAACAGAAAACATAATGTGCATGCTTGGAGAATGGGACAACTATTGTTTTAATTCAAGTGTTGAGTTGATAAATCGAAACATTATACAATGAATAATGTGCAATCAATATGGTGATTATAAAATGTGTTTTACTTATATTCATAAGTTCTGACACCATATTGGATTCGATTATTCTTGTGTTTCACTTTGCATGTTTTGACTTCTCGAATAATTAGGTTATTTAAAGCTGTAACACTAGCCAAAATAGGTTAATAGACAATCACATGTGATTATGCCAATCATGTAATGTGATTATGTTAACCTAGTAATGTGGTAATAATGCTATGTAGTTCATGATAAATTCTAATACAAATATGAATTTTCTTTATGATACAACTCAACATATACGTCCATACGATTCAAAAAATATAGAGAACGTCTGAATCTGACTTCGCATGAAGAAGTTATGACAACCGAACACTATAAATCTCTATAATAAGAGAAATTTATAATAGACTTAGAATTAGCTATTTAAATGTAAAAGAGAGTTGTATTACTCGTAAATACCTACGCGTGCATATAAAGAACATCAAAAACGGAGTTCGTATGCAAAAGTTATGGCCTTCCGAAGATTTAGCTTTTAAAAACCCTAATCTAGCTAATTCACGACGTGAGTTTTATGATACTCATGACGTGATGAGTCATTCTGTCATAATTCGGAATCTAGAAGCCGCGAGAGGATAGGATCCAAATTCACGACGTGAGCTTTATGACACTCACGATGTGAGGAGTCATGGCCACCTTCCGAAGCTAGGACGCAAATGGCAAGTCTACGGAGTGAATCAGGCAGACTCACGACGTGAGCCTTATGACACTCACGACGTGAGTGTCATAAAATCTTACTATAAATAGCCATTTCGACCCCAAGGCTTAGTACACCATTTCTTTTCTCTCTCTCTCTCTCTCTCTCTCGTTTGCTGAAGCCGTTTTGCTTCCCGAGCCCCGACGACCTCGTACCGCTGACCGTTTCTACTTAGATTACATAAAATCATGCTACTAAGGTGTGTTTCATGGCCCCACTTTCTAATATTTTCGGGGGAAAACACATGCTAATTATTATATATATACGTTATTATTATGTCTATATGATAGTAAATCAGTATCAACGTAGATAGTTATAATAACCGGGATATAGTTACTCTAAATATAATATTTTAAACATATACAACTATTGTCGATTTGTTAGCATGCTACTGTTATAGAAATATATTAATGTAGATCTTGAGTGATACTTTAGATTATATATATATATATATATATATATATATATATATATATATATATATATATATATATATATATATGTATATATATATATGTGTGTGTGTGTGTGTGTGTGTGTGTATATATATATATATATATTGTGTGCGATATACTTCGGAAGTTATATTTGGAAGTTCGATATGTTAAAAAGTATGTACGTTGTTATTGTTGGTTTTATGTCAATATAAAAATTGTTATGTTATATGTTGTTGTTGTTGTTGGTTTTATGTCAAGATAAAACCTAGTTTTACTTCAAGTTATAGTTGTTATACTGCCTAAATGTTATGAAGTTAAGAGTAATGTTTAAAAGGAAAGTCTAGTAACTTTGGGTTTTAGACATGAAAATGCTTTTGCTGTTAGGGCTGTAGGAAGTTCTCGAAGTCTAGATAAGTAATTGTATTTATCAACTAAGATTGGGGATGTTAGCGGAAATCCTCTGAACTGTAACCGTTAATCCCGTGTGAGCGAGGAAGATATGTATAATTAGTATAAGGGTTGACAACCCCACTTGTGATTATTAATTAAAGTCAACCATAAACAAGTGACGAACTATCCTTTTATTTGTTCTTGTTCCGGCATCGATGAAACGTGCGAAAACTACCGCAAGGTGTGATCCTTGTAATACCACAAGGTGTAATCCTTGTACTACCGCAAGGTGTGATCCTTGTACTACCTCAAGGTATAATCCTTGTACTACAGCAAGGTTTGATCCTTGTACTACCTCAAGGTGTAATCCTTGTACTACCGCAAGGTGTGATCCTTGTACTACCTCAAGGTGTGATCCTTGTACTACCGCAATGTGTGATCCTTGTAATAATAATAAGAGGTATAAAACTAAGTCATATAATCGCAGCTACAGACTCATGGTAGAACAACTGTAAAAGCATTATACTTTGTCGATATACAAGTATGAATGTTAAGTATAAGTTTCCCAAAGACTTATACTCTAAGTATAAGAATCTACTAGGTATATTACTTGTATATTAAGTAGACCACTATACCTATCCTACTTAATCGTATAGAATTGAAATAGATTTATATGTAACGGTTTTACTCGTATAAAATTGAAACTGATTTATACGTAGCAACTTAGTTTGTATGGAATTACAAACATTTATACTTACACTTTAGGTTCAAAGAATGTTTAGGTATAACACTTATTTGGTAAGTAAGCCATTATACCTAGGATATATATACTAAATGTTTGAGAGTCAAAATGATACTTTCAAAACTATACTTTTGAACTTGGAAAATGTATTATTTTTATATGGAGTCAAAACTTGTGAACTCACCAACTTGATGTTGACGTATTTTAAATTCCATGTGTTTTCAGGAAGTTGATAACTATGATACGAGAAATGACGTTACACTGCCCGGTGTTTCCGCCGATGGCCGGGGTGTGACAGATTGGTATCAGAGCTTTTAACTATAGTCAATTAGTACTTTCTTAGGAAAGCACGACTATAGTTTAGGGCTTACTCTGTTAGGTTTAGGTATATCCCTTAGCCTACAATATAAAGTATTAGTAATTATACTACTGAAGGACTACTTATGGGAGCGGTGACAGGATAGACATGTTGATTGGGTTGCTGGATTTCAGAACGGCAATATGCTAAAATGATCCTGCCCTCCGACTGTCCTGACTGGCCGGTGCCTTATCAGCTAGACCTGAAGTAACAAACAATAATTAATAATACTCGTGAATACAACAAACACAAGGATATAGACTTACGTATAAACTCAATCCCACGATGAGAACACATGTATAAACCAAAAATATAGAAAACCCAAACCCTCGATAAGAATTCAATGTAATGTTTTAGGTCAAAGCTCCTTAGTCGAGTTTTATTGTACATGGGCCGAACCACAACTAAACGTAGACTGATCACCTATGTTTAATTATGGTTAGACTGATGCACAGCTAAAACTGGATATGGTGTTTGATAGACTAAGACACATGAAGATTCTAGAAGATTGAAGATAGATCTCAGATCATGATACCATCAAATCGAAGTACAAGAAGACGATGTTCCGAAGACAACATTTAGTACTCGGTATGGTCAATCTAAGTTCTTACTTATGCCTTTGGATTGACCAATGATCCAACAATGTTCCAGGACCTCATGAATAGTGTTTGCAAACCGTACTTGGATAAATTTGTGATAGTGGTTATCAATGATATATTGATATATTCATAAACCAAGGAAGAACACGGACAACACTTGCAAATAATCTTGGAACTACTAAGAAAAGAAAAGTTGTATGCCAAATTCTCTGAATATGAATTTTGGATTAGAGAAGTAAAAGTTTTTAGAACATGTAGTTAGCAACAAAGGGATTCATGTCCAACCCTCCAAGATCGAAGTAATTAAGAAATTAGGAAGCATCGAAGACCCCAACAGAAGTGCGTCAATTCCTAGGACTTGCTGGCTATTATCGCAAATTCATAGAGAATTTCTCCAAAATAGCCAAGCCGCTGACAACACTAACCCAGAAGGATACGAAGTTCAACTGGGAAGACAAACAAGAAGCTGCTTTTCAGAAACTCAAGCAAATGTTGTGTAGTGTACCAATCCTATCGCTTCTAGATGGGATACAAGATTTCATTGTATACTGCGACGCATCAAATCAAGGATTGGGATGTGTGTTGATGCAAAGAGGAAAAGTTATCGCCTATGCATCACGACAACTTAAGGTGCATGAGAATAATTACACTACCCTTGATCTTGAATTGGGAGCTATAGTTTTTGCACTAAAAATCTGGAGACATTACCTATACGGTACTAAGTGTACTATTTTTACCGATCACAAGAGTCTCCAGCACATCTTCGACCAAAAAAGATCTTAATATGAGACAACGAAGATGGGTCGAACTGTTGAATGATTACGAATGTGAGATTCGTTATCATCCCGGAAAAGCAAACGTGGTAGCAGATGCCTTGAGCCGGAAAGAATATATTAAACCCCGACGGGTACGAGCATTAACTATAACTATCCATTCTAACTTTACCGCACAAATTAGAGAAGCTCAACTTGAGGCTCTAAAAGAATAAAACATCAATCACGAAGCTTTGTGAGGAATGGAAGAGCAACTTATACAAAAAATGACAGAACGCGACACTTTATGAACCGAATTTGGACACCTAAGTTCAGTGGAGTCAGGGACTTAGTCTTAGAAGAAGACCACAAATCCATATATTCCGTAGATCCAGGCTCTGACAAACTGTACTTAGATTTAAAAGTACATTATTCGTAGCCAAACATGAAGGCATAAGTTGCTACTTAGGTGAGCAAATGCTTGATTTGTTCTAGAGTAAAGGAAGAACATCAAAAGCCTTCAGGTTTACTTCAACAACCAGAAATACATGAATGTAAATGGGAGCAGATATCAATGGACTTCATCACTAAGTTACCCAAAACTCCTAGTGGGTTCGACACTATTTGGGTAATAGTCGATAGATTGACTAAGTCCGCCCATTTCTTACCAATTAAGGAGAACGACAAGATGGAGAAGCTGACTAGAGTTTATCTTAAGGAAATTATCAGATTACATGGAGTTCCAGATTCTATTAAATCTGACCGATATAGTATAATTACTTCACGGTTTTGGCAATCTCTACAAAAATCCTTAGGAACACGTCTAGATATGAGTACAGCTTAGCATCCACAGACTGATGGTCAGTGTGAGAGAACCATTCATACTTTAGAAGATATGCTCCGACCCTGTGTAATAGACTTTGGAAATGCGTGGGATACTCATTTACCATTAATTCAGTTTTCCTACAACAATAGTCATCACACCAGCATCAAGGCTGCACCGTTTGAGGCCCTTTATGGACGAAAATGTCGTTCCCCGGTGTGTTGGGTAGAAGTTGGAGACACGCAGATGGCCAGAGAACGTACAAGTGATACCTTACGTACTGGACCAGAAATAATCCACAAGACATACCCAAAAGATCATGCAAATTAAGGATTGATTAGAGGTTATACGTGATCGTCAAAAGAGCTATGCTGACGTAAGACTTAAGCCTTTAGAATTCCAAGTTGGAGATAAAGTAATATTGAAGGTCTCTCCTTGGAAAGGCATGATTTGATTCAGGAAACGAGGCAAGCTAAACCCACGATATATAGAACCTATTGAAATTCTAGCAAGAATTGGTTCTGTCGCATATCAACTTAAGTTACATCAAGTGCTAAGGAATATCCACACAATGTTCCCCAACTAATTAACAATTCCTCATCGACAAGATAAATTTCGGTACGAAGTTGTTCCAACGGGGGGAGAATGTAACACTAGCCAAAATAGGTCAATAGCCAATCACATGTGATTATGCCAATCATGTAATGTGATTATGTTAACCTAGTATTGTGGTAAGAATGTTACGTAGTTCATGATAAATTCTAATAAAAATATGAACTTTCTTTATGATACAACTCAACGTATACGTCCATACGATTCCAAAAATATAGAGAACGTCTGAATCTGACTTCGCATGAAGAAGTTATGATAACCGAACACTATAAATCTGTATAATAAGAGAAATTTTAAAATAGAATTAGAATTAACTATTTAAGTCTAAAAGAGAGTTGTAGTACTCGTAAATACCTACGCATGCATATAAAGAACATCAAAAACGGAGTTCGTATGCAAAAGTTATGGCCTTCAAAAGATTTAGCTTTTAAAAACCCTAAACTAGCTAATTCACGACGTGAGTTTTATGACACTCACGACGTGATGAGTCATTCTGTCATAATTCGGAATCTAGAAGCTGCGAGAGGATAGGATCCAAATTCACGAGATGAGCTTTATGACACTCATGACGTGAGGAGTCATGGCCACCTTCCGAAGCTAGGACGCAAATGGAAAGTCTACGAAGTGAATCAGGCAGACTCACGACGTGAGCCTTATGACACTCACAACGTGAGTGTCAAAAAATCTTACTATAAATAGCCATTTCGACCCCAAAGCTTAGTACACCATTTCTTTCTCTCTCTCTCTCTCTCTCTCTCTCTCTCTCTCTCTCTCTCGTTTGCTGAAGCCGTTTCGCTTCCCGAGCCCGGACGACCTCGTACAACTGACCGTTTCTTCTTAGATTACATAAAATCATGCTACTAAGGTGAGTTTCATGGCCCAACTTTCTAATATTTTTAGGGGAAAACACATGCTAAATATTATATATGCGTTATTATTATGTCTATAAGATAGTATATCAGTATCAACGTAGATAGTTATAATAACCAGGATATAGTTGCTCTAAATATAATATTGTAAATATATACAACTATTGTCGATTTATTAGCATGCTATTGTTTTAAAAATATATTAATGTAGATCTTGAGTTATACTTTAGATTTTATATATATTGTGTGCGATATAGTTCTGAAGTTATATTCGGAAGTTCTGTATGTTAAAAAGTATGTACGTTGTTATTGTTGGTTTTAGGTCAATATAAAAATTGTTATGTTATATGTTGTTGTTGTTATTGGTTTTATGTCAAGATAAAACCTAGTTTTACTTCAAGTTATAGTTGTTATACTGCCTAAATGTTATGAAGTTAGGAGTAATGTTTAAAAGCAAAGTCTAGTAACTTAGGGTTTTAGACATGAAAATGTTTTTGTTGTTAGGGCTGTAGGAAGTTCTCGAAGTCTAGATGAGTAATTGTATTCATCAACTAAGATTGGGGATGTTAGCGGAAATCCTCTGAACTGTAACCGTTAATCCCGTGTGAGCGAGGAAGTCATGTATAATTAGTATAAGGGTTGACAACCCCACTTGTGATTGTTAATTAAAGTCAACCATAAACAAGTGACGAACTATCCTTTTATTTGTTCTTGTTCCGACGTCGATGAAACGTGCGAAAACTACCGCAAGGTGTGATCCTTGTACTACCGCAAGGTGTAATCCTTGTACTACCGCAAGGGGTGATCCTTGTACCACCTCAAGGTGTAATCCTTGTACTACCGCAAGGTTTGATCCTTGTACTACCTCAAGGTGTAATCCTTGTACTACCGCAAGGTTTGATCCTTGTACTACCTCAAGGTGTGATCCTTGTACTACCGCAATGTGTGATCCTTGTAATAATAATAAGAGGTATAAAACTAAGTCATACAATCGCAGCTACAGACTCATCGTAGAACAATTGTAAAAGCATTATACTTTGTCGATATACAAGTATGAATGTTAAGTATAAGTTTCCCAAAGACTTATACTCTAAGTATAAGAATCTACTAGGTATATTACTTGTATATTAAGTAGACCACTATACCTATCCTACTTAATCGTATAGAATTGAAATAGATTTATATGTAACGGTTTTACTCGTATAAAATTGAAATTGATTTATACGTAGCAACTTAGTTTGTATGGAATTACAAACATTTATACTTACACTCTAGGTTCAAAGAATGTTTAGGTATAACACTTATTTGGTAAGTAAGCCATTATACCTAGGATATATATACTAAATGTTTGAGAGTCAAAATGATACTTTTAAAACTATACTTTTGAACTTGGAAAATGTATTGTTTTTATATGGAGTCAAAACCTGTGAAATCACTAACTTTATGTTGACGTATTTTAAATTGCTTGTGTTTTTAGGAAGTTGATAACTATGATACGAGAAATGACGTTACACTGCCCAGTGTTTCCACCAACGGACGGGGTGTGACAAAAACCATCCACAGTCGATCAGACTTTGGAAGTAGGCATTTAGGCATGACTGTCATGAATGGGTCTATAGTTTTTCTAAGTGTTTTAGACATAGTTTTAGTGTTCATGAGTACTCCTGTAATAAGATTCGAGTATTGGATTCAACCCATGCTCATCTGAATCACTTTGTGGATTTATTACAAGTGATTGTGAGACGCCAATATCTTATATTTTTGAAACCAAGACATGTGAGTTATAGCTGCAAGTCGGTTGCACATTGGAATATGTAAACACACTAGTAACTTGGTATTATAAAACATATTATTGTGTGTAATTTGATGAGTAAGTACAAGCAAGCATTTGGGTCGAAGTTTATCTGTTCCTTTTATCCAATGTGGATAAAAGCGATATTTGTGGGCCCTTCGATGATTTAGTGATGACACCCCTAAGTGCTTGGCCAAGCCTGGACGGATTTGATTTGTTCAATTAGTTGGTTGTCATAAATCAGAAATCGAGACACTGAAAATGGACAGAGAGAATGATTATAATCCACGTGTCGGTCTATATGATATCATGAATGGAGGAATATATGATCCCTTATCTAATGGATGTGTTATTTACTAGGTCAGAGTTCGATAACGACTTTTAAGAATTACGATTGCTAGTCGGGTTGTGGAGTTGTACTTGCAATAATATTTATTTGACTTATCAAAGTGGGACACTATTGGATTAGGTGTCTAAGCCCATAAATTGAATTGTTATGTACTCGACCCAAGAGTAGCATGGTCCATTTAGGTTACATATCACCAGGACAATTTGATAGGATGGACTTTTGGGAATAGGTTATTTATGATTTGTTCATATATTATAAGTTCTAGTATGTTAACATGAAATCATATTATTTAATTTCTATTCATCAATAGTTAATTTTGAATTAATTTAGTGATCAAAAGAGACTAATTAGATATATGGGGATTGATTGGTAAATCATTCATTCTTATGCTTTTGGCCAATGATCCATGATTCTTTAGGTTGGGCTAAACCAAAGTTAGAACCCATGGATGATCCATAGTGGTTTAAAACCATGGAGCCTAAGAAATATGGAAGGTCATTCACATTAGGGTTTACTTGGTGTAACCCTAATCCTAGCCACACTATATAAGAAGCCCCTTAGCATCCAAAATTCCACACTAGTGTTCTTGGAGATCATTGAGCCAATTTTGGTGTTAGGATATTCTCTCAAAAGTGATCCTATGTCCTAGGTGTGTTATGAACCATTTGAGGTGCAACACCTGGGGCACTAAGTACTTAAAGCCCAAACTCAAGAAGTACTACAAGCTACAACAAAGAGGTAACTCCATAACTTAATTTTATGTTGATTAAGTCATTTGCATGCTAGTTGTAGGCTTATTGCTTTGGAAATAATATTGCATGTATAATTGGAGAAAACATATATCTAAAGCATTTAGGGTTGTATGTGCACCATAGGATGTTGTAGTATACTAAAACCCAACACAAGGGACCCTAATGGTCGATAAATATCCAATATTTATAGACACGCATGACCCATGTATGTTGTCCAAATTTATATGTCAAAAATAGGTAAAGGATGATCTAACTTCTTGCAAAGCTCCCAACAATCCCTCAAAGTCTAGGTCCATAAGGTATAATTTTCAAAGGACTATAAAGAGCCATAACGTTGCAAACTTTTTTCTCAAAAACCATTCAAACTTCACGTATGAAGACAAACATGAAATTAAACCTAGATCTATGAAGAGAGAATTAAATAGATGAAAGCTTGTGGACTTAAAAGGAGTGCAGATGATACACACAAGGGATGTGGATGGATTGCTTGCTAGATCTTTGAACCAACTTCTTTCTTCTCCTTCAAGATCACTAAAGGTTGCAAAATGAGCTCAAAAATGTAAAAGAGGCTATGGTTGCTCAATGGTGCATTTCGGAGGTAATGGAGGTTGAGGGTGAAGGAAACCCTAGCCATCACTTCCTTTAAATAAGGTCTGTAATGTCCCAAAAATACAGAATTAATTTTATTAAAAGAAATAAGTTAAATCCATTCATTCATTATTTCAAAGACGATTAGAGTTAAAGTATTCTCAAAACATTAGAGTAATCTGTAACCTTTATTGGGGACTAAAACTCCATAAACATAAATCATAAGCACAAAGCTTAGTGAGTTTCCCTAAAATGCCACATAAAATACAAATATACATATAACAACACGTGGCTGTGTCAGGTCCATATAGCTATGTTGGGTCCGAATCAACTCTCGGGTCCGTCTTAACCCATATGACAGCATGTAGCTTTGTTGGGTCCATATCAACCCACGGATCCATATCAATCCCGAGTCCATAATGACTATATAGAACGTCACATAGCTATGTCAGGTACATATCAACCCCACATACATAAAACATTCAATCATATCAGCAAGAGTCACAAAGACAACACGAACATAAAAGCATATCAGTAAGTGTCACAAAGACCACTACTATCCTACAATATAATTCTGAGTGTCGGCATTAGTGCCTTCAACCCACAAGTATAGTGAGGAGACTCACCTCAATCTGAGATAACTGAAACACACATGCATTGCTGCCACCAGGTTCCTCACACTGAACACATCTAAATTATCCTTAATTAATAGTTTAGACAATTTCCCATAACTCAAGGTCCAATTCATATATCCTCATAACAATGGGTAAAAGACTATTTTACCCTTCCTATAGTTGGCCCAACAAATCAGCACCCAAATCCAAATATGACTCAGGCCCAAAAATGGCCCAAAAGCAATTTAGGTGCGTACGCCCAATGTACTAACTTGGTATGCCCAACATACGACGTTGATGACCAAAATCATCTCCAAACTCTTAATGCTTTAAGAAAACATATATAACTTCTAGATCTGATTCTTATGGGATGTCCCAAGTCATAAATTTCCTGACCTTATGAATTTGCATGTCTTAATGGTGACAAAAACAAAGCCCTAAATCCATAAATTAAAGAAAAGTCCACCAACTCGTGCAAGAAAGGAATAGAAGGTCCAAGATAACATTTTTATGGTTCATAATAACTCCATAATGGAAAACTTTCCAACTTTATCCACTAGAATGGTCCGAACAACGATGATATAGTCTTTAAGTATCACAGAGACCAAATGTGCATATTTTTCAACTTAATCCATTAAGTTTAATTCGCCAACGTTCAGAGTTGAATCAAAATAATGTTTATATGGATAAAGTTTCCAACTTTATCCACAACAAGGTTACAAACTTTCAAGATCTAAACTTTATGCACTAAAGTGACCAAAAGATCATAACACCTAAGAGTTGCAAGATCAATCAAATGGATCATAAATATTTAAACTTTATACATCTAGAAGAAAGATCAAGGTGAAAAAAGTCTGGATCTACAAGCTCTAATGTAACCAACATATCTCCAATGAGATCCTTCGTATCCAAGATGTACCAAGAACACTCCAAAGCACTTAAAAAAATCTTAATTTTGCGAACCTAGCTCAAAATAGGGTTAGAGTTTCAAGGGTGGGAGTTGGAGAGGTGGAGACTGAGAATGGAATGGACTTGGGGAAGTTAAAGAGCTTAAATAGGGCTCAAACCATGAAAATATGGTTTGACACAGATCGCGTAAGCCCAACGTACTCTAGGTATGCCCATCATACTCCATGAATGACTAGTGTGGCCACCGTAATCCATGTATGCCTAGTATGCCGAACCTACTCTGGGTATGCCAAATGTACTAGACTAAGCCTCAAAACCTTTCTAACTTCAAACAACAATAATTTCTTCGATCCAACTTCATCTTCGATGATCTTTATGTCCACAGAATGGTATCGAGGAGCTCTACAATGTTGTCGAATTACTTTCGAATTAAAACACATCAAACTAAAATCCTTAATTCATAAAAGATATTTGAAACACTAGTTTTTCCATTATACCCTTGGCTCTAAAGAACAAACCAATCTCTTGTATCACATAATTTACATTACCCAAATCCAAATAGGAGAAAACCCTATTACCTTGAAGCCCAAGGTCTTTACTTGATCCATTTATTGGCCACAATCCAAAAATAAGAAACTACTTAAGTAAAGATGTTACAGGGCCTATGCACGAAAATTAGGTTTTTTTTTTTAATTTGATGACCCCCACATCATGACAAGCATATCGTTACGTAGTAGGATTTTGTATCAACCGTCATCCAGGTACTTTTCAGTTTTGACTTGAAGTGTGAAATTATTCCATATTCAGTACTGACGTGGGGCATACCTTATTGGTATGTCATGCATAGCTAATTAAATAAACTTGTGGATTCCCTTGTGTACTCTGTTCGTATGTATAAGGAGTCCTGATAGTAGCACCTCGAGTGTGCGATTCATTTATCTTCAGTTAGAGGCGAGTCTTCTCACCTGCTTGTGGGTCGAAGGCACCAATTTCGGACTACTAAACTATGTATACATATTGCTAGATGCTTTGTGAATCTTACACGTTTGCATGTTGGGTTGAAATAAATTCCGAGGATGGGCCAATTACTATATGATTAGGCTGAAATAAACCCCACAACTGGGCCCATAGGTATATGATGGACTAAAAGATACCTCAGGGATAGGACCATGATTATATATTAGGTTGGAATACATCCTAGGGATAGGTCCAGTTATATGTTTGGTATGTGGTACTTTGGAGAAATCACTAAGCTTCATGCTTATAGAGTATGTTTATGGTTTTTGGTACTTCAGGTCCAAAATGGAAGGGCCCGACGTGATGACACAACATCCTCCCTCATGATTTTCTCATTATTTGATATTTGTGCTCTGATTTTTTTCATATTGTATTTTATGATTGACCTGGAGACATATGATATATGAAAGTAATGGTTTTTAAAAAAAAATATCACTGATTTTGGGTCGTTATAGATCATGATTGGACACACATTTCATGCAAGGTATCCACATCGTGGTAATCTTCTCACCACGTCATCTCCAAGCATAGATATCATTATTTAAAAGGTGAAATTACACACCAGGAATCGGGTGACACAACTCTTTCCCACTTAAATTAGATTTCGTTTCGAGATCACTCCTTACAAATTATTCACATAACACCCTCCTGACCTCTTGTGGGTTTTTGAAGCCCAACCTCCTCAATACTAGCTGACGCCACTCTGAATTCAATAATAATCTATTGCCAACCAAATTTTTTCCAAACAATAATCATAAAACATAACCAAGCAGAGCGCATAACGGCTAAAATCTCATTTGTTGCAACCCTAAAATAATACTCTACTCAAACACTTCCATCAAAGCCAACATCTGATTCAATCCTTAGCGAGAAACATGTAACCTACATCCCCCCCTCCCCCACCCCGCGACTATCGAACAATAAGAAAAACAAACTTCCATGTCCATTCCTTAAGGATTCCAAAGTCATGCCTGACTTCCAGGTAGAAAGAGACCATATATGTTACTCATGCTGACTAAAAGCTCACAGATTTGGTCCTACCAGGACATCATCATCCTCTCACCGCCTTACTGTAAACAAGAAAATCAACTCCGTATCCAACAATCAATGCCATCAACCTCACAAATTAAATACCAAGAAGAAAACAAAAATGAGCCCCAACAACTAAAACTAGAGAATCCACGGCTAACTAATGAATCTGACAACCACACACACAATCGTACAACAAAAGTCCAACCAAAAGTCTGGCATACAAAGAGTTTCCTAGCCTATACATCAACATGGCGCTAACAACCCTTAAGTCGAAAGAAGGAAAGGCTAACAAACCAATAAACAAACAACGATAGATAAGATTCAACTTAGGTGAATGCTACGAGCCAAATTGTAGTCTTACATCACACGCATCTCAATTCAGCCAACCGTCTATTTCAACCATATAAATGTTGTGGCACTCCTATAGCGTTGGAAACACCCCTGAAGCAGATTATCTCAGTCAAGTGAATTGTATGATCCATACCGTAGTCATACAACTCTCCTGCGAGTGCCATGAGATTCCCTTAATAATCTTTCCAACAATCTTCAACCGTATCAAGCAAAACTAACATGATTCGGACCCCTAGACTGCTAGACCTCACCAGGCATTCGGGTCGTGTTTCGATCCCCAAATCCTTATTCAGAAAAGAACAGACAAAGAGGCCCTTACATAACCCTAAACATGAGCCTAGTTACTAACTTAACCTACCACCACATCTGATGCCTCTTGTCTTCAAGCGAGATAACCTTGAGACTTCAGCATCCACTTCCTTAATAAAAACTAACTTATGAACCATGTTCCTTGCATAAGCTTCAATTCGGACTAAAACCAGAAGCAACAATCCTCTAGTCCTTGAATATGAAACTTCGGGATGGCCTACAATTAGAAATATTTCCATCTAACACAACCAGTTCTCCCTCACTTGTATTTGACTAAACTCTGAACACTTCATAACCACTTGAATTTTTCATGCTAAGCCAATAACTTCACTATCTGGCTCTTAACATACATTTATGAGTTACTAAACAACACTCAAGAGCTCCAACATATGATTGAAACCAATAATGACAAGACCTCAGGATTTCTAACACAAAGCTATTACTCAACTTTAAATAAACTAAACAAATCCTACCAATATGCCACTTACCTAATAAAACTTTCCACTTATAGGAAAACTCAAACATAAACCACAATGTTGTCAGAACTCTGATCGGGTCTATTCTATTACCAACCCTGCTTTCATGACCTGCCAAAATTGGATTATGCGTAGATCTATGGTCTTTCCTAAAACTTAAGAATATCCCTCCGTCATCCTAACTTCCTGAAAGTAAAGGACAACAGCCAAACATGAGTCTAAAAGGAAAAAAAATTGACAACCAAAAATTAAGGGTACACATACCAAGATGACAAGATATACCTCACAAAAATCTGACAAAATATTGATGCACCCATATGGAACATGTCACGCCCCAAAACCGAAACGGTGGAAACATTCGGGGGTGGAGGACGTCATGTACAATATAACAACACGTAATAATAGTAAACAAGTAAACAACATCATCCATTACATTAATAATGTATTTTAATACAAGTGTTTTCTGTATAGTTTATATGACACCAAAAATGTAAATAAAAATAAAAGATAAGTCTTGAATAAGCTCCATCTTCTCAAAAGCTGGCATCGGTTCCTTTCTACTGATGACCTGAGAATACAAGTTATTTTGAAAGAGTTTATCAGCTTTAAAACTGGTGAGTTCATAAGCATTTTAGTGTGATTGTTTATATCAAAATGTTTGTAACATTGTTTGAAGTATGAGTTTGTAGTATGTGAATGTTTGTAACTCCTATAAAATCCTATATTTTCTACTAAAAGTAGCCTTCTACCAAGGCCATACTTTTTTTGTATGTTTGTTTCTTGTAAAAGTGTGTAATTTTCCAAAGTGTAACTATCATTTAACAAAATATAGTTTATACATTATTGTTTATGCGAAGTGATCACAAAGTGAATGCAAAGGGAAAATAATGTAGTATTGTAGTGTTGTATTATAGAAACTACTGCTGTACTAACTACCTTAAACAAGATTCTTATCAAGGTATAATGTGATTTGATTGTACCATACTAACGACTATAAACATGATGATGAAAGACGTCGGGAGTAATGACATTTGGCACCGTTAGATGTATTCCCCCCACCCCCCCCCCCATAAACAATATATAACTTATGATATTCAACTTGTTAGGCTTTGATTGTACTATACTATCAACTATCATTTAACAAAATGTAGTACCCTTTAGTTGCACCCCTTATTAGGGTTTACGGCCAAGGGAGATTGCCTAGGCCGTAAACTCCCTTGATTGATGGATTCTTGGTGTGTTCAAATCCCTAATTCGATATCCTAAGTAATAAACATCTAAAGGATGCAAGGACTTACAATTTGAAGGCTAAAGATGGGAGTTTTCGGCCCAAAACACTTTTGTGTTCTTGGTGTTCTTGAGGATCTTGAAGATCTAGAACAAAAGATGGAATTTGTGGATGGATTCAAAGATGATTCAAGAAGAAATGATGTAATCAACACATAGATGGAAGAGTTTGCTTACATTTGTGAAGATTGGAAGAAAAACTTGAAGATCCTTGGGAGAGAATCCGATTTCTCTAATTAGAAGTGTGAAGAATGAATGAAAAATGACTAAGTGTCATATATATACTAGGGGTTCATGGCCACTTGGAGTTTACGGCCGTAAACCCAAGTGTCTTGGCCGTGAACTCCTCTTTTGAGGGTTTAATGCCTAGCTTGATGGATTAGAAGCTCAATTGGCATCCCCTTCACTCATTCCTTTGCTGCATTAAGCTCAGAATGTCCATACGGAGTCTAAACAGTGTTAAAAGTTAGCAGAAGTAAGTCTAACCTTGATTGACTGAAGGGTTTGTACAAATACAAATTTCGGGTTGTCACAAAACATCCCCAAATTTACAATGATTTTAAAGATTTTTATTTATGCTTATTTAAAATAGTGTTTATTTTAAATATGGAATTTGGTCCCATAAAAGTATTTATGGCGAAATGTTTTTTATTGATTTATAAAATCTTGGGATGTCGTAAATGATACAAAAGATAAGCATAAACATGCCTTAGAATATCTTATACTATCAGTCTACATCTCCTTTCATCATTCACATACCTTTGGACCACTATCCGTGATTGAAGGAAACTGAGTGGGTCAAGTTGGGAAATCTAGTGAGTATATAGGGTTTTCAACCCATAATAATATAGTTAATTTTTGTTTAATAGTACTAGTTAATACATTATTAGTACAATAGTAATAGTCCATACATCATTAGTACTATAGTACTAGCTACTACATTGTTAGTACAATAGTACTAGTCTGTATGTGGTTAGTAGGGTAGTACTACTAAATTCATATCATCATTTTCCGTTTTCATCGTACTGTGACATGTTATCATTTTTACCTTTTGTCACCTTTCATTATCCAATGTAGTGTGGTTTTGGTAAAAAATCAACTAAGTAGAATTCAACCAAATTGAATGAGAGGCTGTGATGTTCGTGGTAAATCAAGTATGACATGATGATCAAAGTGACACAAGTGAGTTACAAGCAAAGCTCTTGATCCTTGATAGGATCTCTGGCATAAAACCTTAGGAGGTGAGAATAATCACTTGTCGTGATATTTTTATTGATATAAAATGTCGATTTAAAGAGATGAATGTGTACATGTACGTACAAGTGTCGTAGATGAGCTAAAAGTGTCTTTAGTGTGCTAGTTACATGTTTTATTTATAGTCTAATGTTAATAACAAAAGTACGACAATTTTGTGATTCTTCGGAATCATCATATGAACATTATTTGACTTGGTATTCCGGGTCTTTTTCCTGGATTAGGTGATTCTCCATTAAGAATGGGTCTTGTGTTGACTCATTCTGCACATGTGAGAAAAATAAAGAGAATATAGTCGTTACAAATGTTAGAAATATTAGTGGTAATGGTCAGGATTCCGGGATATTTTTAAGGATCATGAGGCTTCAGAAGTATTTGAGGATCCTTAATATAATTCTAGGATCATAGCCTAACTATTGCCCCAAGTTATACCTGAGAAATATCAGTTTAGAATTTAAATATTTAGAGGTATAATTTTGAAGTAAAAATCTCTAAAGGATTGACAATTTGAATTTCAATGGGTAGATTTCTATCCATTGGAATGGGTCAAATCACCCTTCTACCTCTCAGTGATTCATGTATAAATAGGATACTGAGCTTTTCAATCTCATCTTACTCTTATATTTTCTTATGGAAGTTCATCTAACATCGTCAAAGGTAGTATTTTTTTTTCTATTTTCTCCTTCTTATCATTAGTCATGGTTAAAAACTATAATCCCTCTCCTTCCACCATCATTTTTATTCCTGATGATGACTTGAAGGACCAAAAAATCCTATCTTACGAGGAAACTTATACCTTCAGGGACAAAGACTGGAGGCCCTGAAGTTAGCTGGAACTCTACTAATGGTACCATCTTTAGGGATTTTGATGCTAGGATCCAACCTGACTTTGTCTCTCTGTCTTGGGTTTGTTCCAAAACATCCTCTTACCCTAGGACTTTCTTACCCCTTCTCAAGAATGATTTCTATAATTTTTTAGATCACTAAAATCTCGTATATTCTTTTCATGCCATAGGTTTGGAGGATCCTCTACTGGTTCGATCATTTGAACCACTCCGGGAATCTTAGTATTGGTTTAAAAGAGCTAGCCTACATCTATGATCTTACAACTTTTGGGAACTCTCGCTTCTTGTTGTAGGCTAAAACCGATAAACAACCCCTTGTGTTGCAGTCCAAGCATAATGATGGTCCTTGGAAGGGAAATATTTCTTCGTGAAACACAACTCGATTCCTGATGGAAATATTTTATCATAATCGTGGATTAAAAAGGGCAGGGTTTCCTTTTTCTATATGAAGAATACCAACATTCACACTTCTTATTATCCTTAATATTTTAAGGCCTTCAATTTTGAGGAGCTTGTTCCTTCTGTTGAAGATATTGATGATAGAATCAAGAGTTTCCAAACTTTGTTTGAGTCAGAGCGGTTATTTACGTTTGGTCATTTCAATCAACAAGAAATTTCATCTGCAACCATCTCCAATTCTAAAGGTAAGGATCCTTTCTCTATTTCTTCTTCTTTTTTGTTGAGGATTCAGATTTCTTATGTTTCTTGTTGTTTTGCTTAGGATCCAAAGTTACACAATTTAGTGCTCACTTCACTCTCGTTGATCTTGATTCAACCATGTCTAGTGGTCAATTGGTGGTAAATAAGGAGAAAGCTTCATCCTCTTTACATGACAGAAGAATCCTTATAAATCTAATAGTGAAGAATCCGATATAAAAAAAACTGTTGGGACCGTGGACTTCAGCTTAGAGATTCTCGGGGTGGAGGACACACTCTAGAAGTTGGTTTCCTTTACTCAGACTGTGAGTACCAACATCATTTTTCTTTTCAAAATTTTCTCTTTATTTCTTTTGATGTCTTTTCTGTTTCATGTCTCTAACCATATCTCTGCTAATCTGAAGTTTCAGGATGAGAGGGTCGAGCAAGTCCTCAAAGAGCAAGATAATATGTGGAAAGAAACCAATGAGGACTTCCTAAAAAGGGTGGAACTATTGAGTAAAGAGAAGGCGGAGAAAGAGGAGGAGCACGAGGCGGAGATAGCAGAGGTGATCGCCGAGGTAAAGTCCAACTTTTCTCTAGCTATCATAGAGGACATGATCAAACTAGTCGAAGATATGTCCAACATAGGATGCTAGAATCCAGCTGGGTGGCGAGAAGCCTTAGCCAAGTTATAGGATGATCCTGCCAACACCAATGAAGATCTTGAAGGGCCACAACCAAAATATAATGAGGAGTAGAACACCATAGGTGATGATGACCAAGAAATGGTTGTTAGGGCTAGGATCCTCAAAGCATTCAGGATCCTCAAACCTCATGAGATATACAGGATCCTCAACTATCTCAAGATCTCGACTATTACCGTTATGATTATTCACTAACATTTATAACAATTATATTTCTTTATTAATTAACACATATGCAGAAATAGTCCAGAGAAGATTTATTTTGGACAGAGAGTCATCTCAACTATTCTAAAGACCTAGAATACCAATTCAAACTACGTTAACAAAGCTGGTCATAAAGGATCCTATGAATATCAGACATCTTGTTAGCTAGTTAAGACTATAAATTGACACATGTATCTCGCACACATCACACTCTACCTATTCTTATCTTACTCTATGAACCTTTACACTTGTTCTTACTGAAATACTCTCTGTAATCATCATTTTATATTAATAAAATCATCAAGGTAGGTGATCATTATCACCTCCCAAGGTTTTGTGGTGGATATCATAGCCAGGATCAAGGGCTTTCCTTGTAAACAATCATGCCATTCACTTTACCATTCTTGTAACATCACAATCTTTAGGTATGAAATTAAGCTTTTTTATTCATATTTTCAGGGCATAGCTAAAGGGGGAGCTTTAGATCCGAGATCATCAATGTTGTTGTAGCCATTTGGAGGTATAAAGTCGATATCTTGATCATCCTTTTGTTAGATCTCTTCTTTTTGGGTTATGGCCATTATTAGCTTATTTTGGGACCATTCTTGGAGTTGAGCATGTCATGAGGCTATGGTTTCAGATCTGGACATCTCATGGCCTTCAAGGACTAAAAGTTGCCAACTTTATCAAGTCTTGGCCCTCTTTTATGCCTTAAGTCCCATAATAAGCTTTACTTGAGTGTTTTAGCCCCTTGATGCCTTACATGGATGTAGAGTTAGCAACTTTTCATGGTATCTTAACCCCAGTGGACCAGATCTATAGCTTGGGAGTTTAGACTCGCTAAGAAGTGGCTGAATGAGTTAAGACAGGAAAAAATTGACGATTTGCCTTGCCAACTTGGCGAATTGGCTATGGGTTTCTCCGATCTTCAAGAAATTGTACGAACTCGATGAGTTGTCTTGACAACTCAACGAGTTGAGTTGATTTTTTCACAATTCTCTGAGTTCTGAAGGAACTCGACGAGTTAGTAGATGTACTCGACGAGTTGGGTCAACATGGACTGTTGACCTTAACTGGTGAATTTGACTTTGACCATGGTTAACCAAGTTTGACAAGAAGGGTATTTGGGGTATTTTGGCATTTAACTAATGTTAGTCATAGGGTGGTTATAGGAAGTTGATTTTGGACTACGAGTTGGGATTTGATCTTGATAGTTCAGCACTACTTGTGAAGTGAGTATTCCTCACTATAATTAAGGGCCGAAGGCACCAAGGTCGGACCTTTGGTTTGCTATCCTTCTTTATTACTATTATGATTTGTTAGATTAGTATCCTGGTAGATAGGATGTTTCTATGTGGTTATGATCTGTTAGATCGGTATCCTGGTAGATAGGGTGTTGTTATGCTTAGTAATTATAGATCAGTTTGACTGTCTGTAGACTGGTTATATGCTTAATTGTGATTTATATGTCAACATTGATGGGTTTTATACAAACAATCCTGTGTGTCCATGCAACCCTGGATTCGGATCTATGTTTTCACTATTAGATACACAACATTATAAATACATGAAGAACACTAGCATGCTCCTAGTAATTTCAAAATTCATGAAGGAAAATGGATTACATACTTCTTGTTGTTATGTTGTAATAACAACTTAAATCTTGAATCTTCTTGTCTTTGAAAGCAAGCACCACAAGTGTAGTACCTCTAATGGCTCACAAACACCCAGAGCAAATGGAGAGGTGAGAGAGAGAGAGAGAGAGAGAGAGAGGAGGGTAGAGGCAGAAAATCGGCTCTAGGAACTTCTAGGATCAAATGGCCATTTTCCTAAGCCAAGGGGTCCTTATGTAAGTGTATGGATTAGGGTTTCAATCCTTATCCTGATCTGATTGCTTGCCCACCAAGCAACCCATAAAATAAGTCTAGAAGCCTTATCATCGATGAATTCTAGGGCCTTATCCCCTTGAATTCGTCTACCTTATCCCTTAGGGCATCCATTTCCCTACTTTGCAACTATCACATAATTAGAGTTCAGTCTGCCTAGTTTAGTCAACTTCTTTTAATCACAAAATTAATTCTTAATTAATTCTTGACTAATTTTAACTAAAAAAATATGATTTCTCTTAAGTATATTATTCTTATAATATATTAATAAACCGTAATAACCTCTTTCTCTATCATTTTTCCAATCAAGTTGCTTTGGTGAAGGCAACCCAAAAGGACCATGCACAACTGGGTCAAGTACTTACTAAATATGGTTACGGACTTAGACACTAATCCAACAGTCTCCCACTTGGATAAGTCTAGTAACTATAAAGCAAGTACAATCCGATTAGCAATCGTAGCTCTTAAAGACGCTATCAGACTCTTATCTTGTCAGTAACCTATCCTTAAGATAAGGGATCGTATGATCCTCTGTTCTAGATATCATGCGAAGAATTACATGGAACATAGTCATACTTATTGTCCAGCTGTTTATTTCTCGATCTCAAATTCGTTTGACATAGAACTTAATTGAACACATCAATTCAGTCCTGACCCGGCCCAATGCATAAGTCAAACCAAATCATCGATGGGACCTGATATCTCTTTTACCCTGTTAGGATAAAAGGAAAAGATAAACTTCGACTTATATGCATTTAATATTCACTAATTAAATCATACACAAGAATGCATTCTATAACATCAAGTTACTGATGCGTTTTCGCATTATTAATGCACAACCAATCAGCAAACAATAAACCATATATCTAGGTTTTAAGACCATATGATATTATCGTCTTGCGATCACTCGTGATAAATTCCATGAAGTGATTCCAGCAAGCGTGGGTTTATTCCAATGCTCAAAACTTGTTTATAAGCACTCATGAACGTTACACCAAACCTTTGCTATGTCTAATACCTTTCAGACAATCTACATACCAATTCATGACAGTCTTCATTCATACCTACTTCCAACATATGAACGACTGTGGACCGTTCGAATAATCTATTATTCAGGAAGTCAAAACATGAAAAAATGAAACAATAGGTTAATAATTAACATAAGATTGTAACTTTTCTAATAAATAATACTCATTTATTTAATCATCGAATGTCAATTGCATTTATCTATTACACATTTCCAAACTAACTAGTCTAAACTAATATCGTCCTTCAGCCTAATGTTCCTAGCGTGATGCAAATGCTTAACCCTACTCAGTCCCTCCATAAGCAGATCTGTTGGGTTATCCTCTGACGATACCCTCTTTACTACGAGGAGTCCTTCTTCTACTCGATGTCGAATAAAGTGATATTTTCTATCAATATGTCGAGATCTACCATGATCCCTCGGTTCCTTGGTCAAGGCAACCACTCCTTCGTTATCATAGAAAATTTCCATTGGCTCCTGTATGGCCGGCACAACTCCAAGGTCTCCAATGAAATTCTTCAGCCATATTTCCTCTTTTGATGCTTCTCTCACCGCAATATACTCTAATTCACATGTTGAATCAGCTACAGTCTCTTGCTTGGAACTTTTCCAAGTCACTGCTCCTCCATTAAGGGTAAAGACCCAGCCCGACTGCGAACGGTAGTTTTCCCTGTCGGACTGAAAAATGGCGTCACTATACCCTCACACCTTTAAGTCGTGACTCCCACCGAGGACTACAAACGATTCCTTGTTCCTCCTAAGTTACTTAAGAATATTCTTGAGTGCAGTCCAATGTGTTTTCCAGGGTTCCCTTGATATCTGCTAAGCATGCTCAAAGCGAAGGACACATCAGGGCAAGTACAAGTCATAGCATACATGATTGAGCCAACTACGAAAGCGTAAGATACTCGACTCATCTATGCTATCTCGGCTTCAGTACTTGGACTTTGAGTCTTACTCAACTTGGAATTACTTTGGATTGGTAATGAAAGGAGAATGCTTTAGTATAATGTCTTATGATCATCTTAATGATTGTGGATTTGTATCACAATTAATCCTCGAAGAACATTTGAGTGTAATTGCTTGACTAAGAAGAGGAATCATATATTGCTGGAAATAGTTCGATCATAGATGAGTCATACTTCGTTCCAAATCAAGTTGTAGATTCATTCTCTAGTAAGTATGAATCATATCTTGAAATTCATTTCAAACTAAGAAGATTGAAAAACTCTTTGAAATATGTGGAGTTAAAAATGTTTTCTTACTCTAGACCATATAGAATCGGAGTGGTGATGTTTTCGTCAATTGAGAAACAAAAGATAAGTTGAGACCTAATCTATGAAGGTTTTTCTTGTCAATAATCCACACAAACATTTTAGAATTTTTTTAGCTCGTCAAGGAATGTTCCTTGAGAGCAAACTCATATCTTAAGAAGTCAGTCAGAGGCATAATGATATTGAGAGTTTCAAGAGCCAATCGATAATAAACCTTTTAGTTATCAATGGCATGCGACTTGAGGTTGATAATCTATCGTGTTTGTTTGACACATTCTCATTTCTGTTCACATCTAGTTGAGTTGGCAATGCTTATGAGCATTATGTCTTCATTAGACAACAAAAGCACAAGCAAGTTGGCCAGTGAAAGTGCATTGATCAATATGGGTGACTTGCTAACAACATGGAAGTGATGGTAGGCCCTTGTGCTACCATAGGGCAAGAAATTTAAAATATCAAAGTTCAGTCAGTGAAGGAAAGGTAAATTCGAATTTGGTTTTGTCCTAAACCTTGCCTTATGATTGTAGTTGGAAATGATAAATTCAAATGTATAGGAATGTATGCACGATGAAATCTAGGTGGAAAAGGTTTCTCTATAATTCATGAGAATGATTGTGAGAAAACTCTTTCATTGATATATTATAAGATTTGATAAACATCGATATGGATATTGGTTGTGTTAATTGCATTCTGAAATTCATAATATGATTACAGCATACCTTTTCATAATTCAAATTATAAAGAATGGCAAGTAATTGTTTGAACTTTCATAACATACACCTATAAGTTCTAAAAGGGTTCAAACACACATATATGCTATCCAATTAAGGTGTATAAGCTTAAGAAGTCTAGTTGGAGACTTATCGAAGCATCATGTAATAAAAATATATACTTCTGTAAGAAATTCAAGAGTATTGATTTCTAGAAGTGTAGTTGATTTCTGGGTACATGTCAAACCTTGTGGGAGCATAATTGTTATGCTAGTATTGTATGTTAACAATACCATTTGTAGTGCACAAAGTTTTTAATTTGTTGCAAAGTTTGGGAATTGCTTCGCTATAGTAGAATTAAAGGATAGGGAACTCGTACTTCTTTTCGTATCTAAATGTTTAGATATATAGTTTAATAAAATTAGTTATATATATATATACATATATATATATATACATATATATATATATATATATATATATATATGCATATCATATTAAAATGGTTCAACATAGGAAATTCAATATATGGAATTATTATAGCAAGAGATTGAAGATATATCAGATCCTTACATAAGAGATAATGAATCGAGTCCCATATGCTTTGGATATATGATCGATTACAAATGCTATAATATTCACTTATTTTGATTTTTCAAATGCTCATAGCATTATGAGGAAAAGGACTAGAATTTTGTGTGACTAAAGTTGTTAAATAATCGTTAAGAACATTCTAAGGTTATACCAAAAGACTGGTTGCTTGTGGATAGTTAGAAGTATCATATTAATTTGGATGGCCCATACTGACATGATTTTGGATTCAGATGCTTCTTAATCAGAATTTATCGTCATATAAGAATATGGAAAATTTTCCATAATTAGAGATAATCAAAAAATCTACATGTGAGTTTGAAACTTTATTGCTAAGAGAAACGTTTAAGGAGTGTACCTTGAATTAGAAATTACCATGGAATTGTTTCTAATAGCAAAGTTCCAATGTGATATTTTGAAATATCAAAGGATCAGTTTTTGAGATTTTGGAATCTTGATATCAAAGGAGATTAGTGCATGTTAAGTTGGCATTCCATCATATCTTGGATAATGATAAGAATTTAGAATTTTGAGATGAGCATCATTAGAATAATGTCAAGGTGATTTGTTCACAAAGGAAGCACAATAGAGAGGCATAGTATGCATGTTCATAACATGACATAATGTGACAACCCAGAGAAATTCTATCACTAGTCACCATTAGGAAATTATAGGACAATAAATGTAATAGAAAGCATTATAATATTTGATTTTTATGATAATAAGAATCCAATATGCTGCTACATTTATTTGCTAAAAATTGTCTTTTAGACTCTAAATATCAGTGATGAAAAACTTGTGATATTTTTCGATTCGGTTAACATATTTGGATAGTACTTGTTAACATGATCTCAAGGGTATAAGATTCGTAAAAATCTGACTCCGAATGAGAGAATTATAAATTTTATAAAGATAGAAATCAACCACGTAGTTAAAATTAATTATGTCCAAACGGTACTAAGAGATTGGTTGAGTTTTAACTAAAAGTGCAAAAAGGAGTTTCGTAGTAGTCCTCGTAATATAAACTTTAGAAAAGAGTTTGTCGAAAATGGGATCCATATGTGTAAGTTATGATTTTTATAAAATCATTAATTCCTACCCCCGTTGGGCTTAAAAATGAAAGTGAATACCAGCCAAAACAACCAAAAGGAAATTTGTAGTACCGGTTGTGATCGTCATATAGATATGGCGATGGTCTAGATTGGAGCACACATGAGGAAGTTAGGATTTGAAAAAATCATTACTTGCGCGTCAAGTGCGCGCCTACAAGATTCGCTCACCTAACACCGGACTCAAACAGATTACGAGTGACATGGTTGAGTAGGGAGGTGACAAGCGGAAACTACTTGTGGAGCCACAGTGTTTGAGTGCATGCCTCACATAGGAAATGCATGACGTGCAGCCCCAAAACTCAACTGTAAATAGAAGGCCATGCCATTCAGTTTCATCACAAATTCATTCACTTCTCTATTTCTCACTTATCTGTGTGGTACCTCATGGATCGGTCCCCAGAGTTCTGAGCTCATGTCTACACTCCGTCAATGGTTTCAAACCGTAGAGCGAGTTCACGACCCCTATTTTACTGTTTTAAATATTTTCAGGGGGAATACATGCTGATCAAATGGTTTTATAAAAAGATTATGACGATTTATGGTATAAATATGACGATTTATATATATCAGATAATTATGAGATTATAAATATAATTATCATATATATATATATATATATATATATATATATATATATATATATATATATATATATATATATATATATATATATATGAATAGGGGTAATTATGCGAAGATAAAAGATTAAAAGATAAAAGATAAAAGCCTAGGGTTAATGTGCTAGGGAGTTGGTTATTTATCCAAAAGCCTTGATTAAATTCAACATATCGCAAATACCTATGGTCGTTACTCTTACGAGATCTAGGAAGTTGTGTATAGATCTATATGGGGCAATGACAACCCCACCTATGATTGCTAGCAGTATACCATCCATATATGTTACTACTCGACGTCCGATGAAGCGTCGTGTTTTGGGATACATTTACGGTTAGCATTGATTATAGGTGCACACGATAATACATTAAAAATTGCCCAAGAGTTTAGATTACCATTAGGGACGTCTCGAATGGTAACTAAAATACGTTAGGATTATTAGATATCCTAAAAGGTGGTAAATCAGGATTGATAAAAGATATCCTAATTAAGATAAGTTAGGATTGTTAGATATCTTAAAAGAGATAGGAAATTTGGATTAATAAAAGATATTCTAATTAAAATACGTTAGGATCGTTAGATATCCTAAAAACAAAGTAAATTAGAATTAATAAAAGGTATCCTAATTGAAATATGTTAGGATCGTTAGATATCCTAAAAAGTTAATAAATTAGGATTAGTAAAAGATATCCTAATTCAAAAATGCTAGGATACTTAAATATCCAAAAAATATAGAAATGTTAGTAGTTAAGGAAGGTTTTCTCAAATAAAAACTCGTGCATTCACCAACTTTATGTTGATTTTCAAAATACATGTATTCTCAGGAAGATGAGTCTGGAGGAGTGTCTCACTAATAAAAATGAGGTCTACAAGGGAGCTATTGCAGTTTAGTATCGTTTGTTTTTAGGATTTTGTGTCTATCTCTAAAACAATGTAATCCTTCAAAAATTAATAATAAATAAATGTTTAAAATATACATCTATGTTAGATTGTACCTGTTGCCGAGGTCTAATTATCCCTACGTCGCACTGCCCGGTGTTTCCGCCAATGGTTGGGCAAGGTGTGACAAATGACTAATGTTTGATTCAAGTGGATAGTTGATTACTCAAAACATTATACAATGAATAAATTCATAATTATTATCGTGATTAAATAATAGAGATTATTTATACCCATTAGTTTTGAATTCATAGTTAATTAGTTTATTATTGTGTTTCGTTTTGGATGTTTTTTACTTCCTAAATAATATGATTATTTGAAACTCCACCATCGCTCATACTTTACGAAGTAAGTAGTGAATGAAGACTATCACGAATTGTATTGTTCATTGTCTAAGGTGTTTAGACATAGAAATAGTGTTGCTACGACTTTCATGAGTATTTAGAAAATGGAGAATTGAATATTGGATAAATCCGCTCTCAAAGAATTACTTCATCGATTAGATCATGAGTAATTATGATACAATAATATCTTATATTCCGAAAATGGAGATTTATGAATTGTAATTTACAAGTTGGTTGTACATTAGTATTTTGAAAATGCATAACAACATGATGTTATAAAACATAGTTTCAAGTGTGATTTGATGAGTAATTGATACAAGAAGATGAGTCAAAGTTTATTCGTTCCTTTTGCCCTAATAGGAAAAGTGATATTTTAGGTCCCTCAGTGATTTGGTGTTGACTTTTAGTGATGGGCCTAACTAGGAATAAATTGATGTGTTTAACTAGAAGTTTTATGACGTCATCATAAATCTGGAAATCGGGAAACTAAATATTGGATAATGAGGTTGATTCTAATTCATGTCTCATATCCATAAGATATCTAATAGAATGAAGGATTATTTGATCACTTATGTACAAAACAAATATCTAATCAGATCAGAGTTTGGCGGTTGCTTTGGAAAGCACTCTTTGCTGTTTAATTTAGACGTTATATGTGTAATTTAGTTTTAGAAGTGGGAAACTATTGAAATAGGTGTGTAAGCCAATAACTAAATTAGTATAATCGTGAATTATTTACAAATTCTTTTTGGGGTGCTCTCAAACCTAGTAATTGATTGTAATGCTTTTTTTAGAGATAGAGAGAGAGAGAGAGAGAGAGAGAGAGACTGAGAGAGAGAGAGAGAGAGATTGATTTATTAATTTATTATATGGTTAATAAATTAATTAGAAATCAAAGAATTATTTATTAATATATTATAAGAATAATATATTAATTACAAATAGTATTGTTTCATTCATAATTAGTCAGAAATTAATTGGAATTTCTTTTAGGATTAATTGGATTAATGAAAATGTTCAAAAGTTGGTCAATGACCAATTCTAAAACCTCCCATAGGGGGTGGGATGGTTCTAGAGCATTTCTTGAAGGTTTGTAGAGCGTTTCTTGGGCTCTATGGAAAGTTGGATGCCTCCGGGGAAAGTAAAAGGATTAGGGTTATCTAAAAGCAAAATTGTCATATCCTTAGCCTTCCTATCACCTATATAAACCCCCATTGGGTTATGATTTTCGAAATTCACCCCATTCCAAATGGAATTTCACCCTTTCTCTTCCTCTTTCCCATTTAGTCACTAATTTTTTGGGGTTTGGGTGTGAGCCATTAGAGGCACAAGACTTCTAGTGCTTGCTTTCTGAAGACCAACATGGAAGGATTACTAGTTTATTTGTTGTAATAAGCTAAGGCATGTACTTTGTAATAAACCTTTAGTAATTATGAAAATCGCAATGTACTTTTAGTGTTCTTAATATTCAATAGTTATTTGCAAATCATAGTGAAAACATAGATTCTTTAGCGTGGAATTGAAGTTAGGGCTTATGCTTTTCCACCAAAAAAAAATTTGTGACATATAAAACCCATCATTATGTTCCTAGCGACTAATGATAGTCTAGATTCCACACTAATTCCAATGTCTACATCAGGATCTATCAATTAAGGAACAATCAGGTAGGATCCTATCAGAGGTAGGGTCCATGGGACTTTGCCGAAGTGGTTGGGAACTAGAGAGTAAAGGGCTAAAGATACAAAAGAATACCATAAAGAATCGGGATGAAAGGGGTGAGAAATGATGTTGCAAAATGTAGTATATATAGAGCTAAAAATTAGAAGCGTGTCACTCACTCTGTCGCGGCACTGATGTTGCGTCGTCTGGCTGGTGACACGTATAAAAATCCTATGGTGGGTTAGAAACGCTCCATGCCTCTTGTGTGTGCGTGGAAAACTTTATTTTCTTTAAAAATTAATATATTTTTCATATGAGCTCTGGTTTTGATGTACATTATATACATGTGTATCGACAAGGTCCACAACTTTCATTTAGCCTCTATCGGCTAACTTTGAATTTATTTTTAAAGATATATTTTTAACAGGCTTAGACTGTTAAAGTCTGTATAAAAGTCATAAAACTCTCATAAAATATCTATTCTCAAATGTCTTTCTATCAACGTATAGGTATTAATAAGATCTTGAACTCTTGGTTAGATTGTTTTCGCTAACAATTGATTGGTCTTAATTTAATTTCCTGTGTCACATTCTATTGCGCTGAAACATTGAAAAATCATAACTTCCTCCCACGAAGTTAGATTTCATAGTTCTTTATGTATACGAAATCCTTGCCACATATACTAGAAATTTGGTTAACATTATTTATAATAACCTTCTATCAAAAAATTATTTTTATTGCTTATTCAACCTTAACTGTCTAGCCGAAGTTGCATACATTCAATTTTCTACCCTCAGGATGATTACATCCCAAAGTCATCAGCAAAACTAGGCTTGTATAATGATTATGCATGTTAGCTTTCCATACTTGGTAATTACAGTAAGTCTTATGTAGTTTTAAATGGGTTTCTAACTATCAGACGTGTTGATTGTTGGCGGTGCTCAATCATGCACCTGCTTTTTTATTCTAAATTTGATTTTTATCGAAGATTCCTCCTCCTATTAGAATATACTTAACCTAAGATAACGTATTTACTTTGACTACCATAACTGAACGATGGGTCATGCTCTAAGGATGTTCCATCATATCATTGAATGGCTAGACTTAGGTCTCTTTGAGTTAGGTTCTAGCACAAAAGATACCTTCCTTCACGTTCTAATGTGGTACAACAACATAATTGTAGGTAGCATTTCTAGCTAATGGTTTCTTATCCTTATCCATGCCGACGATACTTCTATCGATCGCCTAGGTTATCCTTTCCTTTGATCTTTTGACTATAGTCATAATTAGTTTGGGATGACCATCAGGCACAGATAGACAATCATTTTCTTACTCATTGTCAAAGTGATGGTAACGATGGACATGAAAAAAAACTAATTCATTTACCACTGCCTTAGTAACCTTGTGACTTTCCCTGATCTAAGTGTGATTCATGTCCTTTTGGTAGTATATGCCACTACTACCTTCAATACCTATAGAATTGTTGATAAACTCCGATGAAACCTAGAGGAAGGATGGTAATTGACTGTAATGAAGATGCAAGTTGTTGCTTGAATTGATGATCGATTTTGTAAAGCTTACCGGTATATTTTAAAATTTTGGCGGTAAGGGAAGATAATATTGTATAAACACTCTGATTCTCTTTCTCCATTACAAAGACACGATGAGGAAACTAGAGGATAGAATAAATTCATCAAGAGAGAAAATTACAGACTAAAACGAGTGAGTATTTTATTTCATAAACTATTTTTTAATAGAACAAAAAATATGAATTTCAAATTTACAGTTATGAGGTGTAGGGTGGAAATGAGAGATTGGTTTACAGAATGGTCATGTCAACAATTATATCGAGTTCAGACTTATCATCTTTAGGAAGGACAGGAAAAATGACATTAATTCGAATCATTATAAATAAGCAATTTGTTAGATCCTCCATTTAACCTCCACTTGGTTCGTTAAGACCGAACCATGAGAACGTCTGTTGAACAGTTGGACCGATCCTTGTGTGAACGTCACACCGAAACCGACAAGATTAAGACAGTGAAGTATCGATATCAAAAATAAATAAGCTCTATTTGCATTAAAGATTGTAACATTGTAACAACTAACTGAAACATGCTCGGCTTCGCTAAGACAAAAATATCTGATAAAATGAGTATAAAAACCGATCGAAATCAAGGGTAAATGTACGTAATATCAAATACAATCTTACGAAATATTGAGAATTAATTTCTACTTGACGCCTGACTTAATCATCAGAACGTTCTCCCGGAACTCCTTGCTGGTGAAAGCCTAAGGAATTGTGGTCCTTTTCAAGTTCAAAACGTTGACGCTTATCAAGATATTCAAGCTTGAAGTTGCCATTACAGCAAAAAAAATCTGATTTGCATCATGCTCCTTGCATGGGGAATGTGAAGAAGAAGGATGAAATAGCTGATATGACAAGCTATAATTAGCTTAAATAAATGACGAAAATTGAATGAACTATGTAAAATAGTGATTTATGCTCGCATGTTATGTATGTGACAGAAATTAAACAACCTAGCGATTTATGCTCACATGCTATGCACGTGAATGAAATTAAACAACCGTTGATTGACGACGTCTGACAAGGGAACTTTTTAGGGATAATGGCTTGAAAGGGTAACGAACTTTCGACTTTGTTTACATTTAGTCACTAAACATTTTTTCGTTATCTATTTGCCACTGAACTATTAAAACTATTCACATTTTACCCTTATGACCGGTTGTTACCGATCATAAGGGTAAAATGTGAGCAATTTCAATAGTTAAGTGGCAAAAAGATAATAAAAAAAGATTAGTGACTAAATGTGAAAAAAATAGAAAGTTCGTTTCCCTCTAAAAAAGTTCAATGACTAAATGTGAACAAACATCCTCTTGTATTTTGTTTTAGCAAATTATTTATTTTTGTTAAATTCTAGCAACATTTTGTGACAACCTGAAAATTTTGGCTTTGAAAGCTCAGTCAGTTAACTCAACTCAGTGACAGAGTCACTCCTGCTATCTTTTAGAACAATTTAGCACAATTTAGAGTCTGTTTGAGTGTTCTGAGCCTAGTACGCTTAAGGAATAAGTGTTAGGATCTATCTGCTAAAGCCACAGTACTAGATTCAAGCCCTAAACTCCAACATGTGGAGTTTACGGTCGTAAACTCAAACCTGGCCGTGAACTCCCCTATATAACCTCATATTCTTCAACTTTCTTTCATTATTTCATTCCCAACTCAAGAACACTTCCAAATCCTCTCAACTATAATCCAAATCTTCATCCTTGATCTTCAAAAATCGTAAGTGTTATTTCTCTAGTTTGTTGTTAATCCTTTTTAACAAGCATCATCTCATGATTTCATCCATGAAAATCATGTTTTCTTAGATCTTCAAGTTTCACCAAAAACACCAAGAACACACACTAGTGTTCTTGGCCAAGATCGACCATTTCAAGCATCTATATCGTAAGTGCTCTTCCCTACACTTGATATCTAGTTAGGACTCATTCTTCGAGACTTGAAAACATCACCAAACTCATCATGTAGAGAGCTTACGGCCTAAGAGTAAACACCCTTGGCCATAAACTCCATGAATGGTAAAAATGTGGACCTTAAACACATCCATGCTCTATTTTAACCTTAGAACACTTGGACCCTTGAGACACCTTACCTTTAAGACTCTAAAAGTGACCAATTAGAGAGTTTACGGCCAAGAGTAAACTCCCTTGGGCCATAAACTCCTCAACACTCTCCAATGAGTGGGTCTTTCTCATCCTTGTGTAGAAAAAAAGTCCCTCAAGCTTCCCTAGCCTTCAAACCAACACCTAGGCATGTTTGACCATGAGTTTACGGCCGTAAACTCCCTTTGGACGTAAACCCATGGTAGTAAACTCATGTTAGAGTCATTCCACACCCTTTAGGTTAATCACATGTGATTCAACACTTCATTCCAAGTGTTTCCTAGTCCCGTGAGGTGTTTCCTTGCCTTTGGTTACTTCTAAACCCTATACTTATGTCAATATATGTCATTCAGGACTTGTTAAGTCTCGGGACATCATTTGTGGAGCTTCTCATCCTTACACGCGTATTCGTTTGATTCACTCACATCAGGTGAGTTCATACCCCGCAATGAACCTTTTAAACTGTTTTAAATGTTTTTAAAGAGGGGAATACAAGTTAAACACAATTTACAATTGTCTAATTGTTTGTTAAACATCTTTTAAAGGATTACTTATGTCTTTTATAAGTAATCAAAGCATTTCAAAAGCTCTTTTAAAGTTATGTTACTTTTTATTATAACAAAACTCCATTTTAAAGTACAAGCATAACTTAGTAGTAAAACGAGTCTTTTCAACAACAGTTCAAGTTAAACACTAGTAAATTATAATGGATATAGTTTAGAGAGTCAGTTCATACTAGATACAGTACACGATAACATAAGAGAACACACAATAAAGAGAAACAGGGAGGAAGATACAATACACGATAACAGAAAGAACATACTATACAGAACAAACGTAATAAGGTGCTATAGCATGGGACAACTACATGATCTAATTATACCAATGAATCACTAACGCATTGTTCTAAACAAAAGGTGATAGTTATATTGGGTATACATGATCACATAACTTTAATGTGGATATTACAGCCTAGCAATTCATTACGGAAGCCACTCTTGATTCCCAGAATCTCTTGTAGGGAGAACATATAGTATGGGAATTACTTATCACATTATAACCTTAGTAAAACAAATATGTTTTAAGGTAATTAGTACGTTCAGTGTGTCATTTTATAAGACTAGTGAGTACTTATATTTCCCATTACTTTCATAAAGTGACAGTTCCACTTAAAAGTTAATGCAAACTATTTTCGAGTCAAGATAGTTATAAACTAGGGAAAACTTACATTTTTAAAAGTGACAAACAAGAACAGTCGGGTCTAGTACATTTACTAGAAAGGGACCATAATGCTAACCTTATTATTCCTTAATGTATACATCAAGAGATATATATTAATAATACCTGATAGGTAATAGGATGGGTGCTTTCTGCTTCATTTTCTGTTCCTTGTTTGGTTGTGGGCTTAGAGCGGATTCACCCAACCTATTATCCATTCAATATTCGTTATATATATGTTATGTATACATTAAGTCATCATAAGGGGTACCAGGTATGGGTCAGGTCATAGGACACTAATTCAATGCATAGTTTTCTAGTACAAAACATACTTTTCGAATCAGAACTTTGGTTATACAAAACTAGAAACTTACCAGTAAAGGGTTTAATCTATTTTATTAAACCATCATTTTAAAGGACCTTAAGTAGTTAACTCTATAATACCTTAGTTTGTACATCGAAGGTTATATATAATTAATATTTAATAGGTAGTTGGATGTGTACCTTTCGCCTCATTCCCTGTTCCTTGTTTGGTTGTGGGCTTAGGGCAGATTCACACAATTAACTATTTATTCGATATTAGATTATATATAGCTAGTATAAACTAAGTGATTTTAGAGGAAACCATTGTGGTTACCATATTATTATAAGAAATAAGGGTTTTCTTAAAGGATCTTTTCATAAATTATAAAGGAACTATTATAGTTAACTCCGTGAGTATCAAGGGAATACACCAGGGTTATATGCAACAAGGATCTAACAACCAATGAGATTTGTGTCATCTGCCTCATTCCATGTTCCTTGTTTGGTTGTGGGCTTAGGGCAGATACACACAATTGATTTATTGTTCACTCTGAGTTTTATATAACTTGTATCCATTTAGTACTCATAGAAAGGATTGTAGAGTCATTTTTACATATTTTTCATCAAAGTAGGAAATATGGGATTTACTGGAGGAACAGGCAAACTTTTCTAAAGATAACTTACACTTTACATAACTTACAACTTACTACATTTTCAACTACATTTTACAACAACTTTCTACAACTTACTTACATCACTAAAATCTTATAAACTCACCAGCTTAATTGCTAATAAACTCTTTCAAATAACTTGTATTCTCAGGAAACTAGTAAACTGGTGCACGCGCTGGGAATTCAGAAGATGGAGCAGTATAGCTCCAAGTCTTGTTTTGTTATTTGCTTATGTACTCTATGTTTTTTGAACACACACATTGTAAACACTTTGTTTCTAATGAAATGGTTGTTCATTACTTTGCTTACTATGATGCATGTTTTGTGATACTAAACATGACGTCCTCCACCCCCGAACGTTTCCGTCGTTCCGTTTTTGGGGTGTGACACATTTGTTGATGAAGAAATCTATGAAAAACAAAAACACACACAAAACCTCGAAAGATATATTAAAAAAACAAAAAACCGAAACCGAAATAAAAAACAAATGATTTGGTATTTTCCAAAATAAAAAATCAAAATTTCCAATCTGAATTTGGTTTTACAAAAAAATAAACCATTCTCACTGATGTGAATTTTGACCATTGGTTTGGCATGCAGAATTAAAAAACACACAAAGAACACAATGATTTGAGTGTTTAAGAGATGCATTCGATTATGAAAGGTGTTTACAAAAAAATGATCTAGATCTAAATCTACATAATTAACACACTAAGACTCTCAATGTTACATCTCTCAAGCACACATCTACATATGGTATGAACTCACCTTATATGGAGGTGTTTACATCTCTCTCTCTCTCTCCCTCTCTCTCTCTCTCTCTCTCTCTCTCTATCTATCTATCTATCTATCTATCTATCTATCTATCTCTCATGTCACAAGGCTACTTTAACACATGCAAGTGAGTCTACACAAATCAAACCATTTACAAAGTTATACATGGATAACTTTGTATCCAACTTTCTCCCCCTCAAAGTTAGGAAGGGATGACCCGCTTCAAATCTTCCAAACTCGAGCAACTTCACGATTCAAGCCTTAAACGTGACACATGTCGAGATGAACATTAAATCTTCAATTCTTCCATGACTTTTCAATCTGGGTTCTAGAATGTGAGAGCATCGACAGGAAATTAGGAGTTTCTCATTCTCCAAAAAATTACCCAAAATTTGAGCATTTATGCGCACTCCAAAAATTTTCAATAAGTCCAAACCCATCATGAACCGAAATCACTTCCGAATTTCCAATCGAATCATTTCATAAACTTCAAATACTCGAGGTCACTTCGGTTTTCAAGTCCGCATAATATGAAAAATTCAACTTTTGAATTTTCATATCTAAATCTAACCCCCTTTTTATAATTGAAAAACGATTATAAAACCAAAAAGGGAATGCGAAAGCGCTCAATTCATAATTTTTCTATCCAAAACTCACCATTAACACATGGAATAAACATTTTGCTTCAATACGGAAAATCCAAAAATCTTCAATTTAGGTAGAAATGGTCAATTTCAAAATTCCTTCAAAGGCGGTCCGTGAACGAAGCTAAAAATTGAAGATTTTTTGGATTTTTTGGATTTTCTGGATTAAAACAAAATATTTATGTCTTGTATTAAAGGAGTTTTGGATAGAAAAATTCTTAATTGAGCGTTTTCTCATTCACTTTTTGGTTTTATAATCATTTTTCGATTATAAAAATAGGAAGAGATTTAGATATGGAAATTCGAAAGTTGAATTATTGTAAAACCAAAATCAGATTGAAAATTTTGATTTTTTATTTTGGAAAATACCAAACCGTTGGTTTTTTATTTAGGTTTCGGTTTTTCGTTTTTTTAATATATTTACAGGGTTTTGTTTTTTTTATTTCATAGATTTCCTCATCAACAAATGTTGCTAGAATTTAACAGTAAAATATAATTTGCTAAAACATAATACAATAGGAAATTTGTTCACATTTAGTCATTGAACTTATTTAGAGGGAAAATAACTTTTGATTTTGTTCATATTTAGTCACTATACTTTTTTTCGTTATATATTTGCCACTGAACTATTGAAACTGTTCACATTTTACCCTTATGACCGGTGACAACTGGTCATAAGGGTAAAATGTGAACAGTTTCAATAGTTCAGTGGCAAATAAATAACGAAAAAAATTTAGTGACTAAATGTGAACAAAATCGAAAGTCTGTTACCATTTCAAGTCATTATCCTGAACTTATTATGTAAAATCAAAATAACATAAAGACAAACTTCGTTTATTTTTTGTAAAGTTCAACTTTATGTATCTATTTCACGATAAGAAAAGGCCAGTTATGTAACTTTTGTGTAAACTATGGGTTTTTAAGAAGGCCCTTCTAATAACTAATAAATAATACGGTAATAAAGATGGTAATGGTATGGACCATTTATGTAATTTTGTCTTTAGATTATGTTTATTTAAGAAGTTCCTTCTAATAAGTAATGAATAATACGACAATAAAGAATCCGACAATCATATCAGACATTCGGATTGGTAAAATATTTTTTAAATAATGAATATAGAAAAGGTAGTGGGATACCAAACACATGTTCGGTAGCTATGCATGTGTTTATTCATGTATCTCTAAGGTGACAACGTGAGGACAGTTGACTATCAATTTTTATCATAAGCGCTAAATTAGGTATATTAAGCAAATAGTTTTTTTTTTTTTTTTTTTTTTTTTTTTTTTTTTTTTTTTGTTTGTTTGTTTGTTTGTTTGTTTGTTTGTTTGAACGGCAAGGATAATATATTTATTAAAACCAGCAGGACACTGGCAATACAGTACATTTATGTTAAGAAAAGAGAACATAGATGAGGATAAGACAACCAATACTAATTTAATGATGAAACTAGGGAGTTACAATGGAAATCAAAACTTGATTACACCCAGAATCTCCGCCTAGGATGCTTGAGGCATCGGCGACATTTTTTTTTTTTTTTTTTTTTGTGGCATCACCGACCGTTTGGTTGTGTTTCAAAGCAAAACTACCCCTCCAAGAGACTGGGTTCTTTTTGGACTATTTGTTCCTTGACTATCCTCCAGGTGCAAATATGATAACCTCTTCTCCTACATGGGATTTCTCCAACTCCAATGAGAGTAGTTGAGATGACCTGCAAGATGGAGTGCGACTACTACTAAAACATAGGTGAAAATTGAAAGGAACCTGCAGGAGAAATCAAATACGAATAGAGAAAAGCACACACCAATAAGCTTACCCCCACATCCCATTTTAAATCGACCCACACTAGAAAGAATACACGAAAGAAATGCCAGGTATAGTTTTATGCCTATAAGATGTCTACCCGGGAAAAGGAAAAAAGAAACGCACACCAAACACACACTTAAACTACAACCTGGCATACACCAAGACACCAAAGGAATGAAAAGGAGCCCAACCATCCCCACCCACCCACCCCCCCCCCCCCCCCATTTGAATTTAAAATCAGGCCAGCCTCTTGAATTGGGTTACAGCACCATTCTAACCATCTGAGCTTCTTAGTTTTATGTCTAACATTTATCCATAGATACGATAAGGTCTGAATATCGTTTATGAGACAGGAAGGAGAGATGCGCTTTTCTGAATAAGCCATTTTGTTTCTAAAGCTCCAAATGACCCAGATAAAGACCAAAGCCACAGCTTCATGAAATAAACCGAAATCATCATTAGATTGAAAATTTACTTTGCAGTGGAGTAGATCTTTAACTGACTGGAAACCTGGTGGAAACCGATGCCACCAAGATGCAACACCACTCCATACTTTTAATGAAACTGAGCAAGTAGTGAATAGATGACTCTCGGATTCTGCATGCTGATTGCATAGGGTGCATAGAGGGTTGGAACCGATTCCTAAGTTAAACAAGTTCTCTTTGGTTGGTAATCTGCCATGGTTAACTCTCCAAGCTAGAATGTTTACTTTCCGAGGTACCAGGTGGTTCTAGATCCAACAGTTGCTTGATTTTGGCAGGATATTGTTATCTATATGCATTCTCAGAGAAGCTACTGTGTATATTCCTGAGGACCCAAGCTTCCAGAACCTGCCTTTACTTTGGATCAAGAACAGATTTTAAAGGTCAATACCGAGTTTTGATAGGTCGGAATGTAGATTTACAATGGTTCCCCAGCAAAAGCCTTTTCTCCTTGCCCTTGATGGAGCGTTGAAGCCCCCCTCTTTACCATATATTGCTGTTATTACATCTTTCCACAGCACTTTTTTGTTTGATTTGAACCGCCACCACCATTTCCCTAATAAAGCGAGGTTTTGGGCTTTCAAGCTCCCGACCCCAAGACCCCCATCGACAACACTAGCCAAAACCTTATCCCATGCTATCCATGACATTTTGTTTTTGTCAGTTGAACCTCCCCAAAAGAACCGTCTTCTGTAGCTTTCCAATGTATTAATGATCTTTACAGGGGCTTTATATAGGGAGAAAAAGTATGTTCCAAGACTACCAAGAACGGCTTTACATAGCGTTAACCTTCCACCGAAAGAGAGAGATGAAGCTTTCCATTTAGACAATCTAGATTGAAATTTGTTTATGATAGAACTCCACTGTGATACTCGAGACATTACAGCCCCCACTGGCATTTCCAAGTATGAGAAGGGAATGCACCCAACCGAGCAATATATACTCCTGGCTAACAATTCAATTTCAAGGTTGTTCACCCCTATCCCATAAATTTTGCTCTTTGACATATTAATTTTAAGCCCGGAAGCTAATTCAAAACAACGTAAAATTCTAATTAGGTTCTTGGCGTTTGAAATGGACCAAGCCCCTAGGAAAATCACATCATCTACATATTGTAGATGAGACAGGACTGGACCCGATCTTGGAAGAGAAATACCTTTGAATATCCTTTGTTCCACAACTTCTTCCATGGCAACGTTTAAACCTTCAGCAGCCAAGATAAAGAGGAAGGGAGATAGCGGGTCTCCTTGGCGAATTCCCCTTTCCATACTAAATTTCTTAGTAGCTGATCCGTTTACAATTACTGAAGCTCTAGCTGAAGATAAACAACCCTGAATCCAGCTTCTCCATTTACCCCCAAATTCCATTTGTGCCATTACCGATTCTAGGAAGCCCCAGTTAAGGCAATCGAAAGCCTTTTCAAAGTCAATTTTGAGAAGGAAAGCCTTAGCCTTGTTTTTCCGGAGCCAAGATATAACTTCATTAACAATCAAAGGCCCGTCAAGGATGTAACGATCTTTGATGAAGGCTGTTTGGGTATCGCTTATGACTAATGGGATAGCCTTCTTCAGACGTTCTGCTAGAACTTTGGAGATGATTTTATACAGGCTCCCTAAGAGACTTATTGGACGGTAATCATCGAAGGTGTTGGGATCAATAGATTTTGGGACTAGAGTGATGAATGAGGAATTGCAGCCTTTGTTGATGGTACCTGATCTTTCAAAGTCTTTTACCGCCATGTAAATGTCTCCACCGATTACTTCCCAATATTTCTTTAAAAATGCGAATGAAAAACCGTCTGGGCCAGGGGATTTATCTGACCCACACATCCACACAGCAGATCGAACTTCCGCAAAACTAATTGGGGCTTCAAGTTCCAAACTATTCTCTGGTGGCAATTTTTTGAATTTAAGACTCGTAAAAGTGGGTCTGCATGGCTTTGATTCTTTAAATTTTGCATAAAAGTGTTTGACAGCCTCTTCTTTCACTTCCACCGAGTTTGATGTCTAGAAGCCATTTATATTGATTCCAGGAATGCGTTGTGATCGCAGGTTTTTATTTACTAGACCATGAAAAAAAACCTGAGTTTTCATCTCCTTCCAGGGCCCATTTGCATCTCGCCTTTTGCTTGAGGTCGCTGATCCTCTTGGATTCAATCTCCAACAATTCTTTGTGAAAATGCTTTCTTAGCTCTATCGAATTTGGATTAGCCACACCACATTCTGCCTCTAAATCAATTTTATTTATTTTTTCTATAAGATCCTGACGCTTCATGTTGGCCTCTACATTTTTTGATTTCCTCAAATCTTTGATTTTGCCCTTTGTGTTCTTCAATTTCCCAGCAACGATAGATAGAGGGGAGAGAGATGCGAAAAACCTTGTTGAAGGGTCGAAAGTCCAGCCTGCAACTACGACATTATCGAGAGATTCATCTTGAAGCCATGAATTGAAAAAACGGAATGGGGACGGGCCATAGTCACATATTGGTGATGAGAGCAGGATTAGCCAATGATCTGAATAGAGGCGGGGGAGTACGGTGACTTGCAGCTGGGGCCAATCAGAAATGGTATTATAGGAGACTAGGAACCGGTCCAGCTTACTATGTTTACCACCATCGGAGCTCATGTATGTGAAACGCCTACCCCCCATTTGGAGGTCAATCAGACCAACACTTGAGATAAAGTTGTTGAAATGATTAGCTGATGAAATACAGAAACTTGAACCTAGCCTTTCACATTCTGCGCGAACTTCGTTGAAATCGCCAAAAATCACCCACCGGGAGTTGCTGTGTGCGTTCAGGATATTTTCTAACTCAGCCCATAGGAGTTTCCTACGACCAGGGTCGTTTGAGGCATACACGTTTACGAAAGTGTATTTTGCTTTGGATGGGATCCATTCCCCTTTGGTTAATAGATAGCCATTTCCGGAGATAGCCTCAGATAATTTGAATTGATTGGGGTTCCAAATTGTTGCGATACCGCCCGAGAGACCAACAGGATCAGAAACTTCACATTGAAAGTTGGAATCACCCCATATGGATCTGTCAAGACACCTTTTAATCTCCACTAATTTTGTTTCCTGTAGACCTAAGAGAAAAACTTTATTGTCCCTCCTAATATTTTTGATCCAATCTCTTTTTACCTCACAGCCAACCCCTCTGCAGTTTAACGAAACTATATTCATTGATCAATGATTGTGATTCGCCTTGTCTTGATAATTTCCTTGATCTGGTCTTTGAACCCTTGCACTTGAAATCCGATCCTTTCTCCGATTTCAATTGTCTGAGACACTTCGTCCTCGGTGTTTGATTTCTCGTTCCCGACCTGATGTATGCTTTGGGAGTCATGTTGATTTTGGGATAAAAGAGGGATTACGTTATCGGAGGAAACGGGAGCTGAGTTTAAATCAATCTGATTAGTTTTCATTGGCGATTTTTGTCTTGGGCTAATTAAGGATGTGGATCCTTCTTGATTTGGGCCATTGGGAGACTTGGATTGGGCTTCTTTTCCAAATGCTGGAATGTTTTGGACCGAACCCGGATTTTGGAGCGACTGAGGAGAGAAATTCCCCATGTGATCGAATGGCTCTTCGAATTCTTCACTAGCCGCATCCGGGCTTCTTGGATTGCGCGTAGAACCTTGGGAGTTGTGAGAGCGATTATTGTTCACCGGAGACTCTTCTCTAGCTTCCCGGAAGGGTTTCACCGGCGACTTTGAGGGGATCCGGCTGTTAGTACCATGAACTGGAGAGCAGACAAAGTCTTCGTCATCAGAGCTGTTGATTTCTCCTTCTTCTGCAAGGTCTTCGACGCTCGACTCATGGAGGTCCTCCCAATACGAGTTCTCGATCCACTTAGGGCTTGGGTTAGGATTGAGGGCGAACTCATTGCTAGCAACCACCGGACTAAGCCTTGTAGACTCAAGGAGATCTTCCAAAACTGTTATGGAGAAGGGAGATTCGTCCACAGAGATAGTTATTGACTGATTGATTAGTTGTGGGTGCGATGTTAGGATCCCTACCCGACCAAACGCCATATTAGGATTATCAGTTGCGCATTCCTCCGGAATTATTACAGTGCCCCATTTTCTTGCAATGACCGAGAAAGCTTCCTCACACCATGCATGTTGAGGAACTCCGAAAATCATTATAGAAGCTATTCTTACGTTAAAATTTTCTTTTGGGTTCCAATTATACATCGTCTTGAACCGAGGATTCCAGATTTGCCTTCCGTCCACTAAGAACTTGGTTTTTGCATCTTCACTTTCGAATTCCACGAGCATTTTCATTCCTCCCAAGTATCTCATCACTACAGTAGGGCATTCTTCGACCTCGGGAAAAGCTCTCACATTCATTAGAGCCTGGAAATTTTCCACTTCGCCAACTAGTGCCCGTTTCATGAATTCTCTCGTTTCCTCAAAGGATGTCATCCTGATTGGGTTTGGATTTGTAGTTTCTTTCGGCATTTTATCTCCTGCAATCACCTCTGCATAGCTTTTGATACAATTCTGTGCATCTTGACTGTTGGGTTGGAATGGGTGAAGATGAGGGTAGACGAAGGGTTGCTTAGTTTGGCGGTGACCGTTGAGGGGCATAGGAGGGCGGGGGTTGGCTGTACTTTTACGTTGGAATCTAGCTAAATTGACTCTTAGCTTGTAGTTTCCTATCCAAATTCCGTTTAGTTTTCTTTCAAAATCTGAGATATTCTCTATTCTAATGAATCTAGCGAAACCAAACCTCTTGTTCTTGATATTCCTCTTCCTAGCTAGGTAGAGATCCACTATTGTACCGTACCTTTGGAATGTTTGCCACAGAGCCTTCTCATCCCAATCATCAGGAAAGTTCAGAAAAAAGAATGATGTTGCCATGCTCTTGGTTGAGTTATGATCTTCCTGATGTCTTCTTCTTCTTTGCCGGACTTCTGTCCACTCTCCGATAGCCATCTTTCAATACATTCCTTGATTTTAGGAGTTGTACCTTGTGCAATAATAATAGTTATATTAAGCAAATAGTTAAATACAAAAAGTTATATCAGTTTATCTATAATTATTTATTAAATTTTTTATATTTAATTTGTATATAAAAAACATTTATACTTTAATTATTTTATAGATTTAGCAAAATATTCGTTTTTTTAGAAAGATGTCATTTTTTACATGATATTTATCTTATTCTTTTTTAGGTGTCATGGAAAATATAAGCAAACTAATTTATTTTTTATTGAATGAATGATCATTGAGAAACTGATATTTTTTACTTCTCCCTTAGGCAACAGGAAATGACATTTGTCTTTGTTTTCATATTAACCTAAAAACGAAAGAGATAAATGTCATGTCATAAATGATATTTAGGTTAATTTGAAAAGTAATCGAAAATGTAAGGGTTTTATGAATATTAGTAGATAAATGGTGATATTTTTCTGCAATTTTTCCTAAACAAATTAAATAAAGGTACATTTCAAAAAAAAATTCCTACATTTGACCTTATAATCAATAAAGTTTTTATATTTAGTTTTTTACAATTAAGACCAAATGACACGGAGATGTCTACCATTAAGTCCCAAAAAAGCATTTATTAGAATTAAATCCCAAAACTGACAATTTTTTACAATTTTAAGTTTTTCTCTTTAAACCGATAGGTTTTTATCCCGATAACCGGTTATCAACTGAATACTAGTGCTTTTTCACAAATTTAATCAAAATTGAAGTTATTAAAATACAACATACATTTACTTACTCCAATAAAAAATATTAGATAATAGGTAGTCCAAACCCCTAAAGTATTGGTTACAAGTTAAGGGATAAAAATCTAAAAATTACCGTTTATTGGAGTAAAAAAATTACGTTGCTAGTTTTTGGTACTTAATTGTAAGCAATTGTTAATGTATTGGGCATAATTGCTAGAAAGAAAAACTTAATCGATTATGAGGCTCAAATATAAAGACTTTCTAAACGTTCTCCAATTAAATAACGGGCTGCAATGTGTCGGATGAAATTTGGTAAAACTTAAGAATTATTGATGTTACTCCTTCTAAACTATGTATGATATTCATGGGAAGTAAGATGCCAAAGTAGCCCTCATCTATTATGTTACATGCATGTGCTTCACATATGTGTGAGATTTTTTTTATAGTGTTATTTATATTGTAACGTCCTGATTTTCAACCAAAATATTTTTCATTTTTACTTCTCCAATATTCAGTTACATAAAAAGTATTATTTTAATAATGCGGAAACATGATTGCAACGCATATGTACAGTCGAACCTTGCCTTTCCCACAAACTAATGAAATGCCTGAAAAACATTTATAACAACTGGGTAAGCACGAGGCTTAGTTAGTTCTCCAAAATACCATATATCACAATATATATACATGTATATATCGAGTATCTTGGCTCACACTCACTAAAGTTGCTATTTCCATTTTCTAGGCTTACAATCGCTTAAGTTGCTATTGCCAACGCCTTGCCTTTTGAGTATCTAGGCTTACAATCGCTTAATTTGTTATTTCCCTTTTCCAGGCTCACAATCGCTTAAGTTGCTATTTCCATCCACTCACCCCTTTGCCTTCATCATAAAGTCGGTCTGTTGCCTCAATTCTTAACACAACATATCAACATATGTATAGAAAACAGATAAACAATCCACAAAGATGTAACTAACTAAACTAATCTGATTGCCTTATAGCATACTTGAACCACCTCCATCTAACCTAGACAATTACTCTGACGATCGACAAAAATCCCTCCAATGTAACGAGTAACACATCTAACAAATATTAATCTAGAACACTATAGCTTATCAGTTCCTAAGACAATATGATAATGAAAGTTAGATCCGTAACTAATCACAATCATTATCTAGAGTTATATCAAACAAGGATTAGCCAAGCCAAACAATTGGGAGGAATGATCATTTCGGCGTGTAGCCTTTCTAAATCCAACAACCAAGCGAAAGTGATCATTCTAGACTCCTCTCCCATAAGTAGATCATTCATAACTAGAATTACCGATAAATCATATTTATACATTCATAAAAAATACTATGAGCATAAATATAAGCTACACTTAAAGCATAGTAACTATATCCTAACTTACAGAGAGTTTCTAATGAAACCTGAAGATTGCACTAGTAGAACTCCGACCCAAGACTTATAGCTGTCGGGCTCCTAGGGACCTCCAGTCGCCAAAACTTAATTCCAAAGAAGCTTTTTGACCAAAATGGAGAGAAAATAGAGATAGAAAGCTGGAAAGTGTGCAAAATTGAATGCGGCTTAAATCAAATTTATATGGCATTCTTGGCTTGCGCTTTGCACGCTTGATCGGTGTGTGCCACACACTCGGTTGGGGCGGGTGATGTGGCTCTAGCAGCTGCTTGAGACGCGGCGGACAATGGGTGGAGTGTCATTGCACGCCGTATACCTTTTCAACTCGTCCAAATTCACACGCGGATGTTCTATTTCTTCAAAAATTCATATGATATTCATACGACTTGCATTTTTGAAATTCTTTATAACCACACGTAGATATCGATGAGATCTACAATTTTTGTTTCGACATTGTCTGTACGCATGCTCGCTTTTTTGTGATTACTAGGACTCTTGAGAAAACTATTTATCCTAAACAGTATTTTATTAGAGATGTCAATTTATGTAACTGGTCATTCATACTAAAATAGGGTGTTCCAACTCTTCCCCTCTTAAAGAGATTTCATCCTCGAAATCCTACTCCTAGCGCAGTTTAGGATATTGCCTACACTATCCTACCAGGGTTTCATGAGATCATCTCAGGATCTAGTCGACGTTGCGTCATCGAATTTGTTCCTCTATAGTTATTTAGCCACAAAACTTTGTTTTTTTTACCATAGGCGTACTCCCGAGCCCCTCGTGAAGTTTTACAGATTCGGGAACCCATCGGTCTGGACTTTCTAGAATCTATTCTCTATGAATAACGATCATCTTCAAACGTGACATGTGTATTTGTTCATTCGATGTGGAACGCAGTTGACTCGATATAAGATGACTAATTAAGGAAATTTATCTACAATATCCTAACGGAACACACTTTTTAGATCATGTTGTTGGGTTATGAGCAAAGCAACAATCATGTGGTGTACGTGCAAACCATAAAGCTTTGGATCTAGATTTTTTTAATTGTACAAGAAATAATCATCCAAAGCTTGTAAACCCTAAATCTATCATATAGAAATCGAAATCAACATAATTAATCAAGTAAGAATGTTACCTTTCAATTGTAGCTAGAAAATCCTTGCCTTTGAGAGCTTAGTATCACAAATGTAATACCTGTATGCGATTATAAACACCAGGAAGCAAGTTGGAGAATATGAGAGAGAGAGAGAGAGAGAGAGAAAAGGCATAAAATCGGCTCTAGGGATCCTTAGGGTTCAATATAGCCAAAAATATGATGCCAAGGGGGGTCAATATATAGGTGAGGAATTTGGGTTTTAGTTAAATACCTAATCTGGTTGCTTAAGCCCTAAGCAGCCCATTGGAACCTTCCAGAAACCTAGCATTGGACAATATCCTTATGGGCTTCCATAAGATTTCAAACACCTCTTATCCAAGAGGTCCTCAGCCCATATGCAATTATATTATAATTCCAATATCAGTCCCCTGAATTCAATTAACCTCTTTTGACCACAAAATGAATTATAATTTAATTCTTGACCAATGTTAATTAAATAATATGATTTCTCTTTTAATATAATAATCACATAATATATTAATAAATAATATTTATCCTCATTCTCCATTATTCATCCAGTCAAGTTGCTTTGGTGAAGGCAACCCAAAAGGACCATGCTACAATCGGGTCAAGTACATACCAAATATAGTTATGGGATTAGACACCTAATCCAACACATGCCTCTAAAAGGACTGACGACATAACACACACATGAATCTAGATTTAAATTGCTTTCTTTATCTAGTTGAGGAGTTCCATTATCCTAAAATTTATCAAAAATTACAGCAGCCAGTTTATTGACATGAAAAGTCTGGAATAATACTCTAATATCAGTGATAGACTCATTATAAGGTTTGCTTATCTTCCATCATACCAGATAATAATGAATACTAGGTCACGAATAACCTTCTCACAAGACTCTAATTACATTACCTATAACGAGGTACAACTAAGGTTCGAGCAATTCGTTAACGATATCTTGTGGCTCTTATTCAACTATTGGGATTTTGATGTCAGGTCACTCTTGGCTTCATCCCCCCAGGTTTGAAGATTCACGATCAACCCACTCACAACCATTATTTTATTATCCTAGTCATCGTCCTCCCTTGATATCTACTTATCACAACATATCTTTTATTTTTAACTTTTGAGGCTATAATCGATCCTAGGTCCTTAATCTACACTATACAGATACTAAAGTTTAATTGTGTGTGTATATATATATATATATATATATATATATATATATATATATATATGTTAAAAATTGATCTAGGTTTTATATTGGTTCATACACTTATTGACTAACGAAATAACTAAGCTAAACACGTAGTCTACCTATGTAACAACCCGTTATTTCGGGCATTATAAATCGAGTCTTGTAACCTCTTTGGAATGTAATAGGAATATCATCGATAAATGAATTATTCAAAAGCTCTGTTTGGAGTACACTATGTAGTAGATATCGTCTTAAGGTTTCCAAATATATAAAGAACACTAAAATCCGAGTTATGACGAAGAAGTTATGACCATTCTAAGATTTCCGACAACACCGATTAAACGGAAAACGCAAAGTTTCAATACGATAGCATTTAGCCTTAGGTATCTAAATGAAAGTTATAGATAACATTAAACCGTGAGCGTACACAAAAAGAACGTCCAAATCTGACTTCGTATGAGGAAGTTATGATTTTTCCAAGATCCGAATATAGCAGTAGACAGCTAAAAACTCGAATCGGAGATCGAGCGACTTTTGGCCAGAATGACCTAAACGAGAATCGAAGGTCTCGACAATGGTATTTTAGCGGTAAAAAGTCTGGCAAAAACCGACATCAGATAAAGAAGTTATGAATTTTCAAAGAAATTCCTTAAACACGATGAGTTTAATATAAATAATAAAAAAATAATTTCGGAATCTGCCGACGGAGTCTAAACGAAAGTTGTAGAGCGTAGTCTCACCTACGCGTGGATATAAAGACCATCGAAAACGGAGTTCGTATGAAGAAGATATGAATTTTTGAAGTTTATTAAATAAATTATATATTTATTTAAATCAAAATTCGGACCTTATCTGAAGAGGAGTCAGCGTCCTCATCCAAGGTACGCGCTGCGTACCCCTGTACGCCCTGCGTACCCGAGAGACTTGGCCTCGGAACGTCCACGTCGCCCTATCCGAGGCTTCCGACCCGTCCGACCGACCTGTCTGACCCGCCGTCCCATCCGACCCGCCTCCCCACTGACCTGTCCCATCCGAAGCCGAGGTAGTCGAGGCTTCGGTCATGCATGACGTACGCGTACGCGCTGCGTACGAGCGTACGCCCCGCGTACCGAGGCGGTTCAGCCTTCCTATAAATAGCCTTCCTATAAATAGAATGCAAGGGCTTCCGAGAAAAATGCTCATTTCTCTCCTCTCTCTCACAATCTTGCCTCGTTTTCCGTGCCCGTTCAAACCCGAAGCTCTAGTCTTTTTGCTCAAGTCCCGAGGGTCGATTTTACTCCCGAGAATCCCGAGGAAAATCCGTTTCCCGAGATGAAACTGTGTCCGGTTTTCCATCTCGCTATCTTCAAACTATCAGGTGAGTTCATATCCCCTTCGAACACTCTTTAAATACATTTTAAATGCTTTTATACTCTTTTAAGGGGAGGAATACAAGTAAACATACCGTTATTATCGTGTATTTCGTAAAAATCTCATTTACTCGTTTCTATCAAATGAATCACTTGTGATTTAGTTCTATTATGCGAAAACTCTTGCTATACTTTGCATGCAATAGATTTATACAAAGTATTTAGTAACACCAAAATATCTTTCGTTGTTAAACCGTTTCATATATTCTAAAAACTTGTGATTTATGTTGGTCAAACATTGTGAAAAAGGATAAACTTTGCATACAAAACTATCACTTTAATACAGACTTAGTTGAGAATCCATGAGACGTGTATATCTTCAAACACTGCCTTTTAGATAAAAGGTATCGCTACAAGTCCTGTCTATAACCAGAGTCTCCCGTTCGGAGAACGTGTCAAATGTGTATAGATCTATACGGGAAGTCATGATCCCGCACCCTGGCTGTTAGCTACAGTCCGTCTTTTGGGGTGACAGTTTGTCATAACGCTACGACGCCTGAAGAACGTGGCTACAGGCATATTATGTTCAGTATGGTTATAAAACTCATCGGATATACAACTACTATAGTACTTTTGAATAATGAATAAGTAGTTACTACGGTTATTCATTATTTAACAAGCTAAAAACTTCTAATAGGTTTATTATATAAATCTATGTTTAAAACTTTTCTAAAGCATCTGGATTGCTTCAAAATGTTAGCCTTGAACATTAAACAAACAACTATTAAGAAAATAAGGGATTTTCTTGTTTCAACTATCTACGTTTTTTTTCAATACCAATATTCTCATGCATTTCACACTTTTATAAGGAAATATGGGATTTTCTTGGAAGATATACACTCGCTTTTGTAATGGCATTCAATGTTTCTAAATCACTTATGAACTCACCAACTTAATTGTTGACACTTTTTCTTTGAAATAACTTGTATTCTCAGGGAATCGTTAAGCAGGTTTGGAAAGCAACTTTTGGTGAATAACGCGTTGGCATTATTTACTTCTTTTGAAAGATGTTTATGCATTTATCTTTTGAACGTGTAATGAATACAACGATGTAAACATTTTTTTTAAAAAACCTTTATATATGGTGGTGTGTACTTTCCTTTCTATAAACTGTTATGATATTGAATATGACGTCCTCCGCCCCTGAACGTTTCCGCCGTTCTGGTTTGGGGGTGTGACAGATTGGTATCAGAGCACCGTTTATAGTGAATTAATTATATCAAAACCATTTTTGGTATACAACTATAAACTCATCTGGGCAAAAACACTCTGAGAAGAGTCATACTTTTGAAATTAAATTTATTTAGTTTTTGTAAAGTAAGCATGCATTCATTTCGTACTAATAACAGTTTCACATCGTACCATTTTAAAAGTATTATAAATAAGTTGTGCAGTACAGGTACGCCTTGGGACACGTAATCGGAACTGGGAAGGATATAGCCTGATCAACTATATTTGTCCGAGAGCCGACTAACGTGTGCCGAGGGGTGTCTGCAGTGGACAACAAATTTTAAAACTTACCAAACCGTTACTAGAATCAAACACAAGAATTTAAATACTATAGGAGTATTTGCTATCTAAACTAATTTAACTTACATGTTTTGCATGTTTCGACTTTATTCAATTCTTATAACCCTATTTCTCGTACAGTCAAATAGCTGGATTTCACCACCCCAATGACCCCTACTTTCCCAACCAAGGCAACGGAGGATGGATCGAAGATGATCCCGAAGAGGATGAGGAACCCATAGAATTGGGTGATGACTCCGGTACTGACTCAGAGCCGGAAGTGATCGATCCACCACCCATTCAACCTCCTATCCATGTGAGGAACTTCCAAGGACCCACTCCCATCTGGGGAAGTCACCTCCATCATTGGAGCCAACAACAAGGCATACGCCCTCCCTACGGCATGTGTCGGGACTTCTATGATGTCCGCGGTGGAAGTTCGGCTGATCGAGCACTCCCGGTAATGGTGGGTAAGTTAGCCAATCAGTCCTATTAGTCCGGAGTTCAAGCAAGCCGACTCCGGGATGTCAACGTGGAAGTGCAGGTTCACACTTCTGACATCCGTAGGCTGGACAAGATACAAGATAATGCTCAACTCCAGTCTGAGGCATTTCAGGCACAGATAATTGCAGCCCTAGCCGAATTAAGGGAGCAACAAGCTGCTTTTGATCGGCGCCTAATGGAATCGAAGCAATCAGATGCGGAGTCAAGCTCCAAGCGCAACCTACGTCGCAAATAGTACCTGCCAGGATTTCAAATTTTGTTATAAATTAGGACTTCGGATAAGAATATTCTTTTCTTTAAAACTTTCTGTAATCGGAGACCTTTAGAAAGGTCAAAAAGTTTTGTCTAAACTCGGATGTAACACAACTATATGTTTAATATATATAGGGCATATCTCTTTCTTGTTTTAATTATGTGTAGTCCGTTCAATTCATAAGTGCATCCATTCAAACGTTATTAATGAATCAAGCTCAAAACCCAATGTTGGTCAAACCAAATCCTTAATCTATTTAAGGTAGTTAACTCAATATCATTCAACTCGCAACCACCAAAACTTATAATATCTCATTTTTCTTTTGGCAGCGCAATGCCTCCTCGTAGATCAGCACGTACCAACACAACCCCACCACCACCTCAACCACTAACTTATGATCCGGCAATGGTCCAGGCTGCTATCACAGCAGCAGTAGCAGCAGCCCTCTCTCAAATAAACTCCAATGCAAATGGAGGTACAGGAAGCAGCACGAATCATCCCAATCGTGGCACCGGCCAGGGCCATGTAAGGGAGTGTACTTACAAGGAGTTCTCCAACTCAAAACCAAAGACCTTTAATGGCAGTGGAGGAGTCATTGCACTAATGCAATGGTTTGAAAAGACCGAAACGGTCTTCGAGATCTGCTCGTGCCAAGAAACAAGCAAGGTTAAGTTCGTTGCTTGCACCTTCATAGACCGAGCCCTCACTTGGTGGAAAAGCCATGTGAACTCAGTGACGCTCACTGTCGCTAACGCCATGAGTTGGGAAGAACTGAAGGTACTACTACTGGAAGAATATTGCCCGAGGGGTGAAGTGCAAAAGCATGAGCAGGAGCTCTGGAATTTGAAAATGACTGGGTCTGATCTAGTCGCCTACACAGCTAGGTTCAACGATCTCGCTGCTTTGTGCCCTACCATGGTCAACCCAGAATCAAAGAAGGTCGAAAGGTACATTTGGGGGTTGTCACCCCAGATTCAAGGGCATGTCCTAGCTTCTAACCCTATCACCTATAACAGCGCTAAACGCCTGGCGCAACGACTCATCGACCACAGAGCGAAACAGAGTACCATCACAGCAGCCGCAAATCCACCTAGGGAGGCTCAGGGCCAGAGTAAGCCTTGGAACAAGAGGAGGGGACAAACCCTCCAGGAGAACCCCAAGAAACAACAAGTGATAGCGACCCACGCTATTACTGTACCTACCAATTCTGCCCCCACAAGCTCATACAATGGAAAACTACCGAAATGTAACCAGTGCAACTTCCACCACCACGGTCTCTGCCGTGACATTCAACGCACCAGGTGCAATAAGAAGGGTCATACAGCCCGCTATTGCAAGGAGCAAACCCAACAATCCGCCCCCACTGCTAATACCGGAATAAGCCGCGCCTGCTTTGAGTGCGGAGACAAAGGGCACTACCGCAGGGACTGCCCGAAGGCAAACAACAGGAATACCGGCGGAAAGGGCCGAGCTTTCACAATGGGACAAGGTGAAGCCATTGCGGACCCTACTGTTGTTACGAGTACGTTTCTTCTCGATAACTCGTATGCATGCATTTTGTTTGATAGTGGAGCGGAAAGGAGTTTTGTGAGTCACGACTTTAAAAGCATGCTAAAACCAATACCACAATCATTAAGTGAACCTTTCATAGTAGAAATGGCCAACGGGAAAACCGAAGGCACTAAGGAGATATATTTAAACTGCACCCTAACTCTTAACGATAATCTCTTTCAAATCAACCTCATGCCAGTCTCGATTAAGAGTTTCGATGTCATCATTGGCATGGATTGGCTGAGTTCACATCCTGCGGACATTCTATGTTACGATAAGGCCGTTCGCCTTAATCTGCCAACCGGCGAAACCTTCCTTGTCTTAGGCGACAAACCTAGTACCACTCTTAGTATCATCTCAAGTATCCAAGCTCAGAAGTACCTACGCAAGGAGTGTCACGCATTTTTAGCACATGTTGTAGACGTGAAACGCGAAGTCCGGGACATCAAGGATGTGCCCGACGTATGCGATTTTCCCGACGTGTTTCCCGAGGACCTTCTAGGGATACCACCCGTAAGACAAGTCGAATTCAGAATCGATCTGATTCCCGGAGCTACCCCAGTAGCCAAAGCACCCTATCGATTAGCCCCGACAAAGATGCAGGAGCTATCCAGCCAACTGAATGAACTACTTGGAAAAGGATTCATCAGGCCGAGCTTCTCACCTTGGGGAGCACCCGTGTTGTTTGTGAAAAAGAAAGATGGATCGTTCAGGATGTACATCGACTACCGAGAACTCAACAAACTTACCATCAAGAACCGATACCCCCTACCCCAAATCGATGACTTATTCGATCAACTCCAAGGAGCCAACTACTTTTCCAAGATCGATCTTAGGTCGGGATATCACCAGCTGCGAGTCCTAGAGAGTGATGTTCCCAAGACGGCCTTCCGGACAAGATACGGACATTACGAGTTCGTAGTGATGCCGTTCGGACTAACCAACGCCCTGGCCGTATTCATGGATCTAATGAATCGGGTATGTCGTCCATTCTTGGATAAATTTGTGATAGTATTCATAGACGACATACTCATTTATTCAAAGAATAAAGAAGAACATAGTCAGCACCTGAGACAAGTCTTAAAGACGTTACGGACTGAGAGACTTTATGCAAAATTCTCAAAATGTGAGTTTTGGATTAGAAAGGTGGACTTCCTAGGTCACGTGCTCAGCAAGGAAGGAATCCACGTGGACCCCTCGAAAATCAAGGCTATCGAAAATTGGTCTGCACCAACTACACCAACAGAAATTCGCCAATTTCTAGGTCTTGCTGGTTACTATCGAAGGTTCATCCAAAATTTCTCCAGCATCGCAAAGCCTCTTACCGCTTTAACCCAGAAAGGTGTGACCTACAACTGGGGAGAAAAGCAAGATGTTGCATTTCAAACCTTGAAACAAGCCCTTTGCAGTGCACCTATCCTTTCTCTTCCGGAAGGGACCGAAGATTTTGTGGTGTATTGCGACGCTTCGAAGCAAGGGCTTGGTTGTGTGCTAATGCAGAGGGGAAAGGTTATTGCATATGCCTCACGACAACTGAAAACGCATGAGGTCAATTACACCACTCATGACTTAGAACTTGGAGCAGTGGTCTTCGCTCTTAAAATCTGGAGGCACTATCTTTACGGTACCAAGTGCACTGTCTTTACAGACCACAAGAGCCTCCAACACATCTTCGACCAGAAAGAATTAAACATGAGACAACGACGTTGGGTCGAATTGCTCAACGACTACGAATGTGAGATTCGCTATCATCCGGGAAAGGCAAACGTCGTAGCCGATGCCCTTAGTCGAAAGGAGTACTCTGGCCGAAGAGTGAAGTCATTAGCTATGTCGATCCATTCGCACCTGTCAACGCAAGTCAAGGAAGCTCAAATAGAGGCCTTGAAACCCGAAAACGTGGCAGGTGAGGCCCTTAGGGGAATGGACAAGAACTTAGAAATCAAGAGTGACGGAGCACGCTACCTCATGAACCGGATCTGGACACCCAAGTTTGGTGGATTCAGAGAGGTAGTTATGAGCGAGGCACACAGGACCCCATACTCCGTACACCCAGGGTCAGACAAGATGTATCTAGATCTCAAGCAACTCTAATGGTGGCCAAACATGAAAGCGGAGATCGCTACTTATGTGAGCAAGTGTTTAACTTGCGCCAAAATAAAAATAGAACACCAGAAAGCCTCAGGTCTACTCCAACAACCTGAAATACCTGAGTGGAAATGGGAGCAGATTTCCATGGACTTCATAACCAAACTGCCCAAAAGTCAGAGTGGCCAAGATACTATTTGGGTAATCGTCGACAGATTAACCAAGTCAGCCCATTTCTTACCGATCAAGGAAACCGATAGGATGGAAAAACTATCAAGAACCTACATCCGGGAGATTGTACGACTTCATGGAGTACCGATGTCCATCATCTCAGATAGAGACAGCAGGTTCACTTCCAGATTTTGGCAATCATTGCAAAAATCCATGGAAACAAGGTTGGACATGAGTACAGCATACCACCCTCAAACTGACGGACAGAGTGAGAGGACGATCCAAACCTTGGAAGACATGTTGCGAGCATGTGTAATCGACTTTGGTAAGGCATGGGATATTCACTTGCCTTTGGTCGAGTTCTCTTATAACAATAGTTACCATACTAGTATCAAGACCGCTCCATTCGAAGCCCTTTACGGCCGTAAGTGCAGATCACCCCTGTGCTGGACGGAAGTGGGCGACACACAATTGGCAAAAGGTCTAGTCCCTAATAGCACCCTCACTGGTCCGGAGATCATCAGAGAAACTACCGAAAAGATTGTGCAAATACGAGAACGACTGAAGTCCTCAAGGGATAGGCAAAAGAGCTATGCCGACAGGAGACGTAAACCCTTGGAATTCCAGATTGGCGACTGTGTACTACTGAAGGTCTCACCCTGGAAGGGCGTGATACGCTTTGGGAAGCATGGAAAGCTAAATCCCAGGTACATTGGACCCTTCGAAATCATTTCGAGAGTTGGTCCAGTGGCCTACAAACTCCAACTTCCAATCGAGCTTAACAAAGTGCATCCAATATTCCACGTATCGAACCTGAAAAAGTGTTTGTCCGACGAAACACTTGTAATTCCACTCGATGAAATCGAGTTAAACGAAAATCTTAACTTTGTGGAAGAACCCGTCGAGATCATGGATAGGGAAGTTAAACGGACTAAGCAGAGTCGCATTCCAATAGTAAAAGTTCGATGGAATGCTAAGAGAGGACCCGAATTCACATGGGAACGGGAAGACCAAATGCTACAGAAGTATCCGCATCTCTTCCTCAGCCCCTAAAACTTTTATCTTGTATTTAATTTCGGGACGAAATTCCCTCTAACGGGGGGATGATGTAACAACCCGTTATTTCGGGCATTATAAATCGAGTCTTGTAACCTCTTTGGAATGTAATAGGAATATCATCGATAAATGAATTATTCAAAAGCTCTGTTTGGAGTACACTATGTAGTAGATATCGTCTTATGGTTTCCAAATATATAAAGAACACTAAAATCCGAGTTATGACGAAGAAGTTATGACCATTCTAAGATTTCCGACAACACCGATTAAACGGAAAACACAAAGTTTCAATACGATAGCATTTAGCCTTAGGTATCTAAATGAAAGTTATAGATAACATTAAACCGTGAGCGTACACAAAAAGAACATCCAAATCTGACTTCGTATGAGGAAGTTATGATTTTTCCAAGATCCAAATATAGCAGTAGACAGCTAAAAACTCGAATCGGAGATCGAGCGACTTTTGGCCGGAATGACCTAAACGAGAATCGAAGGTCTCAACAATGGTATTTCAGCGGTAAAAAGTCTGGCAAAAACCGACATCAAATAAAGAAGTTATGAATTTTCAAAGAAATTCCTTAAACACGATGAGTTTAATATAAATAATAAAAAAATAATTTTGGAATCTGCCGACGGAGTCTAAACGAAAGTTGTAGAGCGTAGTCTCACCTACGCGTGGATATAAAGACCATCGAAAACAGAGTTCGTATGAAGAAAATATGAATTTTTGAAGTTTATTAAATAAATTATATATTTATTTAAATCAAAATTCGGACCTTATCCGAAGAGGAGTCAGCGTCCTCATCCGAGGTACGCGCTGCGTACCCCTGTACGCCCTGCGTACCCGAGAGACTTGGCCTCGGAACGTCCACGTCGCCCTATCCGAGGCTTCCGACCCGCCCGTCCGACCGACCCGTCCGACCCGCTGTCCCATCCGACCCGCCGCCCCATCCGACCCGCCTCCCCAACGACCCGTCCCATCCGAAGCCGAGGCAGTCGAGGCTTCGGTCATGCATGACGTACGCGTACGCGCTGCGTACGAGCGTACGCCTCGCGTACCGAGGCGGCTCAGCCTTTCTATAAATAGAATGCGAGGGCTTCCGAGAAAAACGCTCATTTCTCTCCTCTCTCTCACAATCTTGCCTCGTTTTCCGTGCTCGTTCAAACCCGAAGCTCTGGTCTTTTTGCTCAAGTCCTGAGGTTCGATTTTACTCCCGAGAATCCCGAGGAAAATCCGTTTCCCGAGATGAAACTGTGTCTGGTTTTCCATCTCGCTATCTTCAAACTATCAGGTGAGTTCATATCCCCTTCGAACACTCTTTAAATACATTTTAAATGCTTTTATACTATTTTAAGGGGAGGAATACAAGTAAACATACCGTTATTATCGTGTATTTCGTAAAAATCTCATTTACTCGTTTCTATCAAATGAATCACTTCTGATTTAGTTCTATTATGCGAAAACTCTTGCTATACTTTGCATGCAATAGATTTATACAAAGTATTTAGTAACACCAAAATATCTTTCGTTGTTAAACCGTTTCATATATTCTAAAAACTTGTGATTTATGTTGGTCAAACATTGTGAAAAAGGATAAACTTTGCATACAAAACTATCACTTTAATACAGACTTAGTTGAGAATCCATGAGACGTGTATATCTTCAAACACTGCCTTTTAGATAAAAGGTATCGCTACAAGTCCTGTCTATAACCAGAGTCTCCCGTTCGGAGAACGTGTCAAATGTGCATAGATCTATACGGGAAGTCATGATCCCGCACCCTGGCTGTTAGCTACAGTCCGTCTTTTGGGGTGACAGTTTGTCATAACGCTACGACGCCTGAAGAACGTCGCTACAGGCATATTATGTTCAGTATGGTTATAAAACTCATCGGATATACAACTACTATAGTACTTTTGAATAATGAATAAGTAGTTACTACGGTTATTCATTATCTAACAAGCTGAAAACTTCTAATAGGTTTATTATATAAATCTATGTTTAAAACTTTTCTAAAGCATCTGGATTGCTTCAAAATGTTAGCCTTGAACATTAAACAAACAACTATTAAGAAAATAAGGGATTTTCTTGTTTCAACTATCTACGTTTTTTTTCAATACCAATATTCTCATGCATTTCACACTTTTATAAGGAAATATGGGATTTTCTTGGAAGATATACACTCGCTTTTGGAATGGCATTCAATGTTTCAAAATCACTTATGAACTCACCAACTTAATTGTTGACACTTTTTCTTTGAAATAACTTGTATTCTCAGGGAATCGTTAAGCAGGTTTGGAAAGCAACTTTTGGTGAATAACGCGCTGGCATTATTTACTTCTTTTGAAAGATGTTTATGCATTTATCTTTTGAACGTGTAATGAATACAACGATGTAAATATTTTTTTAAAAAAACCTTTATATATGGTGGTGTGTACTTTCCTTTCTATAAACTGTTATGATATTGAATATTACGTCCTCCGCCCCCGAACGTTTCCGCCGTTCTAGTTTGGGGGTGTGACAACCTAAAAGTCTAAAATTACACTGAATTATTAGCATATGCTTAATGGGCGTAGTATTTTTTGAATGGTCTCCTCATATTGGTAATTAATTGTACTTTCAAAAGAACTTTATCATTTAATGTCGATCCAACTGTGACAACCGAGAGGTTTAAATCACTGATCGCCATTAGGAAAGAGTAGAAAATAGATGTAATAGCTTAGTATTGTAATATTTAATTTTTGAGATAATAAGAATCAAATGTGCCATTATATTTATATATTAAAAAAGTTTATTAGGCTCAAAAAATTGCTTCTAAAAAGTAGCAACATTCTCTAACCTGGTTAACATACTTGGATCGTTCTCGTTAACGAGATCTCAAGGATATAATATTCATAAAAATCTGACTCCAAAGGAAAGAGTTATGGATTTTATATAACTAGATATCAGCCGCATTATTAAAACTTATCTACATCATAATGGTACAAAGAGATTTGTTGATTTTTGACTAAAAGTACAAAATGGAGTTTCGTAGTACTCCTCGAGATATAAACTTTATGAAAAAGTTTTCCAAAAATGAATTACGTACAAGAGATATATGATTTTTATAAACTCGTTTATTTTAACCCCATTAGAAACAAAAATAAAAGAAAAAACTAGACAAAACTACCTAAAGGAAAGTTGTAGTACCCATTGAGATCATCACATAGATATAGAGATGGCTTAGATCGGAGCTCCCACGAAGAAGTTATGATTTTTGCAAAAATCTATTGTCTTCGCCAGGTGAGCGTCTCCGCAAGCTGCACACCTAACACCAAATTCAAGTATATTGCTAGAGACATGGCCGAGTAGGGGATTGACACATGGCAGCTTCTGGATGGAGCCACAATTTTCACGTGCGGCGCACACAAATTATTGCCTAACGTGCACCTCCAAAAATAGACTATAAATAGAGGGTTGTGCCATTCCAGTTTTACACACCCTCAAACTTCTCTCTCTCTCTCTCTCTCTTTCTAAGTCTCGAAGTAGCTACTATCTCGAGTGATCCCAAGAGTCCCGAGCGTGATTCAACCCTACATCGAAGGTTTTGCGCGACTAAAGTGAGTACACGTACCCCATTTTCACTATTTTAAATGTTTTACGGGAGGGAGGGGGCAATACATACTTATAAAATGGTTTTACCAAAATACATCTATCATTATAAATATCTTGATGTTATGTTGGCCAAATCCCTACGATAACATAATATCTAGAAGTTATGTTGGTCAAAATTAGGGATATACAAAGGACTTAGTTGTTACTTTGCCCAAATATCATGTTTTCAAATATCCATAATTAGGGTAGATATATGAATACTTATATATAAAAAATAATAATGAAATCAAAGGTTATAATTATCATATAAGATAATAGATTTGTATTATGATAGTTATAGGAAATCCACAAGAAAGATTAAGATAAAAGATAAAATATATAATATAAAAGATAAATATCTGAGGTCAATGTGTTAGTGATTTGTTAATTCATACAAAGGCCTTGATTAAATTTGAAATTCCCCAGATACTTATAATTGTTAATCTTTAGAGATCCAGAAAGATATGTATAGATCTATATGGGGTCTGACAACCCCACTAGTGGTTGTTAGCTATAATCCCGAAAATATAACTTTCTTATTATTCACTATTCGACGTCTGATGAAGCGTCATGGTAGATCCGAATTATTAGTCAAACATCGTTGATTATAGGGGCTCATGGTAATACATTAGATCTCCTTAGAGTATGACTACCATTCGGGACGTCTTAGAATGGTAGATAAAATATGTTAGGTTCGTCACATATCCTACAAAGATAGTAAATTAGGATTAATAAATATATCTAATAAGATATTAAAATAGGATGTTTAGATGTCCTGGAAGATAATAAGATAGGATCGTTAGATATCTTACAAGATAGTAAGCTTGGGTTTATTATAAGAAATGTTTTTTAAAAAGGATTCTTATAATAATACAACCCAATAAAAGCTGAATAATATAAATAAGTGTGCACTCACCAACAATATGTTGAAATTTTCAAAAATACATGTATTCTCAGGGAGATGAGTGTAAAGGGTAGTTGTTTCAAAGAGAAGGATAGTCATGTCTATAACACTAGTCAAAATAGGTCAATAGACAATCACATGTGATTATGCCAATCATGTAATGTGATTATGTTAAACTAGTAATGTAGTAAGAATGTTATGTAGTTCATGATAAATTCTAATACAAATATGAACTTTCTTTATGATACAACTCAAAGTATACGTCCATACGATTCCAAAAATATAGAGAACGTCTGAATCTGACTTCACATGAAGAAGTTATGAGAATCGAACACTATAAATCTCTATAATAGGGAAATTTAAAATAGACTTAGAATTAGCTATTTAAGTCTAAAAGGGAGTTGTAGTACTCGTAAATACCTACGTGTGCACATAAAGAACGTCAAAAACGGAGTTCGTATGCAAACGTTATGGCCTTCCAAATATTCAGCTTTCAAAAACCCTAAGCTAACTAAATTCACGACGTGAGCTTTATGAAACTCACGAAGTGAGGAGTCATTTTGCCACATTTCGGAATCTAGAAGGTGTGACGAGGCTGCGAGAGGATAGGATCCAAACTCACGACGTGAACAAGGTGTTTTTCACGACATGAGGAGTCACATGGCCACCTTCCGAAGCTAGGGACGCAAATGGCAAGTCTACGGGGTGATCATGCAAGACTCACGACGTGAGCCTTATGACACTCAGGACGTGAGAGTCCTAAATTCTTACTATAAACAGCGGGTCCGACTTCATCTATTCCTTACACCATTTCCTTATCTCCTCTCTCCCTTGCTGAAGCCATTTTGCATCCGAGCCCCGACGATCTCGCACGCTGACCGTTTTGCTTAGATAACATAAAATCACGCTACTAGGGTGAGTTTCACGGCCCCACTTTCTAATATTTCGGGGGAAGACGCATGCTAGTTATTATATATATGTTATTATTATGTCTATATGATAGTATATAGTTATGATAACCGGGATATGATTGTTCTAAATATAATATTTTGAATACATACAACTATTATTAACTTATCAGTATGTTAATTTACTAATGTAGATCTTGAGTTATACTTAGGATTCTATGTGTATATATATATATATATATATATATATATATATATATATATATATTTGTATATATGTTGTGTGTAATATAATACTGAAGTTATATTCGAAAGTTCTAAACATTAAGTTATATAGTACGATGTTATTAATAGTTTTATGTCAAGATAAAACTGGATGTGTTATATGTTGTTATTATTAGATAAAACTAGATATGTTATATGTTGTTATTGTTAGTTTTATGTCAAGATAAAACTTGGTATTATTATTGATAGTTTTATGTCAAGATAAAACTAGAAACGTTATATGTTGTTATTATTGGTTTTAGGTTAGGATAAAACCTGGTTTTACTTCAAGATATAGTTGTTATACTGCCTAAATATTATGAAGTTAGGAGTAATGTTTAAAAGCATAGTCTAGTAACTTAGGGTTTTAGACATGAAGATGCTTTTGTTGTTAGAGTTATAGGAAGTCGTTAAGGTCTACATGAATAATTGTATTCATCAACTAAGATTAGGGATCTTAGCAGAAATCCTCTGAACTATAACCGTTAATCCCGTGTGAGCGAGGAAGTCGTGTATAATTAGTATACGGGCTGACCACCCCACTTGCGACTGTTAGCTACAATTAACCAAAAGCAAGTGATGAACTATCCTTTTATTTGTTATTATTCCGGAGTCGATGAAGTGTACGGTGTTGTTTCTCATGTTAAATCATGAGTGTATTTGTTCTCATGATAAATCATGAGTGTATTGTTCTATCAGATGTATTATGTCATAGCAGCGGTTACAGGCTCATGGTAGCAAATTATTAGAAACATTATACCTTGTCGTATACAAGTATTAATGTTAAGTATAAGTTTTCCCCTAGTTATACCTTAAGATTAAGAAATATTTAGGTATAAAACTTAATTGATAAGTATACTATTATACCTAATGTTGGAGAATCAAAATGATACTTTCAAAACTATACTTTTGAATGTGTAAAAATGTATTATTTTATGGAGTCAAAACCTGTGGACTCACCAACTTTATGTTGACGTATTTTAAAATGCATGTGTTTTCAGGAACTTGAAAAGCTGATATGTATTCCAACAGGAGAAGTTTTACTATTATCTTTCTGTTTATTAAGAAGTATGTCATAGTCAGATATTATGTAATAAATACTAGGAAAACAATAATGTAACTTTCAATCATCAATAAAGGTATATATTTTCTTTAAGTATTGTTCAATGTATGTTATATAACTGTGATACGAAAAATGACGTTACACTACCCGGTGTTTCTGCTACCGGCCGGGGTGTGGCAATGTCAAGGAGAAGGATAGTCGTGTCAAGGAGGAGGAGGACAGTTATGTCAAGACGGAGGAAGCCTGCAAGGAAGTTTGCAGAGTTCAGTACCATATGTTTATCGTCATTAGTCTAGTTTAGGAAGTGTGCTTGACTTTTTAAAACAATGTAACCCCAAAATAATTTAAAATCAATAAAAGAAATGTGTGTGTTACTTTATGTTATGTTCTTTATATATTTGTATGCCTCAGCCTAATCTCCCCTCGTTCGCACCACCCGATGTTTGCGCCGCTGATTGGGGGTGTGACACCTACTACTATAATCCTTTGGCATGGGTTAACTAATATTTTTAAAATTTTTGAAATAAATCTCTAAGTTTAGGGTATCCCTCGAGTACTTGACGCTTTCTATGGAAAACAATACTTACTTATTGGATGCTTGATCCTATGCTACGAGGATTAATCCTACATCCTCGAAGGCACTAGCCTATGTGTTTCTCGTGTCTATCTCAGCTGCACCTAAGAATTTGGCGATTTCCTAAACTCTATAAGACGTTTGGAATGAAAGACTAACCTTTTCCTCGAGAAGCAAGAAACTCATAGTGTATAAGTAATTTAAGAGAAGACTTCCTTCTTCTTTTACTTGCTAAAACCTTTCACATACTCGTGATGCTACTCTCCTAGACCTTGATGTTGAAATCTAAAGTCGAACTATCCTTAACACCATTGGCTTAAGGGTTAGTATTCCCCTACTTGGATTCATCACAAAATCTGCCATTGCTTGTAACCTAGTCGAAGTCTGAGCTGATCCTGCTTACATGATTTGAAACTCCTTTTGACTTTGAAAAAACTCTTGGTGGTCATATTCAATCACCTTTGGTATTCCATTAACTTTAATAATGCTTATATCTACCGCAGTGATCTCCTTGCATAGCCCAACCAAAATAGGATAATGTTGTGATAAGCACAATACTGTCTAGAAATGTCCTAACACACACATGTCTAAGTTGTATAAATGGATGTCACTACTAGAAATAATGATAGTTGATAGGTCTAATCCATCCATATTATTTCTATAGAATAATCACCTTGTCGGGTTCAAATTGTCACTCTTGTAATGATCCTCGTAACACTTCTAAAGTACTATAGTGCAAGCATACGTAATACGCCCACATGCCTTTCTATACCGACTACAATGATAAAATATTCCCAAGTCTTCTGCGCATGAATTAGTAGGTTGGAACCTATTCTACATATGTTCCTTCATCTTACGTTGGACCTTCAGTTCCAACTCTTGATTCATATATGTTCCTTCTCCACTCATCCTAGGACACAATTTATATCATAGCTAGAGTATCAGACTGGATAATCATATCTTAACGACCTTATGTTGCATTAACCAAAAGAATTACAATGAACAAGACTCTCGTCCCTACGATTCAAACAAAAAAGGCACCTTCCTTGATGTTATAATGTGGTACAACCAGATCATGGAATGCAACAACTCTAGTTGCTAGTTTCTTCACCCCCAATAAAGTCAAAACTATGTCGTACAAGTTTTTTAGAACCTAACTTACTTACGTAATTTAGAATTGATCTTGTATACCCACTTGGGCTTGAAATTACACCACTCTTCTAGGTATCACCATACAATAGGTAATGACTAAAAGGAAACGAATTCATAGTGTTACACACACTATCTACCTAACTACCAGTGTGTAACGCCTTGTTGTTAATCGTTTCCTAATGCAAGGTGGTGACCCGAACACCGAGTATCATGAAGCTTAGCGCCTTTGAGGAAAAGATATTTAGATCCACTTGGGTGTGGGTAGGGTAATTGGGGTGATCTAGGAAGTTCAATTTGTGTTTTGGAGCCAAGGGATATTTCGGTAAAGTGTTAGTTCGGGCTTTTTTAGAATTTGGATTCTTGTTCGAAAGGTTTTAAGGCATGTATGAGTTGATAGAAGTGTAGAGCTTCTCTTTACCTTTTCATGGATATAAGTATCATCAAACACAATCTTAGAATGAAGCAGTTATGGCCTTTGGGAGTTTTAGTGGTTTTAGGGTGAAACTGAGTACGCGTGGCGAACATAAGTATACATGGGTCGCACTAGTGCTAAGTCCAGTACGCGGGGTGTACAAGGTCATACGTTGGGCGTGCTGAGAATTATGATTGTGGATGCCCAAAGGAGTACGTTGGGCCAACTCCAATCAAACCTAAACCCTATTTTAGGGTCTTTGACCCTATTTAAGCTTATTATCTTATCACCTAATGCCAATATCCTCAGCTTCCATTGCTCTAAACCTCGAATAGAAACCCTAAACCCCCATTTGAGTGGTTTTGAGATTTTAGGTGGTATTTTAAGCTTTTTAATGTTCATAGAAGAATAAGGAACTTCTTGGAGAAGTGTGGGATGGATTGAAGCTTTTGGATCTAGGACTGTTGCATCTTGATCTACATGCTGGAGCTATAAATTTTCTATCTTTATTATCTTATATGTTAGATCTAGTTCATGTAGTATTTTGTGCTATTTGGAGTCTTTTGTGATAAAGATGGGTTTTTTGATCAACTCTAGAAGCAATGGTTTCTAGATCTTAGCTCCATTCACTCCCAAGGTTCATAAAAATGCAAGCTTTATGATATATTATGGCCCATGCAAGAACTAAGACCTTTAGTAAGTCCTTCTTGAGCTTTTGAGTCCCTTTTTCCATGCAAGCATGAAATTTTGCAACCTTTATGCGATAATTAGTCTTATAGAATCAGATCTGGGAGTTTAGCACTTTGTCTTAATCGATTAAGGGCATATTAGAGTGAAAAGGTGGTTGGAGGAGTACGTTGGGCATAATTAAGAGTACGCTCAACGTAATGTTGAGTTTGTGCATTATGGACTTGTACAATATGCTTCGGGGGCGAGTACGGGGGCATACCACTCTGGTAAGTAGGGCATACACTCCAATGTGTCATTTTGGGCTTTTAAGGATAGACCATTTTTGGGTTTTCTTTGTTGGGCCTTGTTGGGCCATTAGACTTCAATGGTGGGTTTTTGTTTTGTATCTTTTGTGCTCCTTTGGATTAGGCCCATAATGGGTTTTGGGGGCCCAATTTGGAAGATTTTGCCATAATGGGCTTTTAAGCATCATATAGGAATTAGGCCTTGGAAGTTGATGAGTTGGGCCTTGGCTTTGGGCCAAGCGAATTAAAGGGTAGACTGGTGTTTTGCCTTGGTTTTGGGCAATGTAGCTTAGACTTTTGTTTATGGATAGGAATTTAAATATTAATTGGATGTTATTTGATGTTGAGAGCATGAGGATTTTCCAGACTAGCAGCCACAGATTCATTCAATTGTTTATTAGCGGATTAAGGTGAGCTTTCCTCACTGTTGTTATGGGTCGAAGGCACCAAGGCCGACTTATTTGGATTGTTATCGTGGTTTATCTTATGATCGAGTATTTTTGTGTTATGTTAGAACTCTATCCTGGTAGATGGGATGATGGTATGCGTAGTGAACTGTATAATCTGTCTGTTTGTTATTGATTAGTTATTTGTATGCTTATCTGTTATATGTATGTGTCGACACGGTGTATGTGTTGTTAGGTTAAGGTGGTCCTTCTTTGTGCTAAAGGCCAAGAGACCTAGGGCGGCCTGGATAGACTAAAGGCTAGTGGGGTATTGATAGATACCTTGTCATGCATCTTATAGGGTAGTTTTATTATCATTTTAGCCTCATATTTTGTACATTTGCATGTCATTTATTTAAATAATGTTCAGCTCGTGTATTTCATTAGAATTCCCATACTGCTCATGTTTTATTGTCAATTTCAGATAGTTCGAGTGGAGCAGTGCTTTGGGAGCAGTTTGGGAAGCTAGACTAAGGAAGGATGTCGAAGAATGATCAGGAACTGCTTGGAAGGAGGAATGAAGATCAAAAGACACTAAAATTCACAACATGCAATCGCATGTTGTCCCTATGCGATCGCAGCTATGCATATGCGATCACAGGTTAGGTCGCAGCTTCGCTTCAGAATTTTTTCGCGCAAAAAAATTCACAAGGATGAGAAAACCCACTTCATGCGATCGCAGTTTGTGCCCATGCTATCGCAGGTTGGCCAAAATTTCTCGAAATGGTATTGTACTTCATTTAAAAGGCCCGTGACACTTTTTTGGTAATACATGCAATCGCAGGTTGTCTATATGCGATCGCATGCACGTCGTTTTTGCTATTGGACATATAAATAGACCCTTATAACCTTCCAATAACCTAAGTTGGAGATTCCAGAGGCACCAAACAACAGAAATACGATTTTGGACGCGTTTCTTCTCCGATTTCAATGATTTCTAAAGACCTGAAGACTGTGGATCATCTCATTTAAGTATATTAGTAAGATTAGCTGTTCGATGTCTCTTTTCATTTGCTTTTATCAGATTTTAGCCATGTCTGGCTAAAACCTTAGATTTTAATTCTTTAAAGACAAGTACTTTTCATGTGATTGATCCTTAGATCTGGATTTTGATTTGTTTTTCTATCTAGATTCTTCAGTTTTGTTCTTAATGAATGTTTGATTTTGATTCATGTTAGTCTGATCACCTAGGCTTCTGAGTTTGTGAGAAGTATTAGGTATTGCTGGGAATTTTACAAAGAACTTAATGCAATTTTTATGATTTGATTAAGGGCTTATTTAATTAAACAGTAAAAAGTTAGGGTTAATTCAAAGAGCTTATTTTGATTAACTAGTTTAGGTAAAAGATATTATACTAGAGCTTATTTGTTTTTGCTCAGTACCAGCTTAGATAGAACGCATCTCAAATAATCTGATCTTGGTTAGTTGCATGATTAGGAACGTCGCAGTAGAGTTGAAACTGTTTTTATTATTCACTCTCGTTTCGTTTAAGATCACTGCATTTTTAGTTTTCATTTTTTAATTAAAACCCCCTTTTATATTCTTTGTTTCTTGACTAAATTGTGCCTGATGTAAAAAGGCATTGACCATTAGGATGTGTCCCTGAGGATTCGACCCTGCTTCCCTGTGCTATATTTTTGGTGCAACCAGCAATGATAATTTTTTTACTTAATACGCGTGCGACATCATGTTAACTAGCATACCAGTAAGGCAAAAGGCCTGAAGAATGGTCCAGATAGGCTGAAGGCCCAAAGTTACATACCAGCCATGCTAAAGGTTCTGTGAGCGGCCTAGGTAGACTATAGGCTGGTGGGGGCATTCCAGTCAGACTGAAAGCTCTATATCCATACTTTTTATTGTAATTATTTTGGTTTTGTGATGTATTGGTATTTTGGGGTAAACTCACTATGCTTTAGGCTTACGGTTATGGGTTATGTTTCAGGTACCTCAGATGATCGCGGGAAAGCAAGGGCGTGATCGTTGACCTAAACTTATTTCATTTTATGATTTTTGCAAAACTCTAATATTATAAATTTTTTGAAAACTAATTTTGTAAACAATGATGATTTGTGGATTTATTTTAATAGTTTAAATTTTTCATGAATTTTATGGACGTTACAAGTTGGTATCAGAGCCTTGGTTTGAATGAGTTGGAGGAGCACTAGTGTGAATCTAGTCTCAAACTATAGGAAAAGGTTTTTCAAACAATTTATGAATAGTTTTCAAAATTATCAAGGAGGATGCGATATGTGTGCTCAACTAGAGCCAATAAGTAGACCCCAAATTACCACACAATTATTTGAGATTATATTATGATATGTTGGAACTACATGCGAGTAACAGGTTAGGGATCTTCAGGAATTGCATGATAGAATTTCATAATAGGTGATGCCTTATCTCTAGTAGTGTACTTGATTGATTGTTGTATGACTCTTTCATATGTGAACTGAATATTGTAGGTTATGATATTTTAGTCTAACATTGTGTGTGCCATTCGGCATGTGATTGTATTCATGCAGTAGTTATCTAGCACCAGTGGAGGGTCATGTGACAGTTAGTGGAAGGATTAGTTGTGTGGGATTAGCCGGCCAATATCGAGATGTGTAGTCTCCCTCTAGGATGTGATGATTTTATATGTACATATGCTAGTATGTATTGTTAGGTTTGATGTGATGATCCTTAAGACAAATATGGGTAGTTGCCGAAAGTAGTATGGGCCCGTACTACTGAAAGCATAGGACCCATATGAGTGTAAGGGAAGTCACATACCCTAGGGCTTTGTTGGTAGTTGGCTCCCCTGGTATGATATGTGTTTCATCTGAGAACTCTCTGGTTATGTTTAATATCAAGATGACGAGACGATTGGAGGCGGGATCCATATCAGGATCGAGAACTAGTGGCCAAGATAGGCCAGTGTGGTCTGTTGATCAGATGCGGGAGGTGATTTTTGTGGAGATTTTTAGATTTTGAAAGAAGAAATGTCCGGTGTCGTGGATCAGATAACTGGAAAGGCGATTGCTAGGGTTGAGGAGAAAACCGCAGATGTGGATTCTGTATGAGGTGTTTCTAATGGGATGGTTGTTGGTGGAGATCTGGTTATGGGGACACAACTAGGGAAGAGGAAGAGAGCTCTTTCAGCAGAGGGCGAGAAGAGTGAGTTTGCTAACCTGGGTACTAGAAGTCAGGATAATCATGAGGTGTGTGGCAAGTGTGGGGGAACTCACAGATTTGCTTGTCACAAGTTTAAGTGTTATATATGTGGGGAAAGAGGGAATCTACAACGAAATTTTAAGAAGGATCGTATATGCTTCCACCGTCACTAGCCAGGTCATTTCCGATCCCACTTTCTTGCTTTGGGGATGGACGGAGTCCAGGTTCCAACGATCATCGTTCCGCAGGAGGTCAAAGTCGAGCCAAAAGAAATATATGGTCTGTAATCTAAATCCCAATTTTGTAATGATATTATGGTTAAATTGTGCTTGATTGGCATTATATATGCCTTGGAATCTTGTTGGCTATGGGTAAGTGGTATCTTCAGGTTAGTTCTCTGTTTTGTCTGATTGATGTATTATAAATCTTCACATGCTTTTTGCATGCCAAAAGTTATGGGTGGGTCGTATCTTGTTGGGCGTGGTTCAGTGGTTCAGCAGTTTGGGCTTGTACCTTTGGTGGATCCAGTTCAAGGGTATGGATTGGAAGATCTTTGGTCAAAGTAGCAGGAATAGTTCATTAGCAAAGTCGGAGTTTGGGCGTGACAAAATTCGTTCAAGTAGGGCCGAAAAATGTCCATGATAGAAATTCTCGGTTCAATCAATATTGTTGCTAGGGAAGGAGCGGTAACAACGAGATGATGGTGTCAGTTGCATGAGTCGATAGCTCATTAGAAGTGGAAGGGAATTTTATTCCCACTAAAGATTGTAGATGGTTAGAATTCATGGATTCATTCGAGGATGAGAAGTTAGGGTAATGATTCGCCAATTCAGAGAAAGGATTATGGTTTTAGTCTCCAGTGTTAGGGGCTTAAGGATATGGTGCAGTATCTTGAGAAGAGATTAAGATTACAGGACTTGCTAGGATTTCGGGGAGCATTCTTTTGGAATTCAAGAGTTTGACAATCATCAAGATCGCCTGGTAATGGAACACTGTTATTGGTACACTCAGGTTGTAGTCAATTCGTGAGGATAAGTTGGTTTGGGAATCCAACAAAATATGTGGAATGGGAGACTTTTGGAAAATTTAAGTTGGAGAGAATCGATCAGAATCTTCGGGAGCCGACTCAGGTGTGAAACAAGGACAAGTTTCAATACCCAATTTAAGGGAGGAAATCGTTTAAGGAGGTCATGGGTATGAAAGGCGGTTGGTTCATGCCTCAGGCATGATATGTGGGATTGTTGGAAATCATTTCTTTGTTTCTGGTTGAGGAACACTAGGGACCCATAAGCAAGGCCGTATCTTGAACCATCTTAGGTAGGACATGGTAGAGACTGCAATATCATGGTTTTGGATCTTGGGTTGCATGATTGAGTTTGTGGGCATTGAGTGGCGCATAGGGATGTTTGGATTAGGTTATCCTTGTCTTTCGAGTTTGGGAAGGTAAGATCTATCCCCTTTTGGGTGCAGGTGATGTAATAGAAGTGATCCGGGTGCTTGGTTCGTGTTTTGTAGCCTAGGGGTATTTTGGTAAAGTGATAGTTTGGGCTTTTGTGGAAAATGGATTTTTGTTTGGAAGGTCTTAAGAGAGGTTTGAGTTGTTATAAGTGTAGGGCTTCTCGTCACCTTTCTGTGGATATAAGGATCGTCGGAATCGGGCTTATAACAAAGAAGTTCTGGCCTTCATAAGTTTCGTGGTTTTCAGGCTTAGCCGAGTACACGGGGCATACTCAATGTGTACACGGGGTGTACTAGCAAAGAAGGTAGTATGTTGGGAGTACCCTGGAGTACGTTGGGAATACTGACCAGGAGGATCACGAATGTTCCCCGTAGTACGCTGGGCATACCATATGTACGCTGGTCGTACTCCAATCAGATTAGAACCCTATTTTAGGGTCTTGGACCCTATTTAAACTCCTTATCTCTAAACCTAACCCTAAACCCTAGAAATTGTCATATATAATCCATGGTGCCATTTTGAGCTTATGGAGTCCATTTTTGGGGTGTTTGACCCATTTTCAAGAAGATGAAGTTTGATGCAAGGATGGGAATCCAGGAGGAGCTTATGGATTTGGCTTTTAAGACTCATTCTCAGCTTGATGAAGGTATAAAGCTTTGCACTTGACCATTGAATGCTTAGATCTTTTATGTTGAGTTTTTGGATCTTTTTAGTCCCAGGAATGGAGCTTTATGGTTCCAAATCCATTTTTAGGCTTGGGGTTGCCACCCTTAATGCTATTTGAGTCCCTAAGACAGGAAGTTGCCATCTTGATGGTCTTAATGGGTTCATGCTTGAGTTAGGGTCACTTTTATGGGAGTAGAATGCCATTTTTGGAGTTTGGGTTTGTTCGGGGCATGCAAAGTCACCAAGTCATTAACTTTATGGGTTTAGACATTATGTATAGCTTAGATATCTGATTTGGACTTGTTGGATCAAGTATTAAGCACTTAATGGATGTTGTGCATGAGATGTTTGTACGTTAGGCGTACTATGTAGTACACTGCGCGTATAGTCCAGTTGCTCAGTACACTAAGCATACAGAAGAGGTACGTTGGGCGTACGCTCTCAGGAGGACTTGGGCCTTAGTGAACTTTGGACCTTTGGGCCCTAATGGTTTTGGGTCTGGACTTGCAGTTTGTTGGATCTGAATGTATCTTGGGCCAATATCGGAATAGTTGGTCTATTGGGCCTTGTGGCCCAATATAGAAATGGACTTCACATTTTTGGGCCTTGGTTTGGGCCAATTCTTGGGATAGGTTGTTGTGGGCCTTCATGGGCCAATTGGGTCAGGATTATTGACTAAGGAAAACATTGATCATTATTATAATGTCCATTAGAAAGGTCCGGGCCCAATTTGGAAAATTGGGCCATTGATGGTTTTATGGACATTATGATGTTGGGCTTTTGTTTTGGGTTTGGGCTTTAGTTTTAGATCATATTAGGCCAGGGGTAAAATGGTCATTTTACCCCTTCATGGATTAAGGATTATGATATGGGATCTAATTGCTAATTGCGTATATTGATTGGTAGTGACAGCTCGGGTAGCTGGCAGGGCAGCAGCTGAGGATTTCTTCAGGAAGCTTCTGCATTCGAGGTGAATCTTCTCACCATACTCATGGGTCTAAGGCACCAAGGCCGGCCCATTATGTAATTATGGTATATGTGTTAGTCATTCTGTGACATATTATATGTTTATGTGATATGTGTTATGCTAGTTATCTTTGTGATAATTCCATGGAAAACCCTGGGGGGAGCTCATAAGAATTAGATATAAGATCATGTGGCGTAGCCCATGGCATTCTCAAGTTAAGACCATGTGGGGTACCCATGACACAATGGTGTAAGACGCTGGGAGAGCCCACAGCATCCTTACAGGTTTAATTGTGTTATGTGTAGGTATTTTTGTGATATATGATATGTTTATGTGATATGTGTTATGTTAGTTATCTTTGTGATAATTGCATGGAAGACCCTGGGGGAGCCCATGGCAATTAGATATAACACCATGAGGGGGTAGCCCATGGCACTCTTAGGTTAAGACCATGTGGGGTAGCCCATGACATAATGGTGTAAGACCCTGGGGGGATCCCATAACATCCTTATAGGTTTTTGTATGCATGGCTTATGTGTTATATGTAGCTTTTATAGCTAGCAGGAAATGTGATACAGGTAGCTATTATAGCAACATGATATGTGATATGTGGCTTGTGTGTACAGTATGCTCTGGGAAACTAACTAAGCTTTGTGCTTACAGGTTATTTTATGGTTTCAGGTATCATCATTTTGGAAAGGAAGGGCTCGGATTGATCGTAGTGCACACACCTATGGTTTCTGCAATGAATGACTTTTGGATGAACTCTGATAATTGCTTTACTTAACGATGATTTGAATTGTTTAGAATAAATGGTATCAATGTTTTAGCTATATTAAAAATGAAATTTTTACCCTTGATTTTTGGGTCGTTACAAGTTGGTATCAGAGCCTTGGCTTGATGGATTCGGACATACTTTCGGGTGAGTCTGGACTCAAACTGAGGATCTGTAATGATTTCAAAAGAAAAACGTTTTCGGGTAAAGAATTTTTAAGACAAGAAAGGGTGTGGTGCATGCAATCGGCCGAGCTCAAGTAAGTTTCCCAGAATACCCACAATTTTTATTTTTTATGATTTAATTTATGAATCTAAGAATCACATGCTAGTTAGGGCTAGGATAGATGCCTTTATATGTTATATGAGTTTGTAGACTTGCATGCTAGTGCTGAGTATTCAGCAATAGATTGGCCTGATATGTGATGCTTGTAGCCTTGGAATGTTGGATGCCATGCTAGAAGGAGAAGGATTTTGGGTACTGATAACTGTTAAGTGTATGTTTTAAAAATTGTATATGGTTAGGACTCATTTCCTTTTCTATATACAATTTGCATGCACAAAGGTAGCCGACAGTGAGAGTGGACGTGAGAGCATGGGTTGTGGTACGTGGACTTAATGTCCGATGATAGCCTAGTAGGTTGGAGAGCGCCCTAGGGAGATCCTAGGATGAGACTACTGACAAGTGTTACCCACTTTTGGATTATACGGGTGGATAGACTGACTTTTCTAGTGTATGCTGGTTAATTTACCAATTACCTGAACGCTGATAGCTTTGTGATTTGTAGGACTCTTATTAATGTGAGTTAGCTATTAAGTGAATATGCTAAGTCACATGTAGCACATAATGGATGATCTCAGAGTGATGAACTTGACCCTATTGCACAGCTCTTGTTTGATTCCAACCGTTCTAGGGACAAGTCTTTTACTTGAAGTATTATCTAATATCTGCTATATGTGGCTATATTCAGGAGGTAGCTAGTTGACATTAATGGGAATCTTTCAGCAGCTAAGGGCAGGGTAGGGATGGGAACCTAAGAAAGCCTAGGATATGCTCTAGTGAGCTTAGTGGGGCAGTTCGTTGAAGTTGCAAACCTAGGGGGAGCCTAGGAGGTGCTACAGTAGAGATCGTCTTGCTGTTTAGCAGACATTTAATGTATTGGTGGAGTAAGTGACTTAAAGGATTCATGAGGATTGTCGATGAAAGTATGTATAGGTGTGGAAATTAGTATTAGGCCCGTACTATTGAAAGCACAGGATCGGTACTCGAATCGGTGAGAGTCTTGGAGAATCTGAGAAGCTTATGGGAAAGAGAATTCTTGGTTTTTCCCTGATCGTGGGAATAGCTGCTTTGCAGAATGCGGATGAGCACGCATGGGTAGGACCAGGGTTTGGCCCCAACTCCGGTGAAGAACCAGTTAGCGGAAGGACTGCAAGGATTTTGAGTTTTCTTTGGATCTCTTGTATCAGGCAGCAAGGTTTGATTTTGTGATTTATTGTGCTATGGGATTTAAAACTTGTAACACCGTAAATTTCAAAACAATTTTTCTTTTGAAAACGTATAATTCTCAATACATATTTAAAAAAACATAGCTCCATGTTTAATAAAATGGTAATCCAGGATCCTCCTAACTCTTTCTCTAGTGTATACAATCAAGCCGCTGCCGTCCCGCAATCCTGAGAAGAAAACCTGAAACACATAACACGGTAAGCACGAAGCTTAGTGAGTTCCCCAAGATACCACATATAACACATATTAGCAACTCGAGGCTATAACTTTATGAACCCTCTGGTCCTAACTCTGTGGACCCTCTGGTCCTAACTCTATGAACCTTCCGGTTCTAACTCTGTAAACTCTGGAACATACACAACATAAATCACATAGAAATAATGCAGTACATCATAATCACATAAATAGCATACAAAATACTCTGTCATTTAACTCAAGTTACCACTCTAGGTAAAGTATAGTGAGAAGACTCACCTCGCATGAAGAATAGCTCCTACAATCATTGCTGCTACGCACCAGACTCTAACTCTGTGCCAAACCCGCAATAAATCTCAATTAAGAACTAAGTCCAACCTCTCACTTATTAGGTCTAAAGATAGACCACCTTACAGCCCAATAATGCTCTAAGCCCATTTGGCCCACCAAAGCCCAATAATAAATGGGCCCTCACACGGCCAAATTCCCAACCAAAAAGGCAAGCCCAACCCAAGGGCCCCAAAGCACATATATACACTCCGCTGGTCCAAGACTTTATTGCATGAAGCCCAAACTCCAGGCCTAACACTCAAGGCCCAAAACATAACTCAAAAGCCCACAGAAGGAGTTACGCTGCGCGTAATGTCACACCCCAAAACTAAGAACGGTGGAAACGTTCAAGGGTGGAGGACATCATGTGAAGTATCATAACAGTGCAAAGTAGTAAACAAGCAACAAAATCATCCATTGCATTAAAAGTAAAGTTTTAATACATGTGTGTTCTTTAATAGTAATAAGACACGAAAATATGTAATCAAAATAAAAGATGAGTCTTGTCTGTGCTCTGTCTTCTCAAAACCTGGTCATCGTACCTATTTACTGGTGACCTGAGAATACAAGTTATTTTGAAAGTGTAGATCAGCATAAAGCTTGTGAATTCATAAGTATTTAAGTGTCATTACTCTGTTTTGGAAAGGTGTTATGAATGCCATGTAAATCTTTGAATGAAACATTTGATATAAGTGTGAAAACTGTAACGACCAAAAATTTCAACCAATGTAAAATCTTTCAAAAACAACCCAATACCATTAATGTTATTACAAAAAGGTTTTCAATACATTTCATTTTAAGTATTCCCAGAATCTCATCTCAATATAAACACGAGGAGCGGTACGATCACGCCTTCGCCTTGCCACGGTCTCCTGAAGAACCTGAAAAACATTAAACCACAACTGTAAGCCCGAAAGCTTAGTGAGATACCCCCAAAATACCAACCACATATACCATACACGCATAACATGCCATAACATATCCGATCACAGAACAGCCATGCACTTCGGGTCTAGTGTGGGACTGGTCCGCCGCACCGGCCAACAGTCCACCTGGTCCACCCTCCGAATCTAGCCATATACCTCGAGTCTACAGTGTGATTGGTCCGCCCGCATCGGGCCTTCAATCCACCTGGTCCACTCTCCGAATCTAACCAGATACATCGAGTCTGCAGTGTGATTGGTCTGCCCGCACCGGGCCTTCAATCCACCTGGTTCACTCTCTGAGTCTACAGTATGCTTGGTCCGCCCGCACCGGGCCTTCAGTCGGCCTGGTCCACTCTCCGAGCCTCGGCACGTCTGGTCCGCCCTCTTGAGGCCTACAGCCTATCCGGATCGCTCGCTGGGCCTTCGGGACAACCGATCCACCCTGGGTATCTTGGCCTAGAGCACAAAGCAGGACCCGCCTCAACCCAACTCCAGTCCAAACAACCATGTGCACATAAACAGACAATCATATAGCAATTCACAGTCAACAATCCGATCAAACAGATCACATATCATATCATCATCCTAACCAGGATACCGACCTAACCGGTCACTAGCATACCATCACCCTATCTCTTAGGATACCGATCTCAATCAGGTCTCTAACATATACCATCCTAGCTACTAGGATGCAAACATATCAAGGCAACAACATAACAACAACTACCCGGATCTCAATCCGATAAGGACCGGCCTTGGTGCCTTAGACCCTGTTGATATAGTGAGGATAACTCACCTCGAGACTGCCGGCTGAAAGGATAAGATCCCGCTACTCCAAACTCCAACACGAGCTCCTCCACTGAACAATCAACAAAGCACTAAACTCATAACAATATCCAACAATTACCAAAACGCCCCTAGAAAACATTGGTCAACCATTGGACAAAGTCAAAATCAACCCCTGACTGACTCTACTCGCCGAGTCAACCCGATGACTCGCCGAGTCCCCAAGCTCAGAACTTCCCTCAATCTGTGACCTAACTCGCCGAGTCACCTCGAGACTCGCCGAGTCCAACAACTCTGAGTCCACTCGCACACAGCTCACCGAGTCGTCCCTTGACTCACCGATTCTTGACTCAACCAGAAAATATTGGGACCCTTCGACAAGACTCGCCGAGTCCAAGAACAGACTCGTCGAGTCTAAGGCTATCTTCAACCTACTCGTCGAGTTGTTCTTCCAACTCGTCGAGTTCCAGGCCATCTTCATCCAACTCGCCGAGTTGTTCTTCCAACTCGTCGAGTCCCAGTCTATCTTCAAGCAACTCGTCGAGTCTACCCATGTGACTCGCCGAGTACCGCCGGTCTGAATCTATACAGAAGCATTCCAGGCCATGCAATTGATCCAAAACATAGATCTAGCCTCCTACAACCCATCCATCACGTAAAGTGGCAAACTTTACGTGAATCCAAAGAGATCTAGGCCTTTTACACTTTAGGGCTAGGGTTTGGGACAGGATAGCTTCACTACACCCTCAAACACAGGGACTTTCAGGCATTCCAACCCTTCTCCATTCCAGATCTGAGGTAGCAACCTCAGATCTAACCTCTAAACTCCAAAACACCAAACGATATGATCTCTAACACCCCCAAAATGAAGAATCTAGACAATAGCAGCTCAAACAATGAAATGATACCTCAAAAGGAAGCTCCAAAAGAAGATTAACCCGGATACTTGCAAAGCCCTTTGATCCAAGTCTCTTTTCCTTCAAGATCTCTTCAACAACCACCTCTGCAAGCTCCAATTCACTCAACAATGGGGTTTCCTCACGAAATTAGGGTTTCTGGAACTCAAGGGATGATAAGGAGGCTGGAGAGGAAACATAATGTTCTTTATATAGGGCCCAACCTCCGGATTTAGGGTTTTCTCCATTCAGCGCCTACTCACCGAGTCCATCTTACTGACTCGCTGAGTCAGCCACTTAACACGCGACCAAGTCGCGACTCTACTCGTCGAGTCCACCCATGGACTCGCCGAGTTCCCCTTCCAATCTTACTCTTTTAGCCCTTCAACTATACTCTTGCTATTCCGGGATGTTACAAAAACCATATCCTATATTTCCTACTAGTATAAAAGTAGACTTCTACCAAGACCTAAATGTTTTGAAAGTAACAATGATGGTTTTTCCCCTGCATGACTACTATTAACAATATATAGTCTACCTCATCATTTATGTGAACGTATCACAAAATAAACGTAATAGGGAAAATATAAACATTTAAGTATTATCCTTTTGTACTAGGATAAACACGACATAGTAATGGCCGAATAGTATTAACCGTAGGCATCCGTAGATGTGCATTGTCCTCTCTAGCTAACAGCAGGGCGTAGGAATGGTTAGTCCCGTAAAGGTACCTTTGTAAAGTATTAACTGTAGGCATCCGTAGATGTGCATTTACCCCTGTTGCTAACAACTGGGTTTCGGAATGGTTAGTCCCGTATAATATCCTTTTGTACTAGGATAGACAGATCTAGTCTACATGTATAATATGTAATAGTATCTCATCATATAGCATCTAGGTAAAAGTATCCATGTAAGAGGATCCATGTAAGTGTATCTCTTCATATAGCATTCAGTATAGACTCATGAATGAACTGACTTCGGTGTAATTCCTTGTAATAGGAATAATGTTTTGTATCCTCTAAACTATCTCTATAATAGTTTACTAGAATGTAATAGATGTCCATGAAAGTTTATACACCCTTGCTACCCAAGAGTTTGGGAAACTGAACGAAGATTGAATGCTCACATATCGATATATACATACATACATATATATATATACATATATATATATATATATATATATATATATATATATATATATATATATATATATATATGAACATAAGTGTATAGATATTGTTTTGATCATGAAGATGAAAGAGGTTTTGTAAAACATTTAAGGGTTTTGAACAATAAGTAACAATGACTTGATGTCATTTTATAAAACATTTCAAAAGTATGTCATTTGATAACAAAGTATTTTAAGACAGAAAACCATTTCATGTATCACATTTTGAAGTATGTTAAATCAGTTGGTTGAAAACACAATTATAAATCACATGCGATTGAATCTATAACATGTTGTTTTCTACTTGTATCCCCCCCCCCCCATTAAAGCATTTAAAATCATTTAAAACATTGATTAAGGGGTATGAACTCACCTGTAGTTGGTGGTTTGGATGAACGGATAAGGTAGGATGCTAGGTGTCAAGTGAAGACTTGTACACGAACAATGATCCTAGTTAACATATAAATTCACGTATATGTATCCAATTAGTCTCTAAACAACTAATAAACAAAGTTAAGACATCCTAGGACATGCTATACACCTTATATAAGTGTTATAAGTCCCAAGGATTGCATCTAAGTGGTTGTAGGACAAAGCTATTGGGTTTAGGGTTCTAAAGAACCTCTTCCTTGAGTTTATGGTTTTCTCACCTCAACTCAATGAGTTTACGGTCGTAAACCCTTGAGTTTACGGCCATAAGCTCATACTCCTTTGACCATTTGTTGATTTAAAGACTTATAAATCCTTTGAAGTGTTTCCACTTGAAGTATAAGCCTAAGGAAGAAGTTAGGGCACCCTTTCCCTCCTTTGAGGGGTTTACGGACCTAAGAACATTACCCTTTGGGTTTACGGTCATAAACCCTCATGAACCATGGTATTTTTGTGTTTTCAAGTCCTATACACGTTAAGGTATGAGTCTAGACTAGTTTCACAAGGGAAGGAACGGACTAGGGCACACTTTTGGCCCCTAAAGCAAGGTTTACGGTCCAAGGTGTTTTTGGGCCGTAAACACCTTTGATGTTGGTGTTTCCTCGTGATTTCTTGATGGATAGACGTATAATAAGCTCTATGATACTCTAAGATAGAGGCACTTACAATATAGAAGCTTGAAATGAGCCAAAAGTCCAAGAACACTAGTGTGTGTTCTTGGTGTTCTTGGTGAATCTTGAAGAATCAACCTTTTGGAACATTTTCATGGATGGATGTGTGTTAAAACACTAGATTAGGTGATATACTAACTTGAAAGGGCTAAAAACACTTACTAGATCAAAGATCTTGAAGAAAAACCCAAAGATACTTGAGAAAAAAATTGGATTTTGGATCTTGAGTTTGTGAAAAAGTGTAAATAATGACTAAGTGTCATATATAGACCCCCTTTTAGGGTTTACGGCCGTAAACACCTTTGTTTCAGCCGTAAACTCCAAGTTATGGAATGTTACTGTTGCACAATAAACCATAGGTTATCCTCTCTCCTGGTATCTCCTAAAGTGTTAATCATAGAATACTCAAACTTATTCCAAAAAGTCTGAAAATTGACAGTAACTGTTATGACTTCTATTGACTTGATATATTGTACAGAAAGGAAATTTTGGGTTGTCACATCATCCCCCCGTTAGAAGGAATTTCGTCCCAAAATTAGAATTTAAGCAAATAAGTATTTACAAATAACTAAGCAAAAAGATGAGGATATTTCAGTTTCATCTGATCCTCTCGTTCCCAAGTGAATTCAGGTCCCCGCTTGGCGTTCCAGAGAACCTTCACTATCGGAATACGGCTCTGCTTTGTTTGCTTAACCTCTCGTTCCATGACCTCTACGGGTTCTTCCACGAAGTTGAGGCTCTCGTTGATCTCGATCTCGTCGAGTGGGATAACAAGAGTCTCGTCGGACAGACACTTTTTCAAGTTCGAGATGTGGAAGGTAGAATGTACGTTACTGAGTTCGTGCGGTAGATTGAGTTTGTAAGCTATGGGGCTGATTCGGGAAAGAATATCGAAAGGACCTATATATCTTGGATTGAGCTTCCCACGCTTTTCGAAACGTATAAAGCCCTTCCAGGGTGAGACCTTCAGTAGAACGCGGTCGCCCACCTGGAATTCCAATGGTTTCCTTCGCTTATCAGCGTAGCTTTTCTGTCGGTCTCTAGAGGGTTTCAATCGTTCATGAATTTGAACGATATTCTCTATCGTTTCCCGAATAATCTCCGGACCCGTGAGAGTGCTTTCGGGAACTCGTCCCTTAGGTAACTGGGTATCGCCCACCTCAGCCCAGCACAGAGGGGATCTGCACTTTCGGCCATAGAGGGCTTCAAAAGGAGCTTCCTTTATGCTCGTGTGATAACTGTTGTTGTAGGAAAATTCGACAAGGGGTAAATGAGTATCCCAAGATTTCCCGAAGTCAATCACACAGGCTCGCAACATATCTTCTAAGGTTTGGATAGTTCTCTCACTGTGTCCATCGGTCTGTGCATGGTCGGTTGTACTCATGTCCAGCCTAGTTCCTAGGGAACTTTGTAGCGACTTCCAGAACCTAGAAGTGAATCTACTATCTCTGTCCGAGATAATGGATATGGGAACACCGTGCAGTCGTACAATCTCCCTAATGTAGGTTCTAGGAAGTTTCTTCATTTTTTCGGTTTCGTTGATGGGTAGGAAGTGTGCGGACTTGGTCAATTTGTCGACGATGACCCATATGGTATCAAGTCCACCCGTTTTCTTGGGCAACTTGGTTATGAAGTCCATAGTGATCCGCTCCCACTTCCATTCCAGTATCTCTGGTTGTTGTAGCAGACCTGAGGGTTTCTGGTATTCGACCTTAACCTTGGCGCAAGTAAGGCATTTACTTACGAAAGTAGCAATATCTGCTTTCATGTCAGGCCACCAGTATAGCTTTCTAAGATCCAGATACATCTTATCTGAACTTGGGTGGACAGAATAACGAGTGTTGTGTGCCTCGGTCATGACCAAGTCTCTGAAGCCACCGTGTTTCGGTGTCCAGATCCGATCCATGAGATATAACGCTCTGCCACCCGTGACTTCGAAATTCTTATCCATCCCCCTCAGGGATTCACCTGCCACATTTTCAGATTTCAAAGCGTCTAGTTGAGCCTCCTTAATTTGCGTGGAAAAGTGTGAATGCATGGTTAGAGTCAAAGATTTGACTCTACGACAAGAGTATTCCTTCCGACTTAGGGTGTCGGCTACTACGTTGGCTTTACCCGGATGATAACGAATTTCGCATTCGTAATCACTGAATAGCTCAACCCACCGTCGTTGTCTCTTGTTGAGCTCCTTCTGGTCGAATATATGTTGTAGACTTTTGTGGTCTGTAAAGATCGAGCTTTTTGTACCATACAGGTAGTGTCTCTAGATTTTCAGAGCAAACACAACTGATCCTAGTTCCAAGTCATGTGTGGTGTAGTTAACCTCATGTGTCTTTAGTTGTCTCGAGGCATAGGTGATGACGTTACCTCGTTGCATCAAAACACATCCGAGTTCTTGGTTTGATGCATCGCAATAGACAACGAAGTCTTATATCCCTTTGGGGAGGGATAGTATTGGTGCGGTGCACAAGTCTCGCTTAAGCGTTTGGAATGCTCTTTCTTGTCTCTCTTCCCAGTCAAAGGGTACGTCTTTCTGGGTCAGTGTCGTAAGAGGTTTCGCTATGCGGGAGAAGTTCTGAATGAACCTGTGATAGTAGCCAGCGAGACCTAGAAATTGAAGAATTTATGTAGGTGTCTTCGGTGCTGACCAGTTCTCAATGACCTTGATTTTGGAAGGGTCCACGTGTATTCCCTATTTGCTAACAACATGGCCCAAGAATTCGACTCTTCAAATCCAAAATTCGCACTTAGAGAACTTCGCATAGAGCTTATCCGATCGTAATGTTTCCAAGACTCTGCGAAGATGTTGACTATGTTCCTCCTTACTTCGAGAGTAGATGAGTATCTCATCAATGAAGACGATGACGAACTGATCCAAGTAAGGACGACACACCCTATTCATCAGATCCATGAATACTGTGGGTGCGTTAGTTAATCCGAATGGCATCACTACAAACTCGTAGTGTCCATAACGAGTTCGGAAGGCTGTCTTGGGAACATCTTCCTCTAGCACTTGTAGTTGGTGATATCCGGATCGTAGATCTATCTTCGAGAAGTAGTTGGCTCCTTGAAGTTGATCAAATAAATCGTCAATTTCGGGTAAGGGATAACGATTTTTAATGGTAATCTTATTGAGTTCCTTGTAGTCGATGCACATGCGAAACGATCCATCTTTCTTCTTGACGAACAGGACTGCTGCTCCTCATGGTGAGAAGCTTGGCCTAATGAATCCCTTCTTGAGAAGTTCGTTAAGCTGACTGGAAAGTTCTTTCATATCTGCCAGTGCCAGACGATAAGGAGATTTGGCTACAGGAGTAGCCCCTGGCACTAAGTCGATTTTGAACTCGACTTGGTGTTGTGGTGGTAATCCAGGGAGTTCCTCTGGAAAGATGTCGGGAAAGTCGCGTACCTCTAGGATGTTCTGAATGTCTTTTACTTCTTGACTCGTATCGACGATGTGTGCGAGGAATGCATGATATTCCTTTCGTAAGCACTTCTAAGCTTGGATGCATGAAATGATGCGAAGGCTCATACTCGATTTGTCACCGTAGATAACTAAGGTTTCGTTGTTAGGAAGGTTAAGACGAACTGCTTTCTCAAAGCACATGATGTTGGCGCGAAGAAGACTTAACCAATCCATGCCGATGATAACATCAAAACATTTAATTGGGAATGGCATGACGTATATCTTGAAAGTATGGTCATCTAAAGTTAGAGTACAACCTACGTATACGCAGTTAGTACTTTCCATTTTCCCATTAGCCATCTCTACAATGTATGATTTATTTAAGGCGTGAGGTTTTTGTTTAAGTAGGTGTGCAAATTTATGGTTTACAAAACTTTTCTCCGCTCCACTGTCGAAAAGTATGCAAGCATATGAGTTATCGAGGAGAAACGTACCAGTAACTATCGTAGGATCAGCTATAGCTTCCAAGTGGCCTATGGCCAGAACTCTTCCTACTCCGCTAGCCATACCCGCCTTAGGATAGTTCCTCATGTAGTGACCTACCTCGCCACAACCGTAGCAAGCTTGGCCCACATCTGCGTTAGGAACTTGGGCAGTCGGCTTTGCTGGGATCTTGCAGAAACGGGTGGTATGCCCCTTCCTATTGCAGTTACTATTGGATTAATGTCTAAGTCCATAACAATAATTGGTAAGACTTGACCCGGCCCGGCATGGTCCATTTGGGTTACATCACATCATGCACTTGGATAGACTAAGTGAGAGAAATAAGACACTTATGGTTATTAATATATTATAAGTTCTAGTATATTAATAATAAGAATAATAATATGTAATTAGTATTGATTAAGAATTAATTTAGAATTAATTATGTGATCAAAAGAAGACTAATTAAATATATGGGTTGATTGTGTAAATCATCCATACTTATATAGTGGGCTAATGCTCCATGGATTATCTAGTTGGGTTAAACCCACAGGATACTCCATGGATGCTCCATGGAGGTTACATAACCCATGGGTCATGGAAATGAAAGGTCATGACAATTAGGGCTTACATGGTGTAACCCTAATTGTAACACACTATATAAGCATCATATTATTCACCAAAATCGAACACTAGTGTGTGTAAAAGGAGGGCTAGCCCGTTTCATGAGTTGTAGAATTCTCTCAAGTTATTCCAAGTGTATTTGGTGTTGTGTGAACCATTTGAGGTGTCACACTTGAGGCACTAGGCACTCAAGCTTCATGAAGACATTCTACATCAAAGAGGTATGTATTCTATCTTGTTATATTCATTGTTTTGTATGCTAGATTAGGATAATACCTTGGAAGTTCATATTTGCATGTATAATAGAGAAAATATAGATCCAAGGTATTTAAGGTTGCATGTACACTTAAGAGTGTTAGAATGCTCAAAACCCAATAGTGGTATCAGAGCCTAGGCTTGTTTTCTTGTTATACTTGCAAAACTACTTAAAAAATCGAAGGTGTTTGCTGTCTGATCATCAGACTCGGCAAGTCTATCAGGAGAGTCGGCGAGTCCATGCCTAAAAAATGATCAAATCGATCCAACTCGCTGAGTTGGTTCATGCACTCGATGAGTTGGACCCCCAGACAGCATAAATTCGACTTTTTGGCTAGAATTGGACTAGGAACATTACCCTAAGATATTTTTGGACTTATAAACATGATTTTGATGTGGTAATGTTCATGCTAATCCAATTTCAAAGATAATTGTCAATAGATTCATGTTTTGTATTAGTTTAAAGTTTAGACTAATTACATGAAAAAGTTTGATTTGAATTATCTTGTTCTTATGAGTTGCTTAGATTAATAGAAAAGTTAATTGATTATGTGTTTTCAATCCATTTTAATCTAAGAGTTTATTCTAAAATGTGTTTTGTAACTTGTCCTCAAGTTATATGAAAAGTCACATTTAAGAATCATAAAACTCATAAAAGTCGGCAATGGTTACAAAAAATGAAGAGTCTTGTCCACAAGTTATGGAGGTTCAAGAGTCACTTCATTAAGTAATAAAATATGTAACCTTAATTAATTCCATAAGTTACAAAATAAAGAAAAAGTTACATTCTTTAATAATTTAATGTCTTCCATAACTTGTCCTCAAGTTATGGAACTTGAAGAGTCTTTTATTAAAACTACTTTAAACACATAATTAATGGAATTAATTAGTTTTGAATAGTTTCAGAACTTGCCCTCAAGTTTTGGAATTTGAAAAAGTTTTCTCTTATGAATACTTTAATTCCAAGTTAAGCCCTTAGAATTTTAAAGAGTTAAAATTCAACCCTTATACTTTATAATATTATAAGTTAATAATATTTATATATATGTATAAGAGTAAAGTCAGTCTTACCGTTAGTAGGCCTCATTCACAAAGCTGGTCTATAAGGGGGTATAAGGTTACTGCCTATAAAATGGCAGTTTAATGGGTGTCCACTCTCACCCACTGCTTCCTTGACCGGTGGAGGGTCGTTAGCCGAACGGGTTTGACAGGACTAGAATTCTCCCTTCATTAAAAGTATTAATGTTAAATACTAAGTAACTAAACTCTTAAAATACCCAATCTTAGTTACTTAGGAAAATGTGAATAAGGTGCTAATCCATGAAATTACACTTTGCAATTTGTTTAAGTCGGTTAGTGGAGCGTGTGTGGTTCACCGGCACAATAACTCGTATTTAAAAAGGTAGGCAAAGGGTAACTTAATGTTTATCATAGTATCGATGGAGCGTGTGTGGTTAACCGGCACATCGATTGAGGGATAAACACTTAAGGGTACCAAGTAATTTGCATGGTTACTTCACACCTTGTTTTGTGATCCTCGGCATCCCAGTCACAAAACCTGAAGGGCACACTCGAGATTGAAACATGCCATTGAACAGTTCAATGAATCTCAAAAGATCTAGGAGTTTCAAATCCAATTAAAACCTAATAATACATTTCGTTTATCTTGGTGGAAATTGGTGAATCGTCATTCAGCTACCTTCAAATATTTTATAACTTGGATTACGGCATCCCTCTTCCAAATTATATAAGTATTGTGTTGGGTCCTAGCCTTAATATTTCATATTGGGTGTTATATTAAGGACTTTAAATCAACTATCTTGAATATCTCCCAAAAGATGTCTGGTTTAGACATTTATGATCTTCCCAAATCTCTTGAAACAAGCTTTCCTAAATGAAGATGATGTCCCATGGAAATCATAATTCTTTCACCTCCTCCAATTATTTTCCGTAACCCACAAGTTCTTGAAAAGTTTAAGGTCACTCAAGCCTTATTGGCAAGTAAAGGTCTATGTGTGGTCACATCTTGGAGATGTAGTCACATATTGACAAGCCGGGAGAGTTGGGGGTCAATGTCTTGGGAAAGTTGGTGGTACAACTACTTTCTAAGTCACATAGTGAGTTCTTTTGGAACACCTATGAAATAGACTATGACAAGACCCTTAATGATCTTATCTATTTGCTAAGATCAACTTCCTAAAAACTTTATGGACATTGACAATAATGACATTGGACATCCAGTAAAGCTCTCTCTTCCCAATGGAAAGGGATCGGCCATAGTCAACTCAGTTGACCAAATGGTAAAGAGAAAGGCTAAGTCTGTGACAGTCCCATGTTCCATTACCAAAGTGTCCATATGTTAAATTGCCAAAGGAAGGGGCATTGGTTGTGAAGCTACCAATTTACCTAAGGATGTTAAAGTCAATAAGTTTGACTCTACTTCAGGTAAAGTCCACTATCTAACTCTGCTAAGTTTCCATTCTGAGATTCTTGATACATGGTGTGACTAGGTCACATGTTGATGTTTTAAGAATCAAAGAGAACTGAAGAAACTTAAAGAAAGAATATGCTAAATCTGATCGCGTAGATAGATTTCTATCGCATAGTTTGAAGATTGGATTCTTGAGCTACTTCTTAGAAGTTATGATATTTATATTGCTTAGGAATAGATAACAACAATTTTTCATATGGATTGTAAGGATAAATTTTTCCGCAAAGTTTTAAAATAAAAGGAAATTTTTTATTTTATTTATTTTATGTATCCTTACAATGGCGTTTGTGGAAAATGGTTGCTTATAAGATTCCACTAATAGCAATATTGGAAAGTGAATTTGATTCTCTCATTTGTGGTAATGTCTAAATTTACCAAATAAGGAAAGATTCTCGTCACCCAAGTTTCAGTTGGATAGAAACTTGGAATCATGCAAGTTGTATAGCATGATGAATGAGAACTTTTGAGCATTGGAAAATTTTAGACTAACTACTTATTCACATGGATGTGTGAGTCAAGTGAAGGACTAAGGGAACGAGTACACATTCTTGTGTACTGGTCAAGTCCACCACAAAAGATCGATAAGAGTATTCGTCATGATTTAATTAAGTTCAGTAAATATGGTTATACTTACAATTTTAAGTATAATTCTGAAACATTGGAAAAGTTTCAATGTAAGGCAGAACGAATAAGAAGAATCAAAATAGGCAGAAGGATAAAAGTTTCTCAAATCTGAAAAGATGGGAGAGTACTTTAGTATCAGTTTTTGTGATCATCTTAATGATTAAGAAACCATATCAAAATTAGTTCTCTAAGGAAATCTTAGTGCATTCTTATGACTAAGAAGAGGAACTTGAATTGTTGAAATGGTTAAATCAAGAAGATGAGTCATACTTTGTTCCAATACAAGTCTTAGAGTCATACTCCAAGATTGTAATTTGAGTGATATGTCTTAAAGAAGGTTTAAAACACATGTCAAATGTAAGAGTAAAAGTTTTCTACTCTTGTACATTTTAAATTGGTAAGTTGTGATGTTTTGGATAAAACAAAGACCAACTAAGGCCAATTGTGTGAAGTGTTTGTCTTGATTACAATCCGCACTATCTCTTGGATGTTTGACAAGGGAGTCTTATATGTCAAGAGGACAGTGGGAGTCTTAAAGGTCTTGAAAGTCTCAAGAACTAATTAAGAATAAAACCTGAAGTTCTTCACTAGCACACGACTTGAGGTTCATAACCTATCGTGTTGACATATTCTGTGCCCATTCCAATTAAAGTTGGCTTTGCATATGAGTTCTTAGAGTTCTCAATTCGTTGCACAACAACATGGAAGCAATGGTAGGCCCTTGAGCTGCCAGATGGCAAGAAATTAAGATTGAGTTCAATCCATATGAGTTTGGATTTGTCATCATCCTTGTCTTGTGAATATGGTTTTGACACTTCACATGGATAAGAACACTTACACTATTAAATCTAAGTGTCATAAGGTTTCTCTCCGATTCATGAAAATGATGGTGAGGAAACACTTTCACTAAGTAGATTTTAGCTAGATAGCAATTGTGATACTTGCATTCTCAAAGTCGTTAGTGGAGCGTGTGTGGTTAACCGGCACACTAACATGGACTTGTGAGAAGTGACAAAGGTTTAAACAATTGAGACTATGATTATCGCATCTCTTTTCATAGTTCTGAAATTGTTTAGACACACCTGTGATCTATCTAATGAAAGGTGTATTATTTTGATAAAGTCTTATCAAAGCAATCTAGTATCAGAAATCTAAACTTTGGTAAGAAAGTCAATAAAGTATTGATTTCTAGAAGTCCAGCTAATTTTTGGATACATGTCAAAGCTAGTGGGAGCATAAGTGTTATGCTAATAATCATCATGTTAGTGGGAGCATGATAATTATGATAAGTATTGCAAGTTAGCAATGTTAATTATAGAAAACACAAAGTTTCAATTGGGAAAAAGTTGTTTTGCTATAATTAAGGGAGAGGAAATTGTACTTCATCTCAAATCTATAAGCTTAGACCGTGAGGTTTTAATCATTTAGTCAAGGATATATATGTGAATTTCATGTTGGAATGGCTCAACATAAGGAAATCCTGTATATAGGTCCATTATTTGTGTTCTAAAATTCGATTATGATTACGGCATCCCTTTTCATAATCTGAATTATGAGAACTTGGCAAATTGAAATGGAAATATTATAGCAAAATACTGGTTTAGTCATTATGTGAGACATCATGAATCGTGTCCCATGTGCTTCGGATATAGGATCGATTACATGTGCTATATTCATCCTTTCTAAAATTTTCCAAATGCCTGGGGCATTAAGAAGGGAAAAGGTCTAGAATTGTATATGACTAAAAGGATTAAACAATTGTCGAGGACAATCTAAGGTTACCAAAGATTGGTTGCTCAAGGACAGTTGGAAGTATAGTGATAATTTTGGAAGGACCATATTGACATAATCTGTAAGGAGGCAACTCTTGTTCAGAAGTGAAAGTCAAAATGGAATATAGAAATGTTTCAAAGTTAGAAATTATTCAATCTGTGTAAGATTAGGAAACTTAATGCAAGAAGGATGTTTCCAAGGAGTTGATCTCCTTTGGAATACTCTGTAATGTTTGTTGCCAAGTCTTTGTGAATTGGTGGATAATCATTACAAGAGGATCGATGCATATAAGTTTAGAATCTAACAGATTTCCTTAAATGGCATGAATTTGGAATTCTTGCATTTGCGGTAGGGATTTTGGACTGTGAAATGAGAATCATTGGAGTTATGTTCAATTGATCTATTTCACAAAGTAAAGATCATAGACAAACATAGTATGCATACTTGGTGTGTGGCATGACTAGTGTTTAGAAATACATAGTGTACATGCTTGGAGCAAGGGACAACTATTGTTTGAATTCAAGAATAAAGTTGATAGCTGAAAAAATATACAATTAATAACGTGTAATCACATGGTGATAAATAAAAGGTGTTTTATTTATATTCATAAGTTCTAAGACCATATTGGATTCGATTATTATTGTGTTTCACTTTGCATGTTTTGACTTCCAGAATAACTAGGTCATTGTTCTGATTGACTAAGTTATTCAAACCATCCACAATCAGTCATATGTTGGAAGTAGATATGAATTAAGACTGTCATGGGTTGGCTTGTAGAGGTCTAAGATGTTGGACAAAGGGCTACAACACTCATGAGTGCTCATAAGTTCTGAGTATTGGATTCAACCCGCGCTCATTGGTATCACTTCATGGATTTTTATCACGAGTGATCATGAGACGATAATATCTTATATTCTTCAAACCTATAGATATGAGTTGTTACTATGAGTTGATAGTACTTTGATTTCACGAAAACGCATTGGTAACTCAATGTTATAAAACGTGCCTTTGTGTATGATTCAACAAGTAGTAGAACAAGCCATATGAGTCTAAGTTTATCCATTCCTTTTATCTTCGGGATAAAAGTGATATATGTGGGCCCCTCGATGATTTAATGATGACAAATGGAAGTGCTCGACCGGGCCAGGACTGATTTGATTTGTTCAATTAGTCAGTTGTCATAAATCGAAAATCGGGAAACAACAAATGGACAGAGAGAATGATTATAATCCATGTCTCAGTCCATATGATATCTATAATGGAGGAATATATGATCCCTTATCTAATGGACAAGTCATTGACAAAGGTCAGAGTTCATCTACAAGGTCAAAGTTCGACAGAAGCTTTTGAGAGCTACGATTGCCAGTCGGTTCTTGAAGTCATACACAATAATAGTTTTAGACTTATCCAAGTGGGAGACTGTTGGATTAATGTCTAAGTCCATAACTATAATTGGTAAGACTTGACCCGACCCGGCATGGTCCATTTGGGTTGCATGGCATCATGCACTTGGATAGACTAAGTGAGAGAAATAAGACACTTATGGTTATTAATATATTATAAGTTCTAGTATATTAATAATAAGAATAATAATATTTAATTAGTATTGATCAAGAATTAATTTAGAATTAATTATGTGATCAAAAGAAGACTAATTAAATATATGGGTTGATTGTGTAAATCATCCATACTTATATAGTGGGCTAATGTTCCATGGATTATCTAGTTTGGTTGAACCCATAGGATACTCCATGGATGCTCCATGGAGGTTACATAACCCATGGGTCATGGAAATGAAAGGTCATGACAATTGGGGCTTACATGGTGTAACCCTAATTGTAACACACTATATAAGCATCATATTATTCACCAAAATCGGACACCAGTGTGTGTAAAAGGAGGGCTAGCCAATTTCATGAGTTGTAGAATTCTATCAAGTTATTCCAAGTGTATTTGGTGTTGTGTGAACCATTTGAGGTGTCACACTTGAGGCACTAAGCACTCAAGCTTCATGAAGACATTCTACATCAAAGAGGTATGTATTCTATCTTGTTATATTCATTGTTTTGTATGCTAGATTAGGATAATACCTTGGAAGTTCATATTTGCATGTATAATAGAGAAAACATAGATCCAAGGTATTTAGGGTTGCATGTACACTTAGGAGTGTTAGAATGCTCAAAACCCAATAGTTAGAGCACTGCATTTCTTTGCAAGGTCCATGGTGATGGAAGTTACATTTGTTGCACCTAGGAAGATTATCGGCATATTTTTTGTTGGTAAGGGGTTTGCAGGGACAACAGGGGTTACCGTGGCAGCATTTATCGCCACAAGTTGTTGTCTCTTTGTGGATTCTTGCGAAGCCCCGCTTTTTCCTCTTGTTCCACCCCTTTTTTCTTGTTGTTGTTATTGGTGTTGTCTTTTTGTGGCCCGGGTGTAGGGATTGTTGGGTTCTGGTGTTTTCCGTGATCTATAAGAGATTGTGCCAGCTCTTTGGCGCTGTCGAAAGTAGCAGGCCTGGAAGCTAACACACTTGACTGGATCTGGGGCGACAGTCCCCAAATATATCTGTCTATTCTTTTTCTCTCTAGAGCAATCACGTCAGGGCATAGAATTTCTAGGTCACATAATCTATTAGTATAGGTTGATATGTCGGAACCAACCATTTCCAGACCCCAAAGTTCCTGCTCGAGTTTTTGAATTTCCCCTCGAGGACAGTACTCTCTCATCAGCATGGCCTTCAAGTTCTCCCAGCTAATAGAATTTGCCACCACAATAGTCAGAGACCTAACATGGCCATTCCACCAAGTTAACGCTCTGTGTCAGAAAAGGTACAAGTAGCAAACTTGACCTTGTTGCCCTCCGAGCAGGCACAAATCTCAAAGGTTGCTTCTGTCTTTTCAACCCACTGCCTTAAGACCATAACCCCCACCAGTTCCATTGAAGTTTTGGGGTTTGGCATTTGTAAAATCCTTGTAGGTGCATTCTCGGGGATGCCCATGGCTCTCGCCATGGTGAGAAGGAGGTGCACCCGTTCCCGATCCACTAGGGACAGGAGTATTGATGGCTGACACGGCAGCTGCTATAGCTGTTGTGAAAGCTGCCTGGAGCATAGTAGCGTCGAAAGGAGGAGGTGGTTGAGGTGGTGGAGGAGGTGGTGGTATCGGAGTTTCGTTAATATTGTTACGCCTAGTACTTCTGCAAGGCGGCATCTTTTTAACTATACGTTTAAAAGAGATGACAACACAGTAAGAATGAATGAATAATGAGAGTGACTCATGGACTAACTCTCCATAGTCCAATAGCACAAGTTAATAACACATCTGAATGAAGATGATAGTATTTGGATAATAAATTCCATATGATTAGATATCTGTCAATAATACTGGAATTACAGACGTAACAAGTTTGGGAAAAATGGCCAAGAAGTAGGCCTTACATCAACCAAGATAGGAAAATTTTGATAGAACTAAGATCGTATCAAGACCTAGTAGGTCTAAGATCTACAAAGATATGGAATTAGACCTGAGTTTTTACATAACTAGGTTATATCCAAAAGAAAAGTCGATGAGATTCTATCAGCGACGAGAACTCCTAAAATGAGTTCTTGATCCAGACAGTAGGCGTTCTATGTCCCTCATATGCCTGTCAAATCTGGCTTGTTGAGCTCGAAGTTCCCTGACTTCAGTTTGGGTTTCAGCAAGTTCTCTCTGTAGAGCTGTATTGTGGACCAGAGTCCTTTCCTAAGCAGACTCTAGTTGGCGAATGTGGACTGTGTTAACGCCAGAGTTGGCATCAATTTCCACGATTCGATAGGTAGCTACTCGACCTTGTACATCATTTCGTGAGATCCTACGAACCATGATAGGTAGGACCCTATCAGTTGAACCCCCCTCAGTGAGGTTGTAGAAGCTTCTGTCTCCGTTGTAGGGGATAGGTTGACCCTGTTCCTAGCTCCATCTATTCAAGTTTGTGGCCCACAGAGGCGTGGGTCCTTGAAATGTTGGGCGAGGGTTTGGGTTTTGAGTAGCTGGAGGTAGGTTGCTGACTTCAGGCTCCGAGTCAGAACTATCAAAGAAGCCTTCGGCATAGTGATCATCCAAAGGGATTTGGTGATCATCGTCTGGTTCTTCCTCTAGCCATCCAGCATTGCCTTGGTTTGGGAAGGACGGGTCGACGTGGGGATAGAATCCAGCCATGATATCTACGCAAGAAAAGGGATATAAGAATTAACTAAATAGACGAACTAACTAAGATAATTATAACATGACCTTTATCAGTTGCTTCAATACTTGTTTAGTGCATACCAATTATATGTAGTTAGGATAGGATAGACCTTCGAATAAGTGACCCTAACCCTAAGCCCCCAACCCAACGAGGACAGGACATAAGGCAAAGATCCACAGATTCTAAGTCTATGACATCCTAGTACATATAACCTTAGTGTATCCACTAAACAACTATTGACATATTAATAAAAATCTATTTAATTCTCAAATAAGTAATTACAGTAAGACCAAATACCCCTATGGTATTTCTTTATGGTTATGTTGGTAAGTTTTTAGACTTGTTGCCACATCAAAACCATTTGTGGGCACATGCTAATCTCTCCTCGGACCAGCATAGTTGATCAGGCTATGCCACTCCCAAGACTGACCATACATTCCCAAGCTTACTTGTGATATTCAACAATCGTAATACTTTTGCTCTTGTCATTGTGACACTGGTTTTAGTATGAATGAAGGCATGTATACTTACTTAAATGTTTTATTATTTAAAAGTATAAACTCTTAGTCAGAGTGTTTTAATCCCAATGTATTTATAGTTAGTATATCTTTTATAGGTTGTGATGAGACTAAAACTTAATCTTGAAGATCGATTAGATCTTAAACAGGTGAATAAATATTAAACAGCAAGAACACGAAAATAAAGAACAAGTCAAGAATGAATCAAACGAGTCGAATGATTAAAAATAAACCCTCAGAAGAGCTCGATTAAGAACATCAACTGTAGAGGATTAGTAGGTTTACAGGAACGATAAAGAGAGAAAACTGTAATGCTATCGTAATGCTATCGTCTTCTAGATCGTTTTCCTAATATGCATGCAAGCATATACATATATAATAAACCTAACGGACTCTCGGTTGGACAGGCCCAAACCGGAGCACAAAACATATGGACTAATAGCCAAGCCCAATGACGCAATCCTTGAACGAATCTTCAACCCAATAATCTCCCCCTTTGCGTCAATTGGAGCGAGATCTTCACTTGTTACTTGGGCCAGCAGCGGTGGCAGGTACTTTCTTCTTCACAGTATTAAACAGACGCGAGATGAGAGCCAGTATCGTCTGTCTAAACCTGATGTACCATTGGATCATATCGTTGAAGTATTTAATATCATCCGCTGCATTCTCTTTACACCTTTGGATGATCGACAACACGTTCTCTAGACAAGCAGTGGTGTAAAGATGTTTGTCAGCTAAAGCAAAGAGACATTTCTGTCCTTCTGCTCTAGTGAACATGACCGAATTGCGTCTCGGGTCGATCTTGCCCATTTTCATTTGATTGAGATCACTGGCTAATCCCACAGGAGCTATCTTCGGTTTCTTCTTGAAGACAGTGGCTACCTCCTGATCCATTAGGGCTACCTCCATGATGTAACAGACTAACATCCTTTTGAGATGGTCTATAATCGGACCATATTCAGCTTCATTCGTCAAGAGGATGTTATGCAAGACGATCCAATCATGAGGATTTAGGTTCGGTAGATCTGCCAGGGATATAAGATGTTCAGTTCTTGCAGATCCTCGAATCACCTTGAACCGAACATTGATGAATCTTCCTTCGGTATAAGGCTTCAATACCCGAATATTCACTATCTTCTGGGCGCTCCATGTTAGATACTGAGGACGAGCAGCCTTCAGATAGAAATCGATCAGCTCCCTATCAACCTCAGGGTTCGGATGAGGGACTTCAAAAATATTGCAGAAGGCGTAGAAGATAAACGCCTTTCGAGTCAACGGCATGTCGAACTGCGAATCGACAGAATTATAGCAGTCGAAGGAGATCACCGGCTCGAGCCATAGGATGCTAGGAGTATCTATGGCCTCCTTAATCATTCGCTCCCGAGTCCAGGCAGGGAAGAGAGTCTTCCTGCTCTCAAGGAGATTGTGGGCTTCTTTCTTCTTGCGTTCGGCTTCTTCAGCCTCTCGCGCCACACGATGGACATCATCATCAACATTGCGACTGTTTTTACGTTTCAACATGTCCGCAATGGTTTCTTTATCTTCATCTTCATCTTCTTCCTCAGCTATGTTCTTCCCTTTATCCTTCACACCCGAACCCGAAGTTTGACCAGTCGGAGGTGGTTCGGTTGTGTGAGTAGCTTTGGAGGAAGGAGGTGGTTTCGATCCGGACTTCTTCCCTTCTCCCCCTTCTTTCGGATCGCACACGAAACTAGGTATGCCCTCAATTTTGCTGAGAAGGTCCAGGGCAAGAGCAAGTTTTTCAGCAAGGGTTCGCCTCACCGAATGGTTGAGAATCGGATCGTGTGCTTCCAGGATGTTAGATAGGGCAGCGTGTACATCCGAAACACATGTTTTTATGACCTCCCTTTCGGATCGAAGAGCTTCAAGCTGTTGTTGTGAGTTTGAAAGCTGAGTGCTCTTGACCTTGAGGGCGGTGGTTTTGCTTGCCAGAACGTCCATCAATGAGTTTTCAGCTACGAGATCCTCTTGAAGCTTAGCGAGGCGCTCATCAATGGAGGCACGAAGGGCCGAGTTGTCGTCGCTTATGGATTGGCGAAGGGTAGCGAACGATGTCAACTCCGTTGAGACGAACGTGGCCAATTGTTGAACGATTGGTTCCAACGTTGTCTTGGTGGCATCAGCGCTCTCCTGTAAGGACTTCAACAGGGTAGAGGCGTCTGAGAATAGTTTATCGACTTTTGTGGTCGCTGCCTCACAGGCTTTTGTGGAGGCGTCTATGGCGGCTGTGGCTGAAGCTACCGAATCATGCTGAGCCCTGGAGAAGGCATCAACAATCTTCTGAAGAGCGGCTTCAGAGAGAGAGGACTGGTTGTTGGAAGAAGAAGCAAGAAGTAAGTCAACCTTCTCGATTAGCTCCTTAAGATGCTTCTTTGTCACTGGAGCATCATCCTCTTCGTCACTTTGAACCTGAAACGGACTAAAGTAGACCGAATCGAAGGTCATGTTCTCACCGCCAAGAAACGGGTTATCTCCATCAGAGGCATGATCTGGAGATGGTGGGGGTGGTGAAGCTGGGGTGTGGTGGTTTTTGTAGGTTCAGGTTGAGTGTTGGTAGGGGTAGTCTTGGGTGGTGGTTGAGTGTGGGTAGGTTCGGTTGTATGCTGGGTTTCAGTTTGAGGTGGTTCGGTTACGGGTGGGGTTTCGGTTACAGGTGGTGTTTCGGTTGCAGTTGTGAAAATGGGTGGTGGTATAGGGAAAGAGGTTGGAGGAATAGTGGTAGTGGGGTTTATGGTGGGAATGGAAGTAGGGATTGTTTGAGTGGGTGAAGGAATGGGTGAGTTATGGATTTCCATGTCTGGGGTAGGAGATCGGGGTGGGGTGTTGCCTCTTGGAGGGGTTTCGCCTCGTTGAGAGCCGTCCGAATCCGAACTCTCGCCTTCTGAGTCACTCGAAGAGGAAGGGATGACAAGCTTGCGCTTCGGTTGAGTCTTCCTCCTCTTCGGCTGTGGGGACTGGGCAGGTTTTGTTTGTTTCCTCTTCCTGGGAGAAGGACCTTTAGGAGCTTTGGTCACTTGCTTCCCTTTATCCACCTTTTTGCCCCTGGGAACCGGTTTGTCAGCATCATGGATGGACTTTAGCATTTCCGGTGTAAGTTCCCTAAGACCAGACGCCTTGAACTCTTTAATCGTCCGAATGATCCTGCTGTCGGATGGGACGTCGCCATACATTGTCTCCGGAATAGAGCCAATGAAAGAAAACTTGGATGCATCAGAGACGATGATCTTCGTGGTATGAAAAGTACCGACCGAAGACATCGATGCACCAGCAGCAGTGGGAATATCCAACTTATCCATCGCCCATTTGGTGATAAGAATCCAGAACCGGGAAAATGACACCTCAGAGTGTCGTGATGAAGAAGAAAGGCTCTGGAAGAGCTGTTGCCAGAGGACCAACCCAAAGTCTAGGTTGACTCCGTTGTAAATTGCATACATAATCGACAAGAACAGTCGACTAGCACCATCGGATCCTGAGCTCCGTTCAGATAAGCCCTTGAAGAGGATTGTGAACATACCGTTCCACTGCGGCGGCAAGCAGGATTTCTTGAACTTTGCGACAGAGACGAGCGCCTCCGTGTACCCCATGTTATAGAACATGTTGTAAAGATGCCCAATCGGAATCGTCTCCGGATTAATTCTCGATGGGTCAGCAGCCAAACCTAGCAAAGTACCAAAACGTTGTCGTGAAATGGAGGTCTTGTGATCAGCAACCTCGAAGAAGACGCGCTCAACTGCTTTGTCGTAATAGGCAGTCACATACACCTGCGAGAGAATCACCATAGGCACAGATTCAATCCTGGAGAGAGCAGGAGCGATTTGGGAGTACTTCAGGCACTCGATGATTGGTGACATATAAGAGTCGTACGCCAGAGGGTTTAGATCGATCACCAAGCATTGTTGTGGACGAATAGAAAGGATGTGTGAGGTAGCATGGACTGAGGATGATTCTGCCATTGTTGAAGGTTGAAGAAGATGATGAACAGGAAAGCTTTTGTGAGTTTTTGTTCTCTTGAAATTTCGGAGGCAGTAAAGAGGTAAATGGGAGTGAAGACTGCCTTATATAGTGATTGTAAGGAGAGAGAAAAATCTGTTCAAATCTTCTATGGAAATACGAAAAGGTTTCCTGGAATGACAGATGCGTGACAGTGTAGGCATGCGATGATCATGTAGGAGAGAGAGTGTCAGATTCCTAGGATCACGCCGCCCAACAAGCGCCGTTTCAGAACAAACCGTTTCAAATCCTCACGCGCCTTTAACTGCCAGAGAGGAATCGCTTGAAATTCGCACACGCGTCCATTATGTCAGTAAAAGAGTGGGCGTTTCAAATTCACACGCGCCCCTTTTTACCGTCGTTTGAAATTCAATCCTTTTAACTCCCGCCTGAGTCAGCAACCCTTCATCTTATCTTTTAAAGCGCATCTTTTGAATAAAGTACCCACGTGGATGATTTTTAACCACAGCTTGATAATTAACCACCAAAGCAATAATACAGCCTGTAATTATTAGTAATGGAATTTTGGAAAATCAAAGATTTTCGTGCTAAGAGTGTAAAAAGAAAAGAAATATAACAACTCTTTTTAGGAATGACTGTGATGTCAATAATGACACGAAACAAATGATCCCAGGCACGAATCTCTTCCTTCAAGATCAAGAGAGACCTCAAAGTGTTAATGTGGTTTCCCGTTGAATTACGATCAAACACTTATTAATAAATGTTGAAAGGCTTCTTTTAATTTGGCTACTTCATGGTGGCTTTCGCTTTGATGCAACAATTCTAATCTTGAAATAAGAAAGAAAGTGATCAAAGTACTTGTGAGACCGGTGTAGTCTGTTGAACAAGTAGGTAGGAATTAATTTTAAATTTGCTTGGAAAATAGAAAATCTCAAAAAAAAAATTAAAAACTGGATCCCAAGGGAAGAAATGTTATGGTGTTTAACAATTTCATAGGAATCACACAAAATAAAATTTGAGATTTCATGAGGGCACAACCGTCAATTCTTTGGTGAAAACTTGAGCAAATTAATTGTTCACCGTCAATTCAGAATTGGTGTTGAATTTTGGGTTTCACTCAGCTCGTAGTGGCACGAAACTAAGATCATGAACACAGCTGTTGTGTAACCATAAACCTCAGTGGTAATTTCTGAGAGTCTCAAGGGTTACGTTGATGAAACGAATGTAATGGAGAAATATAATGGAGATGGTGTAAGAAGATAAAGTACCTCTGCTGCGAAAATAAGGACCAAGCAGAAAACTCTTAACTCATGTGAGAAGAGAGTGAGGTAGCTCATGATTAGAATAAATGTGGTAGCCTTATTGGGAAGACAAGGTTTGTTTATACCAGGTCATGAAGGCTATTATTCAAAATCTTATGAGGCTTGGGACACATACAGCAGTATGCTTCTAGGGACACTTAAGTAATTCAACAATTATATCCCCATAAACGAACGAACACACAAACAAAATTAAAAGAGAAAAATATTTTTGGAGTTTTTGAGATATATTAAAGAAATAAAAAAAAATAGAAGAAAATAAAAATAATAAAAAAATAAGTAAGAAAAAAATAAGACTTAGAAAAAGAAAAAAAACTTTGGAAAAATTTGAAAAACCGAACCCGAACGTTCTATTGGTTTCGGTTGGGAAAAATTTGAAAAACCGAACCCGAGCGTTCGGTTGGTTTCGGTTGAAGAAAATTTTGAAAAACCGAACCCGAGCGTTCGGTTGGTTTCGGTTCAAGAAAATTTTGAAAAACCGAACCCGAGCGTTCGGTTGGTTTCGGTTGAAAAAAATTTTGAAAAACCAAACCCGAGCGTTCGGTTGGTTTCGGTTCAAGAAAATTTTGAAAAACCGAACCCGAGCGTTCGGTTGGTTTCGGTTCAAGAAAATTTTGAAAAACCGAACCCGAGCATTCGGTTGGTTTCGGTTCAAGAAAATTTTGAAAAAACGAACCCAAACCTTCGGTAGGTTTCGGTTTTGGAAAGTTTTGAGAAACCGAACCCGAACCTTCGGTAGGTTTCGGTTTTGGAAAATTTTAGAAAACCAAGGAATTTAGACATGCAATCAGAAAATACTGTTAACAATAAGATAAATAACTTTGTACAAGAAATATACAACAAAGAAAACTACCTTTGTGGTGATGAGCGAGTCAGAGGATTTAACCGAACCTGAACGTTCGGTCAATTTCTCTTCTTACGTTTGAGATTGAGAGGTAGTGTGAGGTACTGACTCTGATTCCATCATACCTAGCCCTTGCAGTATTCTGTTGAATGACGCTTCAGGAAGAGCTTTGGTAAAGACGTCAGCCAGTTGATCAGTGGTTCGAACGAAGTGTACTCCGACGTTTCCATCTTCCACGTGATCTTTGATGAAGTGATACCTCAGTGCTATGTGTTTGGTTTTAGAGTGTTGCACTGGGTTATGACAGATCCTAATTGCACTTTCAGAGTCACAATATAGTGGGATCTTCTTCATATTGAGTCCATAGTCTCGAAGTTGACTCTGGATCCAAATCACTTGAGAGGTGCAGGATGCAGCGGCTATGTATTCCGCTTCGGCAGTAGACAACGACACGCACGTTTGTTTCTTGGATTGCCAGCTAACCAACTTCTCATCAAGGAATTGACAGCCGCCAGTGGTGCTTTTTCTGTCGAGTCCACATCCTCCAAGGTCAGCATCTGAATAGGCTTGAACGAAGAAGCCTGAGTTGGAAGGATACCATAGACCTAAGGAGGTGGTTCGCTTGAGATAGCGTAAAATGTTCTTCACTGCAAGCATGTGAGGTTCACGTGGGTTTGCCTGAAATCGAGCACAATAACACACAGAAAACATGATGTCAGGCCTGCTAGCAGTAAGATACATTAGTGAGCCAATCATTTGACGATAGAGCGTGATATCAACAGCCGGTTTGTCTAGGGATGGAGTTAGCTTGGTGCCAAATGCCATTGGGACTTTGACTTTGGAGTCTCCCATCATACCAAACTTTGCTAGGAGAGTCTTCGTGTAGGCTTCCTGATTGATAAAGATGCCTTTGGGTCCCTGTCTAATATTTAAACCAAGGAAAAAGTTAATAGGACCCATTGAGCTCATTTCAAATTTAGTCTCCATCAACTTTCTGAATTCAGCTGTTAGGCTGGGATTCGTAGAGCCAAAGATGATGTCATCGACATAAATTTGAACTATCATAAGGTGGTTACCTTCCTTTTTGCGAAAGAAGGTTGGGTCAACCGAACCTTGTTTGAATTTAGACATCTTTAAGAATTTAGTTAGCGTTTCATACCAGGCTCTCGGAGCTTGTTTAAGGCCATACACAGCTTTATCCAGAATATAGCAACGATTTGGATACTTTTCGTTCACGAACCCAGGAGGTTGCTCCACATACACGGTTTCTTCGAGTTCTCCATTAAGAAATGCACAATTGACGTCCATTTGGAAAACTTCAAAGTTTTTGTGGGCAGCATAAGCAAGAAATATTCTTACAGATTCCAGCCTAGCTACAGGAGCAAAAGTCTCTTCATAATCAATTCCTTCCTCCTGACAATATCCCTTTACTACCAGACGAGCTTTGTTCCTTATAACATTCCCTTCCTTGTCCATTTTATTCCTAAAGACCCATTTGAGACCAACAAATGAGGCCTTTGGAGGAGTTGGAATGAGGCGCCAGACTTTGTTCCTTTCAAATTCGTTCAGTTCGTCTTGCATTGCTTGAACCCAATCGGAGTGATCGAGAGCAGTATTAACTGTCTTCGGTTCAACTTTTGATACGAATGAGTTAAACATACAAAACTCAACCTTTGAAAATAAGGATGTCTATTTTGCCTTCAGTTGTGATCGGGTCAGAACCTTTTCGGAGACATCACCAACCACTTGAGAGATAGGATGATCTGTGGTCCATTTGGTGAGAGGAGGATAGTTTGGATCAAAGGTTGGGTCTAGTTCAACATTGATCATTTCTTCTGGCTCGGATTGGCTTTCGTAGTCGAGTGACATATCACCATGCTCCCCCTCGATTGATGAGCTATGAGAAACTTGAGGTTTAGTGGTTTCTTGTGGTGCTGGACTTTCAGGCGTTGATGCACCTTCGGTTGGAGAAGCACTTTCGGTTGGAGTTGGACTTTCGGTAGCAGGTGTAGAGCTTGGCTCCCCCTCAACATGTGAGCTTGGCTCCCCCTCGACATGTGAGCTTGGCTCCCCCTCGACTAAAGCATCGTTAGATAGAGGTTCATCAGAATTCGATCCTCCTTCGTGCATTCTCCTGGCAGCTTCTTCGACAATTTGCTTCATGTGGTCTACCTTGTTGTCTGTTGCGCCTGCTTCTGAGAGAGTAGCTTTCTCTGGTTCGTCAAATAGCTCCAGAAACTTCTCGTATAGATTAGCGATCGAGACTGTGACTTGGCCAGTTTGAGGAAAGATTTCCCCAGCTGTGTCTTCTTTGGCCTGTAGCATTTTGACATATCTATCATCAAAAGTCACGTAATAGGTCTCTTCGATTTTTCTCGAATGCTTGTTTAGGACTCTGTATGCTTTGGAAGTGAGAGAGTAACCCAGAAAGATTCCCTCGTCGGCTTTGACATCGAACTTGTTGTGGTGTTCTTTAGAGTTAAAGATGAAACACCATGAGCCGAACACATGGAAAAATTTCACATTGCGCTTTCTGTTGTTGAGAATCTCGTATGGTGTGAGCGTGAATCGTTTGTTGAGATAAGACCTGTTCCGTGTAAAACAAGCAGCAGAAATTGCATCAGCCCAAAAATAAAGAGGTAAGGAAGCGAAACTTAGCATAGTTCGGGAAGCTTCACACAAAGATCGGTTTCGTCTTTCGACAATTCCGTTCTGTTGAGGTGTGTAGGGAGCTGAGAAGTTGTGACTTATTCCCTTTTCTGCTAGAAATTCTTCAAATTCCCTATTCTTGAATTCCAGACCATTGTCGCTTCTGATGTTGCGAACGACCTTCTTGAGCTGTACTTCAATCTGCTTGATGAACACTTTCAGCTTATGAGTCGCTTCAGATTTGAGCTTTAGAAAGAACACCCATGTAAATCATGAAAAGTCATCAACAATAACAAGAATATACTTGCTACCACCGATGCTTTCGATAGATGATGGACCACACAAATCAATATGAAGTAATTCAAGTGGTTCAACTACTTTTGTGTTAATTACGGATGGATGACTTTGACGACTCTGCTTCCCCATTTCGCATGCAGCACACAAATGATCTCTGTCGAACTTGAGCAATGGAAGGCCTCGAACATGACCTCCAGTGACAAGTTTGTTGATATCTTTAAAGTTGAGATGAGAGAGTCTTCGGTGCCACAACCAGCTTTCGTCAGATTGAGCTTTTGATAACAAGCATATAGTTGGGTTTCCTTTGATGGGTTTAAGGTTTAGAGGAAACATTTCACCCTTTCGCTCCGATTTGAGAATTACTTTCTTCGTCTTCTTCTCAATAATTTCAGAACCTTCATCGTCAAATGAGACTTTGAGACCTGTACCTCCAACAAGCTGAGATACACTGATGAGGTTGTGTTGTAGTCCTTCCACATAAGCCACCTTCCTTATAGTAAAATCACCATTAGTTATCATTCCGTATCCCTTTATGGTGCCGAAAGAATTGTTTCCAAACTTGACGTTGCCACCATTTGAGAGAGACCTGTATTCCCTGAGCTCTTCTTTCCTTCCTGTCATGTGACGCGAGCAGTCACTATCTATGTACCATTCTTCGTCGAACTGCTCGTCACTTATAACCTGCAAAAATTAAGCAGATTTAGGAACCCAAAGTTTCTTGGGCCCATGTGAGCTTTTCATAGGAACAGGAATAGTAAGAGAGATGTCAACAAGATATGTTCGTTTTATAAGTGTTGTTTCATCTTTCTTTTTAATGGTAAAAACTTTGATTATATTAGGATTAGGTGCGTTCGGTTTAGACTCAGGTTTGGATGCATTAACCTTCTGTTTGCCTTTTTGTTCAGCTGACGAATGAGATTTTTGAGAACGAACAGAATGAGCTTTAGAGCAAGGTGGAGATGAATTGGAAGAAGTAAAAGGATTAGATGAATGAGAAGGAGTGGGCTTAGATTGAGATGACTTCTTGGCTGGAGACTCTAAGTGACCCTTTTGCTTTTGATCATTGGTGGGACTGACCTTAGAGTTTTGATCTCTTTTGACTTCAGAAACAAACCTTTGCTTTCGGTTGGAGCAGTTCTCTGAACCGAACCTATGCTTTCGGTTGGAGTCATTCTCAGAACCGAGCCTTTGCTTTCGGTTGGTATTCTCTTCTGAACCGAACCTTGGCTTTCGGTTGTTGTTCTGTTCTGAACCAAACCTTGGCTTTCGGTTGTTGTTCTCTTCTGAACCGAACCTTGGCTTTCGGTTGTTGTGGCTCTCATGCTTTTTGACAGGATTGTTCTCAAACTTTAGATTCTTGTCTTGATGTGAGAAATATGCATTTTGGGATTGCCAGAATTGCTTCCTTTCAGAGAGATTCTTCATGTATCTCTGGTTCCTTTCACGTTTCTTATTCCTCATCTGCTTCGGTTGATGATGAATATTGGCTTTCAATTTCGGTTTCTCCTTAGCTGGTTCACTTTGAGCTGTAGGAGTTTCACTTTGAACTGAGGAACTAGAGGGAATGTCTTCTTTTGCCGAATTTCCATTCTCTTGAGGAATGTCTTTCGTACCACTAGTACCTGGCTCATCGAAATTATCTGGCTTATTCAATGGTTCTGGTATGTATCTACCTTTACTCATCCATGAGGTTCTTTCTGATAAGCCTACCGTTTCGTTTGCATTATCTATTGGAGCTGACCAGAAGTACTCATCGCAGCCATCAGCATTGTCTTCGTTTACAATAGCTGTGAGTTCAGCGGTCTGATGTTCAGTTACTCCAGTGACCTTGTACACTTGATTTGGAGTGGTCCTGACCTTTTGATATACAACTGCTTTCTCTGCTAAGATCGGGGACTTTTGTTGGGACAATCGAGCGAACTCCACTGAATTTTCAGAAATTAGATTCTTGTGGTTTTCAGGCTCGTTTTTTACAAATTCTGAGCAGTCAACCGTGTCCTCTACGGAAATTTCACTCATGTTGTCGTCCTCATTAAGCTCAGATGCATTTTCAACATCAACTTTGTTTTCTGAGCTCAAGTTGGCGTTCAAAGATTCAAATTTTTGTATGGTTTTGGTTCTCAGTTTAAGTCTATCATTTTCATCCAAAAGGTTTTTGAGCATGTCCTTGTGGTCCTTGGATTTAATGAAAGATTCAATTTTGTCCAGTCCATACATATAGGTCGGATTGACGTCATCAGATGATATCACACTCTCACAATTATAAGCTTCAGCATCGATTTCATCCTCCTTAAACTCAAGGAAGGGCAAAATCATGCGATGGATCTTTTGGCCTATTTCACAGTCCAAGTGAAGCTGAGTAATATTAGAATAAAGACGTTTTGCAATTAAACAAAAAACATTCCGCTATTTTAACAACTTTAAATTGTCTCTTTGTAAATAAATATTTTCATCTTTTATTTTAACTGATTCAGACTCCTTCAACTCGATCCACATGCGCCGCTCCTCACTCTTCGAAGACACCCTGGTTAATTGATCAGTTAGGTTAGAATTGGTGACTCGAGTTTGAGTTAAACTACTATCTAGATGAGAAATTCTTGTATTAACATTTTTTAGTTCTTTCTCATATGAGGATTGTGGTACTTTAAATGAAACGAAAATCGATTGTACCTTCTTGATCAGTTCATCGAGCTCATTGAACTGCTGGCTGAGCGGTTTGGCCGTAAAGCACATATCCTGCTGTTCCTTCGGTTCATTGCTTCCACCATCAGTGTTGTATCCCCTCAACTGAGATACATCGGACACCATGAAGCACCTGCCTCCACTGTTCTCCTCTTTAGCCACACAAGCCTTTCCATGCGAACGCTTCCTCACTTCATCGTCTTCGGAGTCGGTTGACCAAACTTCCACGCTACCGAACTCGTCATCAGCAACCAAACCCTGCACAATTAGAGCATTCATGGAAGGGTTAGTGGTAGATTTCTTCTTTCTCATCTCATCAAGCCTTTTCTGCAGCACAGCTTCCTCATCCTTTTCCTCATCTTTTTCAGCCATCTTTTTGAGGACACAATCTTTAGCATAGTGGTTTTTCCCACCACAGTAGTAACAGCTTACTCCAGAATCACCATCTGCCTTCGGTTCCTTCTTGGGCTCTTCAACCTTCGGTTCATTGTTAACTGTTTCTGAACTATAACTCCCCTGCCAGTTTCGGTTTTTGTTGCTGGGGAATCTCTTCTTAATGAACCTCTTGGGGTTAGACACCATCATAGCATAATCCTCAGATGTGAGGTCATACTCCTCCAAGTTGAGGTCTTCATCCTCCATCACAGCTTTACTTTTTGACAGGAGGGCCAGTGAACCTAGGCTTGAAACAACGTTCTTTTCCTGCAGCACAATCTTTTCCTGGGACTTTAGAATACCCACCAGTTTCGCCAAAGAGTATGATTTAAACTGCTCATGGGCTTTAACTGTTGACACCACAGCTCTCCATTCTGACCTTAGACCATTTAATAACGTAACCTTCTGCTCGATAAGCTTCCTTTTGATGTCATGTTTGATCATCCTGCTGAGAAGATGATTGAAGCGATCGAACGTCTGGGTCACAGTTTCTTCGGCTCCTTGCCTGAATTCTCCAAACTCAGATAAGAGCAAGGTTTGGATAGAATGTTCAAGATCCTCGTCTGTAGAGTACAGTTCGCGAAGTCTATCCCAAACTTCCTTTGCCGTTGTGCATGAGCTAACCAACCTGAAGGTGTCGGACTGAAGGGCGAATCTTATCAATCTTAACGCCTTGATATTACACTGGAATTTATCCTTCTCATCTTGCGCAATATCTTTGACATCCTTCAGCAGATCATTATACTCCTTTTGAGTTTTAATAATCCTTGACGTTGCAGAATGAGAAAAAGGTCCATTAATGATTGCTTCCCATATGAGGTATCCATTATCCTCAGATCCTATCACGTAGTCTTCGAAGTGATGCGCCCAGACTTCATAGTCATGGGTATATAGGATTGGAATCTTCGTGGTTGAACCGATGTTGTTGGAAATATTGATGGGATTTGATTGCGACTCGTCCATTATGATCGAAAAACCTGTTCAAAGATCAGACTTGTAATAAATCAGATTAGGGCTAAACAATAAATATCAAGATACGTCAATAATGAGATGACGGCTCAATAAATATCAGTAATTGCGGAAAAACCCTAATTGAAACCTTTTCACAGAAAAGATGTGTATCGATTACACAGCCTCCTGCTCTGATACCAATTGATGAGACTAAAACTTAATCTTGAAGATCGATTAGATCTTAAACAGGTGAATAAATATTAAACAGCAAGAACACGAAAATAAAGAACAAGTCAAGAATGAATCAAACGAGTCGAATGATTAAAAAAAACCCTCAGAAGAGCTCGATTAAGAACATCAACTGTAGAGAATTAGTAGGTTTACAGGAACGATAAAGAGAGAAAACTGTAATGCTATCGTAATGCTATCGTCTTCTAGATCGTTTTCCTAATATGCATGCAAGCATATACTTATATAATAAACCAAACGGACTCTCGGTTGGACAGGCCCAAACCGGAGCACAAAACATATGGACTAATAGCCGAGCCCAATGACGCAATCCTTGAACGAATCTTCAACCCAACAGGTTGATATACTATATTCACTATAAACAATGCTCTGATACCAATCTGTCACACCCCAAAACCAAGAACGGCGGAAACGTTCAGGGGTGGAGGACGTCATGTGAAGTATCATAATAGTGCAAAGTAGTAAACAAGCAACAACATCATCCATTGCATTAAAAGTAAAGTTTTAATACATGTGTGTTCTTTAATAGTAATAAGACCTCAAAATATGTAATCAAAATAAAAGACGAGTCTTGTCTGTTCTCTGTCTTCTCAAAACCTGGTCATCGTACCTGTCTACTGGTGACCTGAGAATACAAGTTATTTTGAAAGTGTAGATCAGCATAAAGCTTGTGAATTCATAAGTATTTAAGTGTCATTACTTTGTTTTGGAAAGCTGTCATGAATGTCATGTAAATCTTTGAATGAAACATTTGATATAATGTGAAAACCCTAGAAAATCTCATATTTCCTACTAGTATAAAAGTAGTCTTCTACCAAGACCTGAATGTTTTGAAAGTAACAAAGATGGATTTTCCCCTGCATGACTACTATTAACAATATATAGTCTACCTCATCATTTATGTGAACGTATCAAAAAATAAAAGTAATAGGGAAAATATAAACATATCCTTTTGTACTAGGATAAACACGACATAGTAAATGCCAAGTAGTATTAGCCATAGGCATCCGTAGATGTGCATTGTCCTTTGTAGCTAACAGTAGGGCGTAGGAATGGTTAGTCCCGTAAAGGTAACTTTGTAAAGTATTAACCGTAGGCAACTGTAGATGTGCATTTACCTCTATTGCTAACAGTTGGGTTTCGGAATGGTTAGTCCCATATAGTATCCTTTTGTACTAGGATAGACAGATCTAGTCTACATGTATAATATGTAATAGTATCTCATCATATAGCATCTAGGTAAAAGTATCCATGTAAGAGGATCCATGTAAGTGTATCTCTTCATATAGCATTTAGTATAGACTCATGAATGAACTGACTTTGGTGTATTTCCTTGTAATAGGAATAATGTTTTGTATCCCCTAAACTATCCCTATAATAGTTTACTGGAATGTAATAGATGTCCAAGAAAGTTTATACACCCTTGCTACCCAAGAGTGTGGGAAACTGAACGAAGATTGAATGCTCTCATATCGATACATATATATATATATATATATATATATATATATATATATATATATATATGAACATAAGTGTATAGATATTGTTTTGATCATGAAGATGAAAGAGGTTTTGTAAAACATTTAAGGGTTTTGAACAAGAAATAACAATGACTTGATGTCATTTTATAAAACATTTCAAAAGTATTTCATTTGGTAACAAAGTATTTTAAGACAGAAAACCATTTCATGTATCACATTTTGAAGTATGTGAAATCAGTTGGTTGAAAACACAGTTATAAATCACATGCGATTGAATCTATAACATGTTGTTTTCTACTTGTATCCCCCCCCCCCCCATTAAAGCATTTAAAATCATTTAAAAATTTGATTAAGGGGTATGAACTCACCTGTAGTTGGTGGTTTGGATGAACGGATAAGGTAGGATGCTAGGTGTCAAGTGAAGACTTGTACACGCACAATGATCCTAATTAACATATAAATTCACATATATGTATCCAATTAGTCTCAAAACAACTAATAAACAAAGTTAATACATCCTAGGACATGCTAAACACCTTATATAAGTGTTATAAGTCCTAAGGATTGCATCTAAGTGGTTGTAGGACAAAGCTATTGGGTTTAGGGTTAAAAAGAACCCCATCCTTAAGTTTACAATTTTGTGACCTCAACTCAATGAGATTACGGTCGTAAACCCTTGAGTTTACGGCCGTAAGCTCATACTCCTTTGACCATTTGTTGATTTGAAGCCTTATAAGTCCTTTGAAGTGTTTCCACTTGAAGTATAAGCCTAAGGAAGAAGTTAGGGCACCCTTTCCCTCCTTTGAGGGGTTTACGGACCTAAGACCATTTCCCTTTGGGTTTACGTTCGTAAACCCTCATGGGCCATGGTATTTTTGTGTTTTCAAGTCCCATACACATTAAGGTATGAGTCTAGACTAGTTTCACAAGGGAAGGAAGGGACTAGGGCACACTTTTGGCCCCTAAAGAATGGTTTACGGTCCAAGGTGTTCTTGGGCCATAAACACCTTTGATCTTGGTGTTTCCTCATGATTTCTTTATGGATAGACGTATAATAAGCTCTATGATACTCTAAGATAGAAGCACTTACAATATAGAAGCTTGAAATGAGCCAAAAGTCCAAGAACACTAGTGTGTGTTCTTGGTGAATCTTGAAGAATCAACCTTTTGGAACATTTTCACGGATGGATGTGTGTTAAAACACTAGATTAGGTGATATACTAACTTGAAAGGGCTAAAAACACTTACTTGATCAAAGATCTTGAATAAAAACCCGAAGATACTTGAGAGAGAATTGGATTTTGGATCTTGAGTTTGTGAAAAAGTGTAAATAATGACTAAGTGTCATATATATACCCCCTTTTAGGGTTTATCACCGTAAACACCTTTGTTTAGGCCGTAAACTCCAATGTATGGAATGTTATTGTTGCACAATAAGCCCTAGGGCATCCTCTCTCCTGGTATCTCCTAAAGTGTTAATCATAGAATACTCAAACTTATTCCAAAAAGTCTGAAAATTAACAGTAACTGTTCTGACTTCTATTGACTTGATATGTTGTACAGAAAGGAAATTTCGGGTTGTCACACGTACCTCCTTGGTACGCTTAGTGTGCTTAAACGCGCCAGAAACTAATCGGGGACCTCAACCTACTATGTTGCGCGTTCTTAGGCTTACGTCCAACGTAAGTCCCAGACTTCTCTTTTCTCTATTTCTGGTCTGAATATGTTAAGTCATGGGCTCATATCACATATCTAGGCTCTCTACTGCCTCTTAAGTCATAAAGTCAAAACCTTTAAGCCTTTGTGTGGCTATAAAGGTCACCAACCACTTCCAACATATAACATCTTTCCACATTAAGCCCTAATCTCATGCATGACTTAGTCTCAACGTCCAAGATTGGATTTTTTATGAACCCACAACGCATAATACACTGAAGTAAGGCAGATTCTAGCTTATGGAGGCCATTTGCTCAAAAAGTCTCCATCTTGGGACCAAAAACCCTAAAAATTGGTCCAAGAAGCACACAACCATAATAACAAGGAAAGTTCTGAGCTTTTTACCTCCAAGTGAAGCTTCTCCCTCTGTAGAACCCAGATCCAAGCTTGCACTCCAACTTCTAGTCTTCATAAGAATCTCCTCTTCTTCTTTACTAACACACAAAGGCACTTTTAGCTCCAAAAACACTCACACCAGCTTAGAACAAAGGTTGGCTCTCTTTTAGGGTTTCACGCACTCAAATGGTGGCTGAGGATAATGCCATAGCCTTCTTTATATAGGGCTCAAGTCTGAATTAGGGTTTTGCATCTGGCCGGTTACGCCCAGCATAACTTTGGTACGCCCAACGTACTTCATGGAGTTCACGTTTATTATAAGCAAATAAGTACGCGTAACGTACTTCTTCAGTACGCGCAGCGTACTTCTTCAGTACGCCCAGCGTACTCCTTTGCAAAATTTTCCATTTAGGGGCTTCTCTTGACAATTTGGAGAAGAGGAAGGGTTAAACAGTTATACCCAATTTCCGGGAAGTTACAATTCTCCCCCACTTGCATTAGATTTTGCCCTCGAAATCGCTCCTTACCATACATAGATCGAACCCAACTACCCGAGTTGCACTACCGTAAGTCCTTAAACCATGCAACAGTCACTTCCATAGATACTCAATCTCACCAGGGTCTCTTGACCCGAAAGGGCAGACCCAGCTGTCGTTGTCGTACTCAATCTGAATCTTTAGAGTTTGAAAACTCTTGCGGTCTATCTCCTTGCCAGATCACACTCGAATCATCATCCTGTTAACCGCCCGCTGACTAACAGACTCTAAGAATACTCTTCCAATCCTGATTCCCTGCTCGACCCCAATCGCAATTTTGGAAGGACAGAAAGATCATAGTCTCCCCTTTCTCCAAGACCTACCGCAAGCGCCAACATCAGGATTCATCAGAGGGGATGAACCCAAAACTCTAATCTTAAACACTAGAACATGATCATGCTCGCCTGGGAATATTCTCTGACTTTTATTAACCCAATAGATGAACCTCATGCTCACCCATCCCATAACCAAAAAGGTTTCACCGATTCCCATCTTATAACAACTGTCTCAACTCTTAGTGACGCACAAGCCACGCAGTTCTCTTTCCCTCAAGCGAATACTACACTCTAATGAAGATTGGATCACTCCTAAACTCTGTCGATTACTGCGTAATAGCTCCGTGCATCACGCTACACCTCCCAAACCAAGGCACTGACCTACTCAGGTCTAAGACATCAGATGACGAACAATACCCCTCACATGGAACCCACCTGCGATTCCAGAATCTCTTCTTGTCTATACACCACCCGGACTCAACTCAACTTGAGAGTTTGGTCCGACCCGAAGTTTGAACCATTTGTCCCAAGGACCCATTCCACTCATGACTCGTGACCCGCAACCCATGCGTACTTCACTTATCCAATTCCTTCGGATTGCGATGTCCACACCTTACTCAGAATATATCGATTCCTAATCATTGAGGAGACCCCGGTCTCGCCCCTGGTCCGACCGCCAGGCTACCAAAAACTCATAAATTAGGGCTACTCAAGCCTAAGACTCTTCTGTGTCATGCTCTGATCAAGAGTGCTTCATCGTAACAACCTCTCGCTAAATAGTGCGTACTACGGCTCTACCTAGCATCACGACACCCTCCTCTCTAACTAGTGAGTACTACGGCTCCCTGTAGCATCACAACACCCTCACTCTCACTAGTGAGTACTACGGCTCCCCGTAGCATTATAACACACTCTCTCTGACTAGTGAGTACTACGGCTCCCCGTAGCATCACAACACCCTCCCTCTGACTAGTGAGCACAACGGATCCCCATAGCATCACAACACCCTCTCTGTTTGGCGAATATCATGGATTTCCGCAGTATTGCCATACCTTCTTGCTATCTGGTGGATACTACAGCTCCCCGTAGTATCACCACACCCCTTTTCACTAACTCATTGAAATGCAGCTCTTCACAGTTTCACACTACTAACTCTTAACACTTCACAATCTCATCCTCAGATCGACGCCACGCTGCAATCATTACTCATGCTCTGCGAACCATCCATAGATAGGTGCATGCACCCACCCGGATTATGCACCACGATAACTTGACGAAAATCGTCATAACAAAACAGATTTCCTTACTGCAATCTATTGTCTTAGATAATCCACTTGTTGTCTCAACTCGCGACCCCAAATTATCCAAAATCCAAGACATTAAATTCGGATACCTCGATACACCACCCTAGAACCTCACGATATCTCGCCTCAGCCACTGATCTTCCTGATATACAACCCGAAATTCAGAATATTCCAAATTCTCACTTTGAAATATGGAGGGGTCGTCATCGACCCAGAACATATTGATGGCAATCCGAAACTTCTTCCTATTTTGCTCATACCCATGCCAGAATACTCATAATGACTCTAAGATTGGTTGACTAATCAACTCCTGCCCTTCCCAAACGGCATAGCAGCCTAACATTGAACCAGCATTCCTCAACCAACGAACTACCCTACGAGCCAACCACCTTGATTTCATCATTATAACCTCAAAGAATTTCCTATCCACAAAAAGGTCTCCGACCAAAGGTCACTTTCCGTGGAGCCAATTAGCCTTTACCAACATATTCCTCCTGCATTATCTCACTCTGTACCTCACTACAAACACCAATAACCCTGATCACCTGAATCCACACCGCAGGTCTCTATATCCAGATCTCTAACCGATCTCGGACAGATCTCTAATCCTCTCAACAAAATACTCGGTCCTCCCCCACTTAGGGTTTGAACCATAACCAATTGGTGCACCAACACTTTATCCCATAGAATGTCTCCACCAGTAACATCGCACCCAATCCCGCAGGGTGCTACGCCAAGCTCGATGATCTCCTCAACAGAGATCAAATAACTCCAAATACCTAAATCTCATAGGCAATCCTCAGAGCTTACCATCATGACCGCCTCTAGTCATTCAGAATCTCACATCATACCCTCACTAGACCTCTCAAACGTCCAGTATTAACCCTGACTCCTAATCTAGAAATAATCAACTATCATACTCCTCATCCTCGACTCCTCGTCCTACGCTCCGACACGTCCCTTATCATAAGAGCAGAAACCACATTTCCACTCTCTATACACATCAAATACAATAAGAGTCACCACCCTGATATACTCCTCTTGATCATCCAACATTGCAGCTAACACATGCGCTACTATACTCCAATAGGGTGTATCTTGGTCCTCGACCACCTCAGTCTCCACTGACAACCTGCTCCAGCTATATCATTCCCTCACGACAGACCTACTGCTAGATACTCTGATTGAAGATCACCATCAGTGCGATCCCACAAGGCTCACCCCCAACTCAGAAATCGAAATCTCAACACCTTATCATGTCTCCCTCTGGGAACAGAAATAGCACCACTCGGGTCACAAAAGATGACATCTCTACTATCGGCCGGTTACCTAGTTCAGACTGTATTCTTTCATAACGCACTGACCCTACTCATCTCTGAGTCTTGCGACTCTATTGGCACATCACCAACAATCCCTCAGAGCTAACTCGATTTCCCTATCAATGGATGCTCCACTAAAACTCGTTCATCCTGGCCTTCTGACCCATATTATATCTCATCAGATCATAGATTAACCCAAACACGATAGGATAACTGGAAAAAGCACAAACACTATCCGCTACGAAGCATGGTACTCGAACCATGACATCACCTCTCGCTCTGCTGCCGATCATGGTACCCAAACCATGACATCACCTCTCGTTCTGCTACTGATCATGGTACTCGAACCATGAGATCACCTCTCGTTCTACTACTGATCATGGTAGTCGAACCATGACATCACCGCTCGTTCTGCTACTGATCATGGTACTCGAACCATGACATCACCTCTCGTTCTGCTACTCAAAATGTCTGGAATACTCCCTGTATCGAGTATGGTTCCTCTGCTTTCAGTAGTACGGGCCCATACTACTTTCCATATCTACCCATACTCTCTACACGAACCATCCCAGATCCCCTGAGTAGCTGCTCAACATTCTCATCACAATTCTCAACACACGTGCTCGCTCCCCAGAAAAATGCCCTACTATGCCAGCGTACTCATCTGACTAAGGCCACTTCCTAGGCTTCTCCTAGGTTCTCAGAATTCTCCACCATCAGCTGCTGAGAAACTCCTATGATGCCAGTCATCTACCTCCTGAATATCGTCACATTCACTTGGTAGCTGACTCCCATCATCAGGAGCTCCACAAAGCACGAAGCAAGCAGCATTCGGGCGTCGAATAAACACATATAATCCGCTCTAGGTGATAACTCCCTAGCTCTACTCATACTCAAATCGTATCACCAAACTCTACAACTCTTCCCCCGCCGGTATCTAGCTACTCTCCCGGTAGACTTCACAATTGCTCATCTAGGTATCTCTCCTATATTACTCCTCTACCCAAATCCCTCTCTACATAGGATTCCTGCTGGATACTCTTACTCAACACATACTCGAAAGTGCATCCCAGATGACAGCAACTCCTAGGCTAAGGCATCACAAATCAGGTCACTCTAGTCCTAAAATATGAAATACCTAGCCTATCTCTCGCATGCATAATATCTCATAACATACTCCCTCCGTCCCATATTAATAGTCCATGTTTCCTTTTTGGTTTGTCCCAAAATAATTGCCTACTTCTAAAAATAAATATATCTTTTACCATAATACCCCTCATTATTAGTTAAATTACCATAAAATTAAATACAACTACCATAGAATTAAAAGCAACATAAGGGTAAGACTGTCATTTAATTTAATAAAGTTAATGGTAATTAATGTTTTCTTAAACTGTGTGTTTTTTTTCGGTGGACTATTATTTTGGGACAGAGGGAGTATTTCATAACACAAAAGCAATGGTATTTTGGGAAATCACCGTTCGGGTTCTGGCTGATTGTACACACTGCTCCTTCCCGTTTTCTATTAGAAACTCTTGCTTGTTTTTAGAAAAATCATTTATTTTCAAAATTTTCTCATTTCCTCACTTTGAGTCCAGATATATCTGAAGGCACATCCGAATCCCTCAAACCTGGCTCTAATACCAACTTGTAACACCGTAAATTTCAAAACAATTTTTCTTTTGAAAACGTATAATTCTCAATACATATTTAAAAAAACGTCATCTATTAAAATCACAAAACATAGCTCCATGTTTAATAAAATGGTAATCCAGGATCCTCCTAACTCTTTCTCTGGTGTGTACAATCAAGCCGGTGCCGTCCTGCGATCCTGAGAAGAAAACCTGAAACACATAACACATGACACGGTAAGCATGAAGCTTAGTGAGTTCCCCAAAATACCACATATAATACATATTAGCCACTCGAGGCTATAACTCTGTGGACCCTCTGGTCCTAAATCTGTAGACCCCCTGGTCCTAACTCTGTGAACCTTCCGGTTCTAACTCTATAAACTCTGGAACATACACAGCATAAATCACATAGAAATAATACAGTACATCACAACCACATAAATAGCATACAAAATACTCTGTCATTTAACTCTAGTTACCACTCTAGGTAAAGTATAGTGAGAAGACTCACCTCAGATGAAGAATAGCTCCTACAATCACTGATGCGAGGGAGTCGTAGCATTCACTAGCAGTGCAGAGTGTTGTAATACTGCGGGGGTGTCGTAGCGTTCATGGATTCTTTCAGGTGATTTGGACTAGGGCAGGCTAATTCACAGGGTTGTGGGGGAGCCACAGCTTAGTTAGGATCAGGACCAGAGGTGATTGACCGATCAATTATTCAGGGGCAGGCCCGGATGGTTATGGGAATTTAGGATGGAAGTTGAGCTAAGGGTTGGACCTTATGATACAGAATCTTGTTGTCGAGCAGTGCAAGTTTCTGTAGGGCTACGGCTGGCTAGCCCTGTTATTGGATCTCATAAGAACCTGGTGGTTGGACCGGGTGCGAGACTAGAATTCTCAGGGAATCGGCTAAGGGTATTTATTAATCGGTTAAGTAAAGGATGATAGGAAGTCATGGTACATTATGCAAATGCCGATTCAAGGATCTTTGGATAGGACCAGAGTAACAATTTGGATTTGGATAGGAACCCGAATCGAAATTTGTGCAGGATCTTATTTCAGTGAGAGGGAATTTAGGAGCATAAGGATGCCAAGGGCTTCAAATACAGGATACCAGGGTAATCTATTGGTTTTGTTCGATGGTAGTTTAAGCCATCATGATGTGTCTCGGGCTGGTTTCATCAGTATTGGATCCAAGACATGATGGAATCAAAAAATGGTAGGACGAGAGAGACTGGGAATGACGAAAGACTACCGTATTTGGGTAACGCACACTATTGTATTGGATTCAGTGGCGACAGGTTGTCAGCCTATCTCGATCGGACGGATCAATGGATTGAAGGAGATAAGGCAGTTATGGTTAGACGAGGTATCCGTCGGAGGTCGCAGGGAACTGCTAAGGGTGTTTTTGGCTCAGAAATCGGGTATGTGTGCGGTGTTCTGGGTAGTTGGTAGACAGGTTGGGACCAGGGAGGTCCCTAGGTGTTCTCTAGGAAAGCATCCATATGGCAGCAAGAGGAGTAGAAGTGACTTCGGTGATTCGGGGTCCATATGTGGAATTGTTGGTTATTCGTTAGTTGCAGTTGACCTGTGATTTTTTTCTTCAAGAAGCCTCAAGGTATTATGTGTTGGATTAGGTGTCTAAGCCCATAACTATTATTGGTATGTATTCGAACCGAGAATAGCATGGTCCATTTGGGTTGCATATCATTAGGACAATTTGTTAGGATGGACTTTTGAGAGAAGAGGTTATATATGATTTATTAATATATTATAAGTTCTAATATATTAATATGAAATCATATGTTTTAATTAGTATTGATCAAGAATTAACTTGGAATTAATTTAGTGATCAAAAGAGACTAATTAAAACTATGGGGACTAATTATGGTAATTAGTTATATTAATATGTGTTGGGCTTATGATCCATGTTGGACCAAGTTTATGTATGGATACATAAAGAGTTGGGCCACATGAACCATGGATCATAAAATCCATGGGTATGGATTTGGGTTATACCCATGACTCTTAGAATTCAACACATATAAATACATATGTTATGACCTAAAAACCGCCACTTTTGAGTGTATGTGCATGTTCTTGGAGTTCATGAAGGCTTTATAGTGCATGGAGATTCTCTCTCAGGTCCTACCTTTGTCCTTGATGTGTTGTGACTTTATTTGAGGTTTCCACACTATTGGGGCTAAGCTCTTAAGGCCAAATACATCAAGACCTCCAACCACACAAAAAGTTATGTTACACTATATAGTATTTTATGTAGTTTGTATGACAATTGCATGCTAGCTATAGGTTCAATACCTTGGAAACCATTTGCATGTATAATTAGTGAAAACATAGATCCAAGGTATTTAGGGTTGTATGTGCACCATAGAATGTTGTATTATACCAAAACCCAAAAGTGGTATCAGAGACATGGGTTGTTTTCAATTATACTTGATGCAAATAACTGAAGAAAACCGAATTTTTTGTTGTCTGGACAGCAGACTCGACGAGTCCATGAACAAATGCATCCAACTCGTCGAGTTTGTTCATGCACTCAACGAGTTGGACCCCCTGACAGCATATATTTGTGTTTTTTGGCCTGTTTTTGGATTAGAATCATTACCACAAAGTGTTTTTGTTCATATAATTTGTTTTTGGTACTATGGTAATGTTTATACTCATCAAAATAAAGTTGTAATCAAAGTTTCAAGTTTTATACATGTTTATATAATGCTTGAAAATTGTTGATTATGAATGTTCATGTTTATGAGTTTGTTTAGATTAATAGAAAAAATTATGTGATAGTTGTTTTCAATCCAAATTAATCTAGAAGTTGGTAATAATATGTGTTTTTGTAACTTGTCCTCAAGTTACTTGAAAAGTCACATTTATGAATTTTTAAAACTCATAAAATTGTCATAGGTTACAAAATGAAGAGTATTTTTGTCATAAATAGTTTTATGAACTCCATAACTTGTCCTCGAGTTATGGATGTTCAAGAGTCTCTTCTTTAAAGTTTTTTGTAAGACCTTAATTAAACTCATAAGTTATGAAAATCCAAGGGTTTTGAAAAGTTTCAAAACTTTCCCTCAAGTTTTGGAATTTGTACAGACACCCCCATGTACAATTTAATTCCAAACCCTAGAATTTTAAAAGTTAAAATTCAAACTTTATGGACTTCATTAAATTAATTGAAGTGTTTAATTAAAAGAGTTAATAGTTCCATAATGGCATGGTTTAATTTAATTAAATTAAGAGTATAGTTTAATTATTAGATTAAACCACGAAGTATTTTAAATGTGTAAAATACACCCTTATACTATTATAATCTTAAAAGTTAATTTATATATATATATATATATATATATATATATATATATATATATATATATATGTATGTATGTATAAGATTAAAGGTCAGTCTTACCACTAGTAGGCCTCAGTCACGAAGCCAGTCTATAAGGGGGTATAAGGTTACTACTTATAAATTGGAAGTTTAATGGGTGTACACTCTCACCCACCGCTTCCTTGACTGGTGGAGGGTCGTTAGCCGAATGAGTAGGAAAGGACTATAATTCTCCCTTCATTAAAAGTATAATGATAAATACTAAGTAACTAAACACTTATTAAATTCTCAATCTTAGTTACTTAGGAAAATATGAATTTGCTGCTAACCCATGAAATTCACCCTTTGTACCTTACCAAGTCGTTGTTGGAGCATGTGTGGTTAACCAACACACTAACTTAGACTAGTAAGGATAACAAAGGGTGGCTTAATGTTTGTCATAGATCGGTGGAGTGCGTGTGGGTAACCGGCACATCGATTAGGTGATAATATTAAGGGTACCAAGTCAATTTGCATGGTTATTCACACCTTGTTTTATGATCCACGCCATCCCAGTCACAAAATTTGAGAGGGCACAATCGAGATTGAAACATGCCATTGAAAAGTTCAATGAATCTAAAAAGATCTAGGAGTTTTAAATCCAATTAAAACCTAATAAATTATTTCGTTTTACATGGTGGAAATTGGTGAATCATCATTCGCCTACCTTCAAATATTTTATAGCTTGGATTACGTTATCCCACTTCCAAGTTATAAAATATTGTGTTGGGTCCTAGCCTTAATATTTCATATTGGGTGTTATATTAAGGACTTAAAAATCAACTGACTTGAATATCTCCCATTGTAGATGTCTAGTTTAGACATCTATGATATTCCCAAATCTCTTGGAATTTCACTTCCTCCACCCCTCCAATTATTCATCCTAACCCACAAGTTCAAGGTCACTCAAGCCCTATTGGCAAGAAAGGTCTATGTGTGATCACATCTTGGAGATGAAATGACATATTGACAAGCTAGGAGAGTTGGGTGTCAAAGTCTTGAGAAAGTTGGATGTTCAATCACTTTCTAAGTTACACAGTGAGTTCCTTTGGGACTACTATGAAACAGACTATGACATGACCCTTTATGATTTTATCTATTTGCTTGGTGCTGCTCAATCTGAAATGATTTAAGGACTAGTAAAGCAAATTTCATTAGAAAATCAACTTCCTAAACCTTCTATTGCCAAAGGAATGGGCATTGGTTGCGAAGCTGCCTAATTTACCTGAACAAACATAAGGTTGGTAAAGTCAAAAAGTTTGACTCTACTTCGGGTAAAATGCACTATCTAACTCTATTAAGTTCCTATTTGAGATTCTTATACATGATGTGACCAGCTCACATTTTGATGTTTTGTATAATCGAAGAGATGAAGCTTAAAGGAAGTATATGCTGATTTTGATTACGAAGATGGATTTCGATAACATGGTTCGGTGCTCAGAATTGTGAGTTGTTGCTTAAGAGTTATGATATATTGCTTATGAATAGATAACAACAAATTTTTCATATGCATCTACATAGTACAGATAAGTTTTTCCGCAAGTTTAAATAAAAGATAAGGTTTTATTTTATTTATTTTAAATATCCGTACAGTGGCATTTGTGAAAAATGATTGTTTATATGATTCCATTGATATCAATATTGGAAAATAGATTTGATTCTTTCGGTTGTGGTAGTGTCATAATTTACCAAATAATAAAAGATTCTCATCACCCAAGTTTCAATTGGACCGAATTTGGAATCATACAAGTTATATATATATATATATATATATATATATATATATATATATATATATATATATATATATATATATATATATATATATATATATATATATATATATATATATATATATATAGCAAAAGTGAATATATGGTTGTTAGGTATGTAATCTTAAGTATAGAACCCAACAAAGTGACGCCGTTTTGATTCTAAATGTAATTAATTGCTTTACTTTTCGTTCCTTCTTTTTGATGATGATTAACCTCTTTCCTTTTAAATAGTTGAATAATAATTTATGAACTTCTCTTCCTTTGTTTAAGGGCCCTTAATTCCTCCCTTCCGTATCTTCACCTAATTTTATATTGATTATGTTTGAGTGACTACTTTTTAATTACTCTTACTAGTTTATAACCCGTGGAAACAACGGTTATAAAATTAATCAAACATTTATAGTAAAAACTCAAAATTATTAATAAATTATTTTAAATAAATTATTAATTTAAGAGATATTTTTTATTAGTTATGTGAAATTATAATCATTGATTCAAATAAATATATAAAATTAATTTTTAATATATATTAGATATTTTTTATTTGTGAATTAATGAAAACAATAATTTAAATTTTAAAAATTTAAATTTAAAATAGAATCACATTAATGAGAAGGTCTAATAAATTTAAAATGGAAAACTAATAGATTGACAAGTGACAACACATTAATTAAAATGTCTAATATGGTGACACATGGTAAAATAGCTACTCTTTTATTAATATAGAGATTACATCGTCGCTCAAATTCATTTTCTTCTTTATTGCTGATAAATCTTCTCACAATATCGTTTTGGTTTAATCTAGAGACTCCAAGTAAATAAAATTTCGTTGAAATATCACTTCTCGATGTTAAGTGAGTGATAAAATTTGATTGTTCACTTTTTACTCATTAAGAAAATGAGACTTTATATTTCAGAAAACAAGCTTCCGTAGTTCCACTAGAAAACTCATATTGCTCAATAACAAGTTTTCTCCAAACAACCGTCCATATGTAATTAGGAAATAAAACTTTAAATCAATATATGAATCAACAATAGAACCTTTGATTGATTTTGGGTTATGGCCGCACATACGAATATACATTAGTTTCTTAGAAAATGACGATGATCGGATAAATTTGGATTATATATTTGAGCGTCAAACTGTGTATTTTATAATGAGAATTGGGTTTTCATTCCTTGCAATATTATTGACAATTATATAGTTAAATAAAAAAAAAGTTACTTTCTATTAATAAGGAATTCCAAATGTTCAAAGAAAACACGACATAGTAGGGGAATTGAATTTATTTGATTTGGTTTTAGATAAAACTACATAGTTTTGGTGGTTCCACATCTAATATTAGGTACACAACAGCTACATATTCCCTAAGCTATATATATATATATATATATATATATATATATATATATATATATATATATATATATATATATATATATATATATATATATATATATATATATAGAGAGAGAGAGAGAGAGAGAGAGAGGAGGGTTCAATTGAGAAAAAAAATGTTGAGAATGGGGGAATCATTCTCAGCCACTCATTTATTTTTGCCGCAAAAGACATGTGTTTTCCAACAAAACATGTTTTCTTAAACTATGTTAATTATTACCTTAATATATACAAAAACATAGTTTTTTCGTTTTTTTTTTAATTTTTAAGAAGCTATTTTTATCGAAAAATGATTTTAAATATACCAAAATTCATGATTTTTTATTCTCTACAAATAGACATCCATATTGATATAGTTTTAAGATAAAATAAAAAAAAAATTAATATTTTCAACTATCGTTATTCATAAGTGAATAAAAATGAATCAGGTTTTTACTACAGTACATTCATTATTCAGTTATGAATAAAAACTATAATTAATTATTTTTTTTTACAATTTAAGTATCATTAATATATGAATATAGCATATAATAAACATAGTATATTCATATTTGAATATTAGACGACGCATTCATTTATGAATATTACATAGTATATTCAATTGTGAATATTAGATGGTATATTCACTTATGAATATTAGATACTATTTTCATATTTGAATATTACATAGTATTATATGGTATATCACATGTGAATATTACATAGTATATTCATTTTTGAATATTAGATGATATATTCACTTATGAATATTACACAGTATATTCACATATGAATATTACAGAGTATATTCACATATGAATATTACAAGGTATTTTCACAAATATATATAATTTTTATATGTTATTCACATATGAATAACATACAGACTTGCATATTTGTTTTTTTGTTTTAATAATCATATACTGAGAAAACATATTCATGTATGAATATAACGTGCTAATTTAGTTCATGCATTTCATCAAACAGTTGGAGTGCATACAATTTTACTTTTTTTAAAAATGTTATAAACATGATATTTTGACTATTTAAATCTACAAAAGAGTAGATTGATAGAGAATTATATGAAATTTTTCAAAAAAAAAAACGATTTGATATTTTTCTAACCTTAATTTTCAAGTTTTATTTGATAATCGATGTTGAATGAATGATATGAAGTGGATTTTTGTTGATTATCGATGATATTGATCTAATAATGTTGGGAGTATAATTAATCATAGATGTTGAAGATCTGATCGTATTCAAACACAACTGAAGGTTGAATTAAAAGAACCAAAAACGAATTTTTGTTGTTAACTGTTGAATCGTGTTGATTATTGACGAAGATCGATGATTGATTAACACTGGATGATGTTGATGATGGTTTAATTGAAGAAATCTGGATGATTGTTGAAAGTTGGAGAAGAAATTTTGATGATGAACGATGAATGGGTTTGAACTACAGATATGTATTTGAGATTGAAGGTTGTTCTCATATTTACAAGTTTGCCACCGTGTCTTTTTATGCTTGAATAAAATGAGTGGCTGAGAATGATTCCCCCATTTTCAACTTTTTTTATTTTATCAATTGAACTCACCTCTCTCTCTCTCTCTCTCTCTCTCTCTCTATATATATATATATATATATATATATATATATATATATATATATATATATATATATATATATATATATATATATATATACCTAACAACCTTATATAAGTTTAGGTACCTAACCATAATATACTACATTGTTTTGCATTATATTTACATTGCAATCGTTTAAGGTTTTTAAACTTCAACCCATAACTTGATTTACTTCCAAGATTTTCAGACATTCACCATTATATTTCTCCTACACCATTTGATTTGTAACAGTAGTATATGAAGCCCACGAGGGGGTCTCCAATAGAAATACGTCATTTTAAGGAAGATAATGGTGAAAGTCCAAAGATTTTGGAAGCAATCAAGTTATGAGGTTGAATTTTAAGAACTTTGGGTGATTACAATGCAAATATGATACACAATTACATAGGATGATGTGGTTAGGTACCTAAGCTTATATAAGGTTGTTAGGTATATTCAATTTACCCATATATATATATATATATATATATATATATATATATATATATATATATATATATATATATATGGGTAAAGTGAATATACCTAACAACCTTATATAAGCTTAGGTACCTAACTCCATCATACTACATCGGTTTGTATCATATTTACATTGTAATTGTCAAAGGTTCTTAAATTTCAACCCCATAACTTGATTACTTCCAAAATCTTTGGACATTCACCAATATCTTTCTTTTACATTACGTCTTTCTATCGAATACCACTTGATGGACTTCAGATCCTACCGCTACAAATGAAAGGATGTAGGAGAAATATAATGATGAATTTCCAAATTTTTTTGAAGTAAATCAAGTTTAGGGATGAAGTTTAAGAACCTTGGATGATTGCAATGAAAATTTAATGCAAAATGACGTAGTTTGATGAGGTTAGATACCTAAGTTTATATAAGGTTGTTAGGTATATTCACTTTACCCTATATATATATATATATATATATATATATATATATATATATATATATATATATATATATATATATATATATATATATATATATATATATATATATATATATATAAACAAACCAGACGATTGAAATTTTTCGTTATGATAATATTTTTTAATGATAGATCAAAATATTTTTCCTAACCACCTACGTTAACTTGAAATTTCGAAAATGTAATAAACATCAACTTAAATTATATTTTTGCTTATTCTATGAATTTGATCGCATCGTTTCTTTTCTCAAGATAACAAATAACACTATGAAAGTCCTAGAAATAATTAAATCTAAACCTTTGAATTTTGAAAACCGGCACGGCGGCACCGACAACGTAATTTTTTTTTTAAACAGTCCCAATGATATCTAATCATAATCATGTATGTTTTCCCCATATTACTATTTTTATATATTTATAAATGTGAATTTTGTATCATTTTTATATAGTTATATTTGGAAGATTTTATTATTTATGGTATTATAATTTTGAATATTTTACGTATTTATATGTCTAAAAATATAACTATTTTTATATATTAACATTGAAAATATATGTATTTGTTATAGTTTAAGCATTCTTTATTTTATATCTTTTATAAGAATTTTAAATATTAACTGTTAATCTAATTGATTTTTTATACATAAATTATCAATTAATAGTAAATATGATGTTACGTGTATTTTATTTTATTATCATTTTTCTTTTTTTAATTTAGAAGAAAACTGAGAACGTTCATTGTTAGCGTTTATTTATTTATTTTTGTGTATGGTGTGTTTAATTGACTAAGAATAAATTAAATTTAAAAAATCGAAAAAACTGGACAAGAGGTGGGATAGGTACGTTGCATTTTATTATTTATATTTTAAGAAAAATATTGTGGGGTAGCGACCCACATTATAAGCTTACGTGCTTGTGACTGTTTTTTGACATAATCCATTTGATATTCCAAAAAAAAAACTGTGCTACAGACGATAAGCTTAAACTCTCGATCATTCCACTCCTTAGCCAATACAAATTATACTTCCAAAAATAGGATTGAGTTAGTTTGAGAAAAAAAATACAAAAAATTTTACTGTGTCTCAAAACTATTTAGGTGTAAAATTCATGTATTATATTAGTTCATTTAAAAAATTATATATATATATATATATATATATATATATATATATATATATATAAAATTTGAGAAATTTAAATTTATAAGAAAAAAATAAAAAAAAAAATATTATTATTTGTTTTTCTTTTAAATTAAATAAATAATTTAGATAAATAATAAAGGAAACTAATAACACTTTAATTTAGAAGATTTGAAATTAGAAGTAAGTCAGTTAATGAAATTGATTTGCATTTATTATTATATTTATTGCAATTATTATATTTAAATATCATGTGGAAATTAATAAAATGAAAAAAACCACAAAATGCTAGAAAAAAAAATAATTAAAAATAACCACAAAATGACATGTGATCAAACCAATAAGATATTAACATGGGGCAAAAAAGTATTTATTTATTAGGAAGGATTTCTTATTCTTCATTTTAATCTTCCTATCACATGCCAAACTAAAACTAAAGTCAATAACAAAAAAAGTCATAAAGTTCACAAAATGTAGAAAGTCATAGTTCTTCAACATTACAAAAGTCATTATTTAATCTTCATCATAAGCTCCAATAATTTTGTATGGCGATTATGATTGATAATATGGAATGGTATGAGAACAATATAAAATGGGTAGGGTGAGTCCTAGAGCCAAGGCAAGTGACCATTTCGGGCCTCGTCAAATCTTATAGCACCCCTACAAGTTATGATTTTATATAATATAAACAGCTTTATACTATATAATATAATAATGCAACAAATTAAGAAAGTCAGATGCGGTTGAGATGGTTTAGGTGTGATATTTGAGATGTCTGATGTCTTGTGTTTGATCATTGCCCAATGTGCATGTTTTCATAGTTCATTTTTTTGTGGCCCTGAATAAGCGTTTTTTTTTTTCAGTTCTTGAATGTCCCCCACAACAATTTCTCACTTCTCAAGAAGCAATTAAATCACCGGCTAGCTCAATTGTTCTTCCTAGGGACGAGCTTTAGAACCGAATTGATTTCGAATTAGATTTTTTGTTATTTTTCAAAACAGAACCAGTTTTTGAATAACATATGTAACATGTGTGGATAATATGTATAGTGATGTTAATATATTAGTCAGTTGATAAATTGTCATTTCTTAACCACGGTTTTTATATAACATTATGTTAGTTGTGAATCATAGTATCACTAGTTGTCATACTTGCAAATGACTACCATCTCAGCTGATAAGATGCATCCAGGTGTTTCTTCTTAGGGCTTTCTCTTGGGAGGTGGTGGGTTCGAGCCTTGCTCAAACCAAAGTGGTGAAAAAGATAGGAGGACAGGAAAAGGAGGCGATTTTGGATTGTCCGCTTTGTAGATTCATGTCTAACGTTCTTGTATGAGCCAACATATACTAATTACGCCGGTACCAAAAAAAAAAAGTTGTGAGATATATATATTACATGAGTTAATTTATATATATATATATATATATATATATATATATATATATATATATATATATATATATATATATATATATATATATATATATATATATATATATATATAAAGGTCTAAATATTTAAGAACTTTTAATTTATAAGAAAATAAAAAAAAAATAGTGAAATATAAAACTTGAAAGGTGTTTTTTATCTTTTAAATTTAAACAAATAATTTAAATAAATAAATAAATAGAAACTAATGAGCTTTAATTTGAGAGGTAAGTTCAATAATAAAAGTGATATACATTTATTACTATATTTATTATAACTATTAAATTAAAATATTATAAGGAATTTAATAAAATATAAAAACTTAAAAACGACATATGAAAAAAAAATTAATTCAAAATAACTATAAAATAAAATATGGCAAATTAATTGAGAGCATGACATGTAAAAAAAATCTCCATTTATTAAAATAGACACGTTAAATGTCAGAAAATAAAAATAACGATTTTTTGGAATAAAATCCCAATTGTATCAAGAGAATGCATACTATCGAATAAATTCCCACGCATTTGAAACTTGTTTTCTCCATTCATGTGGTACAGCGTATGGATTGGATGGCAAGTAGAGTGTATTTGTTTTGATCCACACCAAATTTATTATTTATATCTGATTACTATTACAACACAACTTTGTATTACTTTAATAGTATTAAATAAACAAAATACTGAGCTGGAACCTTACAGGCTTACACTCTAATTATCATAATTCCTAATTTAACCCCAACATATTGTATCTTATTCAAACTCATTAGTGGATTAAGTGAATTAGAAAATATATAACAATAAAAGGAAGATGAAATCGGTATTTTGTTTAGGGTACTATTAATGTCGGTTTTTTAGGAATGGATTAGGTTGAAAATTTGAAACATTTCAAAAATATTGCATCGATATTAACTATTCAAATTCCTGGTTTGGTTCCGGTTTTTGAACTAGGTTTAGAGGCACCAAACCGGTCTTAGACCTGATTTCGGTTATAGGTCTTAGAAATATGGGTTTGGTTCCGATTTGGGTACTTATGTTCATCCCTAGTTCTTCCCTTATTCAACTGAATCGTTGTTCCATCAACTTCCCTAGTTCACATTTTTCTTAAAATCTTTCCCTTGTTAACACTTTTCCTGGATTATATTTTCTGTAATTTAGGATCAATGAGATATTTTTTACTCAAGGAAAAAGTGCAAGAAACAATAAGATGTAACAGTTGATTTAAAGATTAATACACATATTTTGATGATAGATTAAACTTTAGTTTTATTAACGAATAAATCAAAGCTTAATTCTGTTATTTGTAACTATAACTTCTTACAGGGACAAGACGAGTTTAGATGTATAATTACCAATGATGGCGAGTTTACGCTGGAAGCAGTTAGAAGGATCGTAGATTCGAAAATTATGCCTAAAAGTGAGGAAAAGTCTGTCTGGCTAAAGATAGTCCCACTGAAGGTATTATGTTTTATTTGGAGGGCAAAACTTGGCAGAATCCCGATAGTTGAGGCTCTTCTGAAAAGAGGAATTCAAATCCCCTCAAATAAATATCATCTATGCGATACAAGAGAAGAAAGCGGTGGATCATATTCTAGTCAGATGTCCGTTTGCAGTCCCGACACTTGAATGGATTTTAAAATGGTGTAATATTCCATAAAATCAATTTGCATATGTTAGAGAGCTCATTAACTTTGTTGCATAAAAAGGGAATTGTCTAAAAAATGGAAGTTGTTATTTGCTATTTTTAGGTTTTCTTTAGCGAATATGGAATGCGAGATAATGATAAAGTTTATAACAAGGTTTCACAATCTCCTACAATAGTAGCTGACGACATAATCTCAATGAGATACTCTTGGCATAAGTATAGGGGAGACATAGTACGTGTAGTTGGTCGGATTGGTGTTGCAACCTTTTGTTTGTTGCAATCTAAAATCGTAAACTGTGTAAACCTTGTACGTTTTTTCCCTCGATTAGCTTCTTGTTTGTTGTTGGAATATATATATATATATATATATATATATATATATATATATATATATATATATATATATATATATATATATATATATATATATATATAATAGGGAGTGGTTCAAATAAGAATAAAAAAAGGTTAAGAACCGTAAGAACCTCTAACTTTAGATGTTTATAAAGGGTTTAGGGTAACCCTAAACCCTAACCCCTAACCCCTAAACCCTTTATAAACACCCTAAACCCTAAACCCTTTATAAACACCCTAAACCCTAAACCCTAAACCCTTTATAAACATTTAAAATTAGAGGTTCTTACGGTTCTCAACCTTTTTTGGTTCTCATTTGAACCTTTATATATATATATATATATATATATATATATATATATATATATATATATTATATATATATATATATATATATATATATATATATATATATAGGGTGGGGTTCAACAGATAACCAAAATTAACCAAGGAACCAATCTTTTTTTCAATTTTTAAAACTTATTTTTTATCAAAAAAAAAAAATACAGAAATCTATAACTTTTTATCATTTTTCCAATGATATAAAATTTGAAAAAAAAAATCGTCAAATTCACAATATGAATCTAAATTCACACGGTGAATCAGAAAAATATATTTAACATTCACAATGTTATGTTATGAATTTAGATATTTTTAGTTTTTCTTTTCGATAAAAAATAAGCTCTAGAACTTGAAAAAAAAAAACCAGTTCCTTGGAGAACCAATAATTATGGTTCTCTATTAAACTTTTTTCATATATATATATATATATATATATATATATATATATATATATATATATATATATATATATATATATATATATATATATATATATATATATATATATATTGTGACATCCCCAATTTCTCGGTCAGAAAAAACCGATTTGTTTATGCTTTGTTTTTAAAATCAGAGTAATCTTTTAAAGAAAACAGTTGCGGAATTTGTTACCAAAACAAAATATGATAAAAATTATCAAAACATTTCTTTAAAGAAATGTATTTTCATTATATAACAAAATCTCGGGATGTCATGTTCCGATACAGACACATAAGCATAAACAGAACTTACATTATTTACACTAAAGATTTTACATCTCCTTTAATTTCTTCATGAAATATATCTTCGTATCGATACCTGTGATACAAAGAAAACTGAGTGGGTCAGGCTTGGGAGCCTGGTGAGCATATAGGGTTTTCAACCCACAATAATATAATTATTATATTCAACCATCAAAAAATCAACCCAATTACCCATCCCCATTATCTTCTTTATTTCTTATGATTTTACCCTAAGAATTCAACTACCCGTCATTCATTCATTCCTAAGGATTGACCTAAGGAATTAGCACAAAATCTATTGATACATAAGGCACATCTACCAACATCATCGTTTAAGCGCCTCTGTCAGGATTACGTCATACACTATGAGGCGCGACTGCCAGGTTTATGACATTCTCATTTAGGCACATCTGCCGACATTATCATATAGACGCATCTGCTAGTATTATGACATTCTCTATTTGGCGCATCTACTGACATTATCCTATAAGCGTATCTGCTAGTATTATGACATTCTCTATTTGGCGCATCTGCCGACATTAACCTATAAGCGCATCTGCCAGGATTACGACATTCCCTACTTGGTGCATCTACCGATATTATTCTTAAGCTGTAACGCCCCAAATTTTCACGACCAAAAATTTTGTTTAAAAGCATTACTTTAGAAAATATTAATAGCTAAAAACATCGTTTGATCAACCATAACATAAAGTGAACCATGTCTGAAAACCAAAACATACAACCAATCAAAATATCAGAGTACAAATCCCAGTGAAGCTCGTAAATGCGGAAACCAGAGTGTGTGTGTGACATGCTGCTACCGCGCCGGCTCCTTTCCCCTAGCTGAGGAGGTACCTGAAACCAAAACTGAAAACTGTAAGCACAAAGCTTAGTGAGTTCCCCCATCGTACCACATACCATACAAACACATAACATACTTACTGTCAGGCTATTCTGGGGTGCCTGACTACCCGGTACGGCCGTTCTGGGGTGCCGTCCTACCCGTGTCAAGCCATTCTGGGGTGCTGACTACCCGTGTCAAGCCATTCTGGGGTGCTGACTACCCATGTCAAGCCATTCTGGGGTGCTGACTACCCATCGGTCCTAACAACCGATCTTCGGGGACTAGTCCCCTCTTACTACCTTTATCTCATATAACATAACAAGCCAGCATGCAATCATATCATCACGTACTGTCAGACATATCTGGGGTGTCCGACCTACCCTACGGTCCTAACAACCGAACTCTACAACTATCACATATACATATCATGCCAACATACAACATATCAGGTAGTAGCAAACCTAGATGATATCACAAAGACAATCATCTAACATACAACTCCTACTGGTGGGCCGACATTGTGGCTGAAGACCCACCGCTACTGGAAGGTAACTCACCTCGAAGTAGCTGCTGATCTGATCGGGAACTGACTGCCTACTGCTGCTGCTGCTGCTCCGGAAATCCTCCGGCTGTAATTCCCACAACATACTCAATCAAACACTGTTCACTACCTTTGGGTAAAATAACCATTTTACCCCTGACCATGCCCTAAGTCAAAGTCAGAGTCAACTTTCAGTTGACCCGACTCGCCGAGTTGGCTTTCCAACTCGCCGAGTCACCACCCAAACGATTGACCTGGATCCCGTTCCTACTCGTCGAGTTAGGCGACGACTCGACGAGTTCTCCTTCTAAATTGATATTCAAGTCCTTCATCCTACTCGCCGAGTTGTATGAACAAATCGCCGAGTCTGTTCTTGATCTAGGGAGATTGCCTTGAACTCGCCGAGTCTGGGCATTGACTCACCGAGTACCTCCATAGATGAGTTCAGCTTCCGACTCACTGAGTCACACCCCGTGACTCACTGCTCACTCAACACTACGAAAAGGGGACAAACTCGGAGACTCGCGAACAGACTCGCCGAGTCATATGAACGACTCGCCGAGTCGTTGCCATGCACCCACTAAATACACAGATTTGCTCGATTCCAGTCCATGCCATTCACAGATCTGGACTTCTAGGACACAAATCACACGTAAAGTTTCCAACTTTACGTGTGGATATTCACCAATATGGATTTTAGGGCTCAAAATGCCTCAAAAGGGTAGATCTAGGGTGAACAAGCAACATGGGGCCATAAAGCTAACAGATATGAGCTCCTGGAGCTCAATCTTGCCTAGATCCAGAGGCCAAACATCTTATTACGACATATAATGCACATACAAGCTTGGGGATTTGTCCAAGAAAGACCTAAATGAAGTACTAAGCATAGAATCATGGGGAAAACGGGTTATACCTCAAAGGAACTGCGGGAAGAACACAATAATGCCTGGATGGCTTCCCTTCTTCTGGATCTACTTCCTTCCTCCTTCAAAACCTTCAAAAGCACACAACAAAGCTTCAATTCTTCAAAGAACAAGCATAAACGAGGGTTGGGAGCTCTGGGGAGAGAATGGGGGCTGGCCTGGGGTGGAGGTGTTGCTTAAATAGGGTGCAAACCCCTGAAACTTAGGGTTTCATCCAACAGCTGTGACTCGCCGAGTCCAGGATATGGACTCGCCGAGTTGACAACTTAAACGTGTCCCGGGTCCCCGCATCTACTTGGCGAGTCGGACCTGTGACTCGCCGAGTCCAAGGCTAAAAGAAGAGAAATACTCAAATAAGATTTACGTACCAGGAATCAGGTGCTACAAATCTCCCCCACTTATTTTAGACTTCGTCCTCGAAGTCTGCTGCTCGACCCTGAAACAGCTCGGGGTAATGCTCCATCATCTCGTCCACCGGCTCCCAAGTCCATTCCGAACCCTTGCGGTGCTGCCATTGCACCTTCACTAGCTCCACCCTCTTGTTCCTCAAATCCTTCGACTTCCTGTCGAGGATTGCGACTGGGCGCTCAATGTAATTCAGGCTGTCATCAACCTGAATATCCTCCAAAGGCACTACCGCAGAATCGTCCACTAAGCACTTCCGCAACTGAGAAACATGGAAAGTGTTGTGGATCTGGATGAGCTCGGCTGGCAGATCCAACCTATACGCTACCTTGCCCACCCGGGCTACGACCCTGAACGGTCCGATGAGTCGCGGGCCCAACTTGCCCCGCTTCCTGAATCGAATGACGCCTTTCCAGGGCGACACCTTTAGGAGAACCATATCCCCGACTTGGAACTCCAAGTCGGATCGACGCTTGTCGGCATAACTTTTCTGCCGACTCTGAGCAGTCTGAAGCCTGCTCCGGACCTGCTGGATCCTCTCGGTCGTCTTGAGCACCACTTCGGTGCTCCCCATGACCCTCTGGCCAACTTCACCCCAGCATATCGGGGTCTTGCACCTCCGTCCGTACAACATCTCGAAGGGAGGGCGGTCGATACTCGCGTGATAGTTGTTGTTGTAGGAGAACTCGGCCAGGTGAAGATAGGTATCCCCTGCTACCACCGAAGTCTAGCACGCACGCCCGCAACATATCCTCCAGAGTCTGGATGGTCCGCTCGCTCTGACCATCCGTCTGCGGGTGAAAGGCAGTGCTAAAATGCAGACGAGTGCCCAACTCGTCATGGAATCTCTTCCAAAATCTGGAAGTAAAACGCACATCCCTGTCCGAGATCACCGATACTGGCACCCCATGTCGTGCCACAATCTCCCTGATATAGATGTCGGCCAGTTTCTCGGCCGATATGCTCTCCTGAATCGGATAAAGTGAGCACTCTTGGTCAATCTATCCACGATGACCCAAATCGAATCCACTCCACGTGCGGTCCTGGGAAGCTTCGTGATAAAATCCATCGTGATATCTTCCCATTTCCACAGTGGAATATCCAACGGCTGCATCCTGCCATGCGGTCTCTGATGTTCGGCCCTTGACCTTCCTGCAGGTCAAACATCGCTCGACGTACCATGCCACATCCCGCTTCATGCAGGGCCACCAATAGTCTAGACGAAGATCCCTGTACATCTTCGTCGCCCCGGGATGAATAGAGAATCGGGACTTGTGCGCCTCCTCCATCAAAATCTGGCGTACGCCTCCGTGATACGGCACCCACACCCTACGGTGTAGTGTCAATAGTCCTCGGCTATCATAATCAAAGGAGGAAACCTGACCCACCACACGCTCGCTCTTCCGATGCTCCTCCTTGATAGCCTCCTGTTGAGCCTCCCGAATCTGCTCCAACAGGGGAGTCACCACGGTCATCCTCATGCAAACGTCCCTGACCGGCGCCGCCTTGCGGCTAAGCGCATCGGCCACCACATTGGCCTTCCCCGGGTGGTAAAGGATCTCACAATCATAATCCTTCACCACGTCCAACCATCGACACTGCCTCATGTTCAGATTCGGCTGATCCATGAGGTACCTTAAACTCCTGTGGTCCGTGTAGATGGTACATCAAACCCCGTAGAGGTAATGCCGCCAAATATTGAGGGCAAAAACCACCGCCCCCAACTCCAAATCGTGCGTCGGGTAGTTCGCCTCGTGAGGCTTGAGCTGCCTCGAAGCGTAGGCAATGACATGCCCCCTCTGCATCAGTACCGCGCCCAACCCAGAAATGGACGCATCACAGTAAACCACAAAATCCTCTACGCCCTCTGGCAGGGCTAAGATCGGCGCCTCGCACAATTTCTGTCTCAGCGTCTCAAATGCAGCCTGCTATACACCCACACATATAAACAACTTTATATTATACACATAGCACGTATTTCATAGAAAATACTTAATATTTATGCGTTAGAAGAAGGTAACTACACACTCACTTGATCAGAAGATGATCGGACAGCACTACGGCTTGTAGAAGTAGTATTCTTCGGTAGATCTGGAAGATTTTCACAAAAATCAGACTCCTCGCGGGCAGAGCTTCGGCTCGGGAATTGCACTTCTCGGGATCTTCGGGGCCTCGGGACTTGCTTCGGGGCTCGGGAATGATACCGGGGCTTCGGGATAATTCTTGCACGAAAAACGATGCAAAAACGCGAGAAAAAGGGAAGAAATGAGTAAAAGAATTGGCTGCCCTCGACATCCTTTTTTAGGGGCTGAAACTCGAATTACGTTGGGCATAATCCTATGTTACGTTGGGCGTAATGTGGATAAGCCCGGTGACTCCCCCCCCCCCCCCCCCCCCTTTGAATAATATCCGAATTTTTATTTAAATTAAATACTTTAATTATTTAATAAACTTCTAAAATTCATATCTTCCTCATATGAGCTCTGTTTTCGACGTTCTTTATATGCCCGCGTAGGTGAGACTACGATCTACAACTTTCGTTTAGACTCCGTTGTCTAATTTCGAATTTATTTTTAGTAGGCCGGGACAGGAAAACTCCGTTATAAATCATAACTTCTTCATCCGATGTCCGTTTTCGCCTATCTTTTTATCGTTTCACTACTATTAACGAGATCTTCGATTCTCTTTTAGATTTTTTCGGCTAAAAACCGCTCGATCTCAAATCGAGTATTCGGGCTGCATACCGCTAAGTCGAAACTTAGAAAAATCATAACTTCCTCATACGAAGTCAGATTTGGACGTTCTTTTTATGCACGCTCATGGTTTAATGAACTCTACGACTTTCGTTTAGATTGCTAAGGCTAAATATCACTCTAACGTAAATTCACTTTTTACGTCATTCAGCGTCGTGTCGGTTTTGTTGCGAAACTTCTACAGGTCATAACTTCTTCGTTATAACTTGGATTTTGGCGTTCTTTATATGCACGGAAACCTTGTGACATATACTACAACTTGGTTAAGATTAATCCTTATAAATAATCTTCCATAAAAAAGTCATTTTTGATGCTTATCGTCTCTAAATTGACTAGTCCGGATCTACGGGCGTTACAATTATCTCCCCCTTAGGATGATTACGTCCCAGAATCATCAACGAAACAGGACTTGCATAATGATTCCACACGTTATTTCTTCATCCTAGGTAATAACCGTAACTTCTATGTTTCCTCGAAAGAGTATTTATCTCTATGGCTTTCTTGACCGCAGACGATGCCCAATCTTGCATCTGCTTTTCGTACTATGTTGTACTCTCAATTGTAACCTCCAAATTACAAAATAAGTCCTTATTGTGGACTCCTTCTTCTTCTCAAGATAAACACTTTCCTTTATATATTGTAACAGACTGATGGGTCGTGCTCCACTTCCCTCTCATCGCACGATGCGGCGCTTAGACTCGGTCTTTTTAAAGTTAAATTCCATAATAGAATATACCTTCCTTCATATTCTAATGTGATATAATCACATTTCATCATGTAGCATTTCTAGCTACAAACTTTATGAACAACGAGTGCGATACCAATGATCGCATTAACTTCAATCTTCTGTCTTACGTCAGATGTTACTTCGAACTTGGTACTCTGAACCACATAACATACCCACCGTAGTCAGACTCAATTTGAATATGACCACTAGGGTCGGAATAACAATCATCTTACTAGTCACTACCGAAACAAAGGTAATGACACACTTAAACAAAATGGAATCAATTACTAGCTTCTTGGTAACCTTGTGACTTTCCCTGATCCAAGTGCGAGTCCTGTGCTTCCGGTAGTATATGCATTTACTACCTTTCACACCTACTCATACTCGTCCCAAGTATTGTCTCGCAGTCGACCAAGTCATCATACAAGAAAATCATACAATCATTCAACACACCAGATAATAAAACTAGGGTTTATATTACTTTCTTGAAATTATTACACAAAAGTTCAAGTTCACCCTATTCTATGCCTCTAATAGGCTATACCATAAGTTAGTATTCACACTGCTTCTTCATAACTTGATCTTTGGATATAAAATCCTCATTCCTGATTCCTTGCATTGCCATTTGTTTCATCAAGGATCATTTGAAATGCTCTTGCCTTTGGCTTTGGCGGTGCCTCTAGCCTTGCTGCTTGATTTTTCCTTGGGCAGTCTTGCTTGAAGTGCCCCTCTTCGTTTCATTCGTAACACACCTTTTTGTTGAATATACATTCATCAGCGTAGTGCCCATGCTTTCCACACTTGAAACATGTCACCTCCACGCCACATTTTCCCGAGTGCTTCTTCTTGCACTTATCGCACCACCTTGCTTCATCTCTTCCTCCTCCTCCAGGCTTCGAGAATTTTCTTTTCTCATTAGAACCTGAAGTTCCTTCCAACTTTATCTTCTCGCCAACTTCAACCTTGCTGGCGGTCCTCCCGTTGATCATATTCTCAACAGACTTGGCAGCCCAAATAGCTGCCTCTACAGTAGGTGCCTGACGCACTGGCACCGCATACTCCCATGGGAGTCCCTTTGCGTACCGGTCGACTTTTGTCAACTCGTCTGGGACGATGCGCAAAGCAAACTCCATCTTGTCTGTGAAGGAATTAGTGTATTCCTCCACTGACATGCTGTCTTTCTTCAATATCAGAAATTTGTTCTCCAACTCTAGCAGGTTTTGGGCCGAGTAGAACTTGCGCTTGAATTGCACCAAGAACTCTGCCCAAGATAGTTACAATGGCTCGTTAGGGATTAGGGTCTTCCCCAGAGTGTTCCACCAGCGAACAGTGCCACCTCTGAACTAACGCACTGCAAATACGGTTTGTAACTTTCCCTTGCAACCACACGTCATGAAGGCTAGCTCCATTTCCGATATCCAATCCATAACTCCGATCGGATCCTCCTTTCCAGTGAAGGTCGATGGTTTGCAAGTCAGAAAATCCTTATAGTTGCATCCCATTCCATCATTCCTTCCATTCTGATTATTTTGCCTAACTATCGGTGGGTTGGCTTGACCAACAGATCCACTGAAGTTTCCACCTTCTGAGTGCCCTTCATTCACTTCGGGCTCTTCCACTTGAATTAACAGTTTTTCACGATTCTGTTGAAGCAGACGTCTCGTTTCATCCATCTGACGATCCAACATCGTCTGAATCATCAATTGTACACCAGCCATTGTTATCAGCTCAAGTGCTGCTGCTATGACAGGTATTTGCTCAATCACTGGTGGTTGATTCCTGTTTTCATCAGCATTTCCAACTCCACTTCTTGTTCTCACCATTTTTGATCTATACACCGAATAAGGTGAAATTAGATCCTTATTCATGATAGATATTCAAATCATCCTTATCACTCCGAAACGTTTACATGCTAGTTCTAATATCATAGACGTACGCTTAGAATCCTATACACATAAGGTTTCCAGATCCGGTCGGCAACAGACCATAGATCCGAACAAATAATATCATATATGGCAACATATAACATTTAGCACATAAAAGCATTTTAGGCAACTTTCCTAAAATAAACTAGTGCTCGTGTGTAAAACATAACAGACATACATCTCCAAATTTCACTTAGCATTTTAAGTTTAAGTTTAGAAATCCTACAAATTCCTAGTTTGCTTAAACTAATGCTCTGATACCAACTGTGACATCCCCAATTTCTCGGCCAAAAAAGACCGATTTATTTATGCTTTGTTTTTAAAATCAGAGTGATCTTTTAAAGAAAACAGTTGCGGAATTTGTTCCCAAAACAAAATATGATAAAAATTATCAAAGCATTTCTTTAAAGAAATGTATTTTCAATATATAACAAAATCTCGGGATGTCATGTTCCGATACAGACACATAAGCATAAACAGAACTTACATTATTCACACTAAAGATTTTACATCTCCTTTAATCTCTCCGTGAAATATATCTTCGTATCGATACCTGTGATACAAAGAAAACTGAGTGGGTCAGGCTTGGGAGCCTGGTGAGCATTTAGGGTTTTCAACCCACAATAATATAATTATTATATTCAACCATCAAACAGTCAACCCAATTACCCATCCCCATTATCTTCTTTATTTCTTAGGATTTTACCCTAAGAATTCAACTACCCGTCATTCATTCATTCCTAAGGATTGACCTAAGGAATTAGCACAAAATCTATTGCTACATAAGGCACATCTACCAACATCATCCTTTAAGCGCCTCTGCCAGGATTACGCCATATACTATGAGGCGCGACTTCCAGGTTTATGACATTCTCTTTTAGGCACATTTGCCGACATTATCCTATAAGCGCATCTGCCAGGATTATCCTATAAGCGCATCTGCTAGTATTATGACATTCTCTATTTGGCGCATCTGCCGACATTATCCTATAAGCGCATCTGCTAGGATTACGACATTCACTACTTGGTGAATCTACCGATATTATTCTTAAGCGCATCTTTCATACCTCATCATTTTATCACATAACAGCTATCTCATGTACTCATGTTCTACCCAACATATTTGTAGATATAAAATGCATATACAATTTAACTCATTTAAAAAGAACTATAGAAAACATCCATTCCACACTCATCTCAAATAAATAACAATATATAAACACATAGCACATATTTTATAACAAATATTTCATATTTATGTGTTAGAAGAAAGTAACCACACGTTCACCCTAACATATACTTAATACATTCAAACAATACTTGTATTATACCCGTGTTTATGAAAAGGACTATACACCCACACATATAAACAACTTTATATTATACACATAGCACGTATTTCATAGCAAATACTTAATATTAATGCGTTAGAAGAAGGTAACTACACACTCACTTGATCAGAAGATGATCGGACAACACTACGGCTTGTAGAAGTAGTATTCTTCGGTAGATTTGGATGATTTTCACAAAAACCGGACTCCTCGCGGGCAGAGCTTCGGCTAGGGAATTGCACTACTCTGGATCTTCAGGGCCTCGGGATTTGCTTCGGAGCTCGGGAATGATATCGGGGCTTCGGGATAATTCTTGCACGAAAAACAATGCAAAAACGCGAGAAAAAGGGAAGAAATGAGCAAAAGAATTGGCTGCCCTCGACATCCTTTTATAGGGGGCTGAAACTCGAATTACGCTGGGTGTAATTCTAGTTACGCTGGGCGTAACGTGGATAAGCCCGGTGACTCCCCCCCCCCCCCCCCCCCCCCCCCTTTGAATAATATCCGAATTTTTATTTAAATTAAATATTTTAATTATTTAATAAACTTCAAATATTCATATCTTCCTTATACGAGCTCCGTTTTCGACGTTCTTTATATGCCCGCGTAGGTGAGACTACGATCTACAACTTTCGTTTAGACTCCGTCGGCTAATTTTGAATTTATTTTTAGTAGGCCGGGACAGGAAAACTCCGTTATAACTTCATAACTTCTTCATCCGATGTCCGTTTTCGCCTATCTTTTTATCGTTTCACTACTATTAACGAGATCTTCGATTCTCTTTTAGATTGTTTCGGCTAAAAACCGCTCGATCTCAAATCGAGTATTCGGGCTGCATACCGCTAAGTCGAAACTTAGAAAAATCATAACTTCCTCATACGAAGTCAGATTTGGACGTTCTTTTTATGCACGCTCATGGTTTAACGAACTCCGACTTTCGTTTAGATTGCTAAGGCTAAATATCACTCTAACGTAAATTCACTTTTTACGTCATTCAACGGCGTGTCGGTTTTGTTGCGAAACTTCGACAGGTCATAACATCTTCGTTATAACTTGGATTTTGGCGTTCTTTATATGCACAGAAACCTTGTGACATATACTACAACTTGGTTAAGATTAATCCTTCTAAATAATCTTCCATCAAAAAGTCATTTTTGATGCTTATCGTCTCTAAATTGACTAGCCCGAATCTACGTGCATTATATATATATATATATATATATATATATATATATATATATATATATATATATATATATATATATATATATATATATATATATATATATATGCCGTTTCTAAAAAAAATAAGCAATAAATCGACTCAAACAGGTTTTATGCATAATGGTATGTGTATAAGGGTATTGATGAATTCTAATATACCATTCTATAGGACAAATAATGAAGTGTTGATATTGGTGAATGTGTTTTTAATTTTTTGTTATAAACTTGAAAATTTATGTTAAACGGATTTGTTTTCGTATTGTCATGGGCCTTGAATAAGTTTGGACCAACCAAGTAGGAGATAGTGAAGTGGACTAGTATAAAGAAATAAGCTGTATCATCATATAACCGTATTCATGGAGATAACCAGGCCCAAAAGAAATTAAGTTTGTGGGATAAGTTATAAAATTGTCTAATAATAAATAGAATAAAGAAAACTAATTAATATATAAACTAAAAGAAATATTAATAAACAAAAATTATTAAATAAAAAATAATTATTAACTTATTTTTGCATGAAAATTAATTAATTTATTTTTCATAGTTTTTTAATCAACATAATTTTAGTTTTGTACTTTTTAATTAAGTATTTTTAGTATTTACACTTAAAATATTATTTAATTTTAGGTTTCGTAATTTCTAAACTATTAAATATTTTACTTATGTAATTTTCTAATTTTGAATTTCTAATGGATGCAATTTATTAATTTATTTTCCAATAAAACGTAAAAGAAATATATGAAAAATGTGAAAATAAGAGCTATATATTCAAAATGGGATATTGATTCGGTAATCTATTGAAATTATAATATTGTATGTATTTGAGATAAAGTTACATAGAAAATGTAATTATGATATAGTACTCATTTAAATTCTTATAGAATTATATGTATTGAAAAAAAAACTGCTAGAAAAATTAATTATATTACAAGTTCATGGTAGAAAAATTTAGAATAGTGTATAATTGCATTTGCATGATTAATCATTATGTTAATATTATTGTCCTAAAAGACATGTCATGGTGTTAGGCGTGATGTACCCGTTACGAAAACAACAAAGACATGTCTGTGAAGTTTGACGTCCAAATAACGTGTGAAAATGAGTGTTATCGCGTTATGAAGCAAGTTCTTTTCAAGGCGTGAGTTTTTTTTTTGATTTTTTTGTTTTTGCTTTTTTCATTGGGCGTAAAACAAATGAGATTTTGTTAACTTTTTTATATTAAATAATAATATATATTTGATATAATTCTATTATTCTATGAGTTATCTTTTTAATGTATATTCAATTGTCATGCGTTGAAAAAACGTCATTACTCACCAAAGCTTGTCATAACTTAGGTTTGACCTTGATGTCAAGATCACGTCTCACGTTATTAAGAAGCTTGATTAATGTTATATGCAAATGTCGAAATTAATATGCAGAAATAATTCATTCAATTCTAAGTTTAAGTTAATAATGAATGACAAAAATGCATGGATCGAAATTAAACGATGTCTTTGTGACGTCGAGTAACGTGTCAAAACGAGCGTTAAATAAGATTTTGTTAACTTTTTTTATTTTAAATAATAATATACAACGTCTAAAAACTTGATATATTTGATATAATTATATAATTCTATGATTTACCTTTTTTAATGTATATGCAATTATATACAATTGTCACGCCTTCAAAACGATATTACTCACCAAGGTTCGTCATAACTCAGGTTTGACCTTGCTGTCAAACTCACGTCTTACGTTATTTGCAATTTTGGTTAATGTTATATGCAAATGTCAAAACTAATATGCAAAAATAATTCATTCAATTCTAAGTTTAAGTTAATAATGAATGACAAAAATTCATGTGTTGGAATTAATCGTGAGTTTTACATATTACAAGCTAGGAATGAGCATACGACTCATTGAACTGGAGCGAACAAAAAAACCAGGATTGGACCCAGATATTCTTAAAAGTGAACCGGTTTTCGAGTTTTGTTTTTTATTATAATCGGGTTTCGGGTTTGCAGCGGACTGGACCCTAACTGTACCAGGCTAGACCAAAAACCAAAGGTTATTACCTTTTTTACTGACAAACATTCATTGAATTTACACACAAAAAAGTATATCGCTTCAATCGGCTCTTCCGTAGTTGGCTCTTCCCTAGTTGACGTACACTATTGTTTTTTTGGGTTCGTTTTTTTTTTTTTTTTGAACAGCAAAATATATTGAAAAAAGCAGGAACCAGCAGTGGCTGGTTATTGTACAGAACCAAAACAAGAATGATCAAAAACAAAAACAAAACAAAATGAAGCTAAACTACAAGGCTAACAACACCAAGTATAAAACGCCAGATTGCTATGACTAGAATGTTATCATTAAAGGAAATTTCGCCCACAACACCCATCGAATAGTACAGAACCAAAACATCACCCTGAGAGGTTATGTCAACATTCTCCAACCCAGCATCAAGGGCAAAATTGTCAAGATTCACCCTTTAAAAAATTTGGAGATAACCAAGAAAGACTGGGAGTTACACACTTTTAAAGAACCAACTATCCACACATATGCAATCACGCTACCCATAGCAAGAAACCGACCGAGGACAAATGGACAAAGACCACATCCATTCCATGAATTCCATAGCAAAGGCAGGATCAACAGAACAAGATTGTTTCGGAACTTCAGCTTCTGAAAAACACAACCAGACTTAAGCACAACAACATTATGCGATCATAGCTAAGGGACTTGATATTGCTCCTTGATGACCGATCCATTTGAGACGACACTCCAGAAAATTAGGAGGAAAACGAATCTCATAACAACCAAAAAAGAAAGAAACATACTCACGCCCAAAGGAAATACCCGAAACCACTCACACCCATGAATGAAGATACACGAAGGAAGTGCAACTACTTGCAGACAACGCACCTACAGAAGACTACCCATAAGAACGAAAACACACGCCAAACGCACACCTGTCTGCAAGAACGCACGCCACAAAACCCCAAAGTACACTATATCAGCCCCCCTAAACACGTGAACATATAGATATGGGATCAAAACGCCAATCCATCCAACCGATTGTATTATTTTTTATTCTGGAGCTTATCCATAAATGAGATAAGGATTGAATTTCATTTGACAAACCTTTATGAGAGCGTATATCATTGGAATGAGCCTTCAAGTTCCTGTGTTTCCAAATGATCCAAAGATACACCAGCATGATGGCCGATTATATTTGGGTAAGCCCATTGTTATTAGAGACGTTGTTTTTCCAGAAGAGCAAATCAGGCACTGATACCAGCGAATTAGGGAGAAGATACCACCAGAATTTGAGATTACTCCACACTTCAGTTGAGATACTACATGATAGGAATAGATGATCTACTAATTTTGTTACTTGATTACATAGGACACACATGTTACTATTTCCAATCCCCCGTTTTAGAAGGTTCTCTCTAGTAGGGAGCCTATTGTGGGCTAGCCCCCAAGCCAAAATATTGACCTTCCTTGGGACTAGGTTATTCCAATCCCATTCTACCGGAGACTTAGGTAAAATAGAATTGTCAATGTGAAATCTTAAAGTGGACACCGTATATACTCCAGATGATTCCAAACTCCAACTCCACGATGGCCGCTGATTAGACTAGGTCTCTATAAAAAGGCTTTTGAAGTCGATATGATCTTTCAAGAGGATTGCAGGTAAATTTGCTATAGTGCCCCAACAAGAGCCTTTGCATTTAGCCCTAGATGGGGCATTAAATCCACCATCACTACCGTATATTGCCATGATCACTGATTTCCAAAGCTCCTGCCTATCATTCTTGAACACCCACCACCATTTTCCAAGCAAGGCCAGGTTTTGGGCTTTGAGACTACCAATGTTTAGACCTCCATCTTCAGTTTTAGCGAGAACCTTTTCCCATCCGATCCAAGCCATTTTTTCGTTCTCTATTGAACCACCCCAGAAGAAACACCCTCTCATTTTTTCTTAGGATTTTATCACTTTAACTGGGGCTTTATATAATGAAACAGAAATGTTCCCAGACTTCCCAACACAGATTTACATAGAGTTAATCTACCACCGAAGGAGAGTGTTGAAGCCTTCCATTTAGAGAGCCTGGCTTGAAATTTGTCTAGTAGTGTGTTCCAATGGGGATTTCTAGACATTGTCGCCCCTACAGGAATTCCCAGGTAAATGAACGACAAACTACCAACAGAGCAATTGATACTCCTAGCCACCATTTCGATTTCAAAGCTATGTATCCCGATACCAAACAACTTGATTTTACGTATATTCACCTTAAGTCCGGATGCTAATTCGATTATTGGTCGATAATACTACTAGGCTATTAATCTTCTACACTTTATGTGCAACAAATATTAAAATCACGTTGACATTTTTAAGACAAAATAAAATTTAAAATTAAACATGCGATTTTCAAAAAACCACACCGACCAAACTTGTAATTTACCGTAAGTCTTAATTTTTATAAAACCAAAGTAGATAAATAGTATGGACGTTTAACAAAAAGTCATATGCTTAGTTTCCAATATATATATATATGCTTAGGTTATTTTGTTTTTACTAAGTATTGTGTGCCAGAATGCACAAATATGGACCAACGGATGAAATTAATCAATGGACATGATTTGAGAGTGTATGATATTACAATGGGGGTAACATGTACCATATAATCACACAATTTTTAGCAAAAGGGTATTTTGGACAAATAACTACATTTATAAAAGGAAATTTTCGGATTTTTAGGGATGATTAATTCTCCTAATTTAAAAAAAAATATATGAATTTTTTAATTAATTCAATTTAAATTTTACTTATTTTATTCTACCAGAATATTTTTTGTTAGAATGATACTCTTTCAGAATTTTATTCTAATAGAATATTATTGATGAAAAACAAAATTCTTGAATCATATGTTGAAAAATAACAAACATTCTAATATATTCTTATACATCCGAACTTAAATACAAATTCATACATATTCTTACAGACTAAAAGTCTTATACATTTTAATATATTATAAATATTCTAAAAAAATATCAACAAAAATGAATAACATTCTTAAAAAATAACAGCATTCTGCTAGAATACTCTCGTTCTCCATGTTTTCTTTATTTTCCACATCAATGGCAGCCCCTTCAAAGCCTAAATCCAAAAAAAAAACATAATCAACTTTAAAATAGTATAACTTTCAGTATATTCTAACAGAATAAAACTATAATTCTAACAGAATGTGTTAGACATTAAAGACTTTTAATTTATTCTAACAGAATGTACTCGAGTCACTTGATCAAGTATTCCCTGAGTCATCTGATCCAAATTATCGACTTAATTAATCTAATTACAATGACTACATTGTAGCTAACATAGAGGACAATACTTTGGAAAAAGGTCAACTTATTACAAGTTAGAATGTGGTAAATATGACAATTCAAAGATCACAAATGTTTCTGAACAAAGAGTGCTAAAAATACAGTTGTAACATTGCATGTTCGAAGGACTATAACTAAACCAATATTAATCAAATTTAAATGACTTCTGAACCTAACTTGGAACTAACACAAAGGAGAATATGCAGAAACAAATTTCATATCATTCCAAGCTAGTATGAGAGAGATATGATAACTCAAATATTAAAAAAAAAATTGGCTGAAATATTTGATTCAAGCATTTTAACAAACATTTGGTGGACAAATCAGATGCACAAATCTTTATTTAAATCATCGTAGTCATAACTCATATCAAGAATCAATTAGTTGTAACTTGTACGAATTATGAGTAGTTAACAACCATTACCAAACGCTCGTTCATGTGCTTCGTAGATTCAACTTCATAAAAAGCCCAAAAGCTTAAAAAAATAAAAAGAAGGAAGATTGATTACATATGATTACCATTACAGACTGTTATTGCCTGAGAAGATAGGGAATTAAGCATCAAAAGCGATGATGAAGGGAGAACAGTTCTTCCATGATTTCTAGGACGGTCAACCGAAGATGACGATGGAGAACTCGAAGATGAAGTGAACCGATTTGAACATCTCCTTAGTTTCGTTTTAATTTCTGCTTCATTAGACACTTTGTGATCTTCAATTCCAACTTTAGTCGAATTTATACTTGCTGGAACTATATAGTTGCACAGGAAACCTAATCATCACCAGAAAAAAAAGTGTCAGGAATTTCATTCGATCGCAAGAGAACCAACGTGTACGATTATGAACTGAAACAGTTGAAATTAGTTAACAACTTACCGATTCTAGCTAGACGATTGATCCAATTCGGTATAGGATTTCCAGTGAGTTGGAGACAAGCATCATTGCAGAAGTGATTGCAGTTTCTAGTGATTAGGTTATATGAACTCCCTGTGTAATCTTGAGATAGCATTTCCATGAATCCTCTCACATCTCTTAGACTCATCTCCGTCCATCCTGACATTTTCTTCGTGCGAACACAACCGCCTGTCCGGGATCTGCCTTCTAGAACCACGACTTTAAACCCTAGAAAAATCAATTGCCTTGTTGCTACTAATCCAGAGAGTCCGGCGGGTGTAGACGATGATTTTTAGAGAAAAGGGGGAATCGGTGGTCTAATTTAAGGGATTTGATCCATGAATCAAGGGATTTAATTTTGGTTATTATTTACTTTATATGCAAAATTACATATTTAGCCTTATCTTGATTATTTAAGAATTAATTTTTTCCTGAATTCCTATTGGTGCATTTATGCACACAATAGTTGTCAAAAACATTTGAACCTATCTCTCTCTCTGTCTCTCTCTCTCTCTCTCTCTCTCTCTCTATATATATATATATATATATATATATATATATATATATATATATTTGCAAAGATGATCGGAACCAAGAATTTTGATATGGGGGTACTGAAAGACCCTGACTTTCGTATTTCTGAAAGATCCAAACTTTCATACTTGACAATATAGTTACTCCAAAAAATGCTACTGGCATATTCATAAAAACAATATTTTACATTGATAAAGTGATTACAAACGATTGGATACAAACCAAAAATTACAAGTTTATTATTTTACATAACTACCCAGGAATCTTTTATTCGTATACATACATGAATATTAAATACAAAGAAATAGTATTAACTATTATAAATCTTCCAAACATAGTATAAGACTATACTGGATGATTATCACCTGCATTTGTTAAACATTGAGAGAGATAAGCGATAACGCTTAGTGAATTCAATAAATAGATACAATATAATCTTATGCCTTATATATACTAATATAACAGAAGCAATGGGGGAAAAAGAACAACAATAGCATATGTGTATCATATGTTAGGCTTTCAATATCGACTCATGATCAAATTCAAAGATTTACCATCAATGAAACTTAACGATTTCAATACTTGATACACATCAATAAAACTTCGGCCGAAATGGCACAGAAGACATACAAATTTCTGATTCATCATTCTGATAGATTTTAGGTTTTTACGCCTTGTTTAGCATTTTGGTAGACTTCAGGTTTTCACGCCCTGTTTAATATCTCGGTAGATTTTAGGTTTTCACGCCCTGTTAACTTTTCTGCCAATGCCATTAAATAGAAGTCATTCACTTACGGGGTACATGCTCTACATGGCCAGAGGCTTCGTACCATTACCAATGTGAATCGAAGTCCTTTCACTGATCACATGGTCAAAGGTATTACTTTGCTATCAAAATAACAGAAAACAATAACACAGGAAAATAACTCGGAATAATAACATATCAATACCATTCTGAATCTAAGTCCTTTCACTGATCACAGGGTTAGAGGTATAGCTTTGCAATCAAAATAGCGAATAAAAATATCACGAAAAGCATATAGCACATATAACACATAACATACAATTGTTCCTATATATTGAACTCACTGTGAATTAACCGGAGGTCAAAATAGTAATTTGTGCAGCACTTCGTTACTATAAATAACTTTCTTCTATAAAATCGGGAGCTTTTTTGAAAACCGGGCTCTGCGAAGCTAGAGCTTTAAACCGAAAAGTTAAATTTCTCGGGGTCTTCGGGCACTTCGGGGCGTTTTTCGTGCTTTAAAAATGATATCGGGGCTTCGGGGGAAGTGGAAATAATAAAAATATTGAAAAAGGGGTGAAATATGGCAATTTCCAAAGTTTACCCGGGAGGGAGATCACGCAGCCACTATATATTGTTGCGAGGGTCGGATCCGAAGCAAGGAGGGAGAGGCACGTGGCTCGGATCTTCGGCCGAAGGAAGAATACGCAGCAGAAGCAGCGAAGGCCATCGAGGCTCGGATGTGAGGGTCGGACGCCTGCTGGCTCGGCTCGGACGGCGACACACGTCGCACCTCGGACGCGCCACAACTTTGGAAGTGAGGAGTCACTGTACACGCGTCGGAGTCTCAGCTGCATAGTGCATCGGTGACGCAGCTGCTTCGGACACACGGCCTACTAGGATCGAGGGTGACGTGGCTGGTTCCGGATAAGGCTTATGCATGCGAATTTCTCGAAAATTGAGCCCAAATCTTCTAAAATCCATAACTTTCGCATACGAGCTCTGTTTTTTACGCTCTTTATATGCACGCGTAGTTGGGAATATATTCTACAACTTTCGTTTAGACTCCGTCGGCTAATTTGGAATTTATTTTTAATATTATTATTTTTAACTGACTAGGACAGGAAAATCCGTTAAAAAATTCATAACTTCTTCATCCGACGCCCGTTTTCTTCAGACTTTTTACCGTTGTACTACTATTGACGAGACCTTTGATTCTCGTTTAGGTTGTGTCTGTTAAATATCGCTCGATCTTTATTTCAAGTTTTTAGCTGTCTACCGCTATTCAGAAACTTAGAAAAATCATAACTTCCTTGAAGAGCGCCAAAGGAAGCGTTATCATCATTGAGCATGAATTTCATTAAATGTTCTTCGTCCGAGGGTGGTTGGAAGGCATCAACACGTGTTGAACTTGGAGAATCATCCAGAATGATTGTAGTGTCACGAGCTTCTCCTATGGTAATGGTCTGGGCTAGATTCGAAGAGGTAAACTCTTGGTCTGTTTCTTCATCGATGGGAGCAGTGAACACCGTATTGCTCTAAATGGCCCTTTTCGCATAGAGATGAGAGTCGATTCAACTTGAGCTCGTGTCAACTCCGAATGTCTAATATGACCCCTGTCAACAAAATCATTCCAATCATCGTCAGCAGTACCTGGTCGTCCTTTACCTAAACTAGGTATCATACCAATTAGGGCTCTAGAAGTTGGAGGGACAATCCCAGTTTCTGATAACTTAGAAACCGAGGCAGGGACCCCAAATTGTGCTTGTGTAGAAACAATAGGAATGTGTGAAATGACAAGTGGGTTTATTCCAGGGGGCTACAAAGAAGTTTTGTCAACACATGTACCATCTTATTAGGAAGATGGGGGTGGATTATGTGGAGACTTCCCATGAGTGTGTGCATGTGGTTTTGAAAGTCCAAAGGGTACTTTGGAAGAGTGGCCAGGTGGGTTCATTGGACGTCCAAAGTTAGACGGAATGTCATTGTGTGATTCATTTTGAGAGGAACCACTGACTTTGGATCTCTTTTTTGGCTGGAGATTTAGAAGGAGAAGTTTTTCGTTTAGCCGTCTTTTTCTTCGTACCAGCTAGGTTGTTTACATCCGAGGGCTGAGGTTCATCCGAGACTGGGGGCAGACTGTGTTGGGACCAACACAGTCGAGGTCTCCAAATAATGTTTAAGAAATTGTGAATTAGATGTAAGATCTTCCAACATATGTTTAGGCAACCTACGAGTAGGTCCGAAAGAGGACTAGTTCAGAAGCCTGTATGTTTTAATAGATTTGAAAGAGAGAAATACCTCTTTTGGTTCAGTGTTGATGGGAATTGGCTCTCTTCTTTCCATGCGAGTTGTTGAAGTGTAAGAGCCCAGAACCTCGAGCTGGAGATCTCATTTGGCATTCGCTTGATACAAAACTTTTGAAAGTCTTGCCATAGGAGTTCGGTCAGATCGACTGCATTTTTCATTCCTGAATAGATGTTGTAGATGACGTACAACCAATCCTTGCTCATCGTGTCCATTCCACCATGCTTGCCTGATAAACCTCGAAGAGTGAGGTGCATCAACACGGTCCAAAGTCCAGGAACTGCTGGTTTCATGAATTTCTTTTCCTTGAACACTTTATTATTCCCACTTTTATACAAGAACATCTGAAACTCTTCAGATGAGGTTGTTGCACATGGAAACCCTTGGGGTTTTCAAGAATCCCAATTTCTTTAAGGAATGTTTTCTTGGTAACAGGAACGATTCTATCCCTAATGATTTTAGTCTCCAAAACTATATCTTGGATTTTGATCCTCTCAAAGGTTGTGTGAAGGATGTGAACGATTCTATATTGCATCTGCTCACCAATTGCCTCAACACCAGCACCTGAGCCTAAACCAGATCCCCCTCCACGATTTCTCATCACCATGATGAAAAGCAACCATACAATAATCAAAACATACTCACAAAACTCCTCATCATATAGGCTTCCTAGATTCTCTGTGACTCTCCATGATTTGAGTATGGATCTTGTTTATTCAATAGTATGGGCCTAATACTACCTTTCACACCTATCCATACTTTCCTCAGGAATTATCCTGAATCCTCTAAGTCACCTTCTCAAACTGGTACTCCAAGTACTGGCTATACAATGCATATGTAACCACTAAAACACTTCCTAGGCTATCCTAGGTTCCCGATCTCAACCTACCATCAGCTGCTGAATAACTCCCATTAATGTCAAGTAACTACTTCATGAATAAAATCACATGCAACAAAGCTTAGATAGTTTGTAACACCCGGAATTTATAGGGGTAGTTATGACAATAAAACATCAATTCTAAAGGTCAACTCGTTGAGTTTAAGGCAAAAACTCGACAAGTAGGAGATATGGGACATGCGCATTTTAGAAGATCAACTCGACCACCTTAACCCCATAACCTGGCCTCATTTACAGCCTCCATCATCCCAAACCCTAGCTACAAAACCCTAATACACTTTCGAGAGTTTTGAGCCATTCTTGGTGCATTATTTGTAGTTTTGAATAAGAAGACACTTGAAGAAGGAGCAAGGAAGGGTTGAAGAAGAATAGATCCAAAAGTCTAGCCTCATTTCTGGTTCATTAAAGGTATAAAGCTTCTATTTTGACTAATCAATGTTTAGATCTAGTTTTAGAGTGATTTCTTTATGTTTTGGTCAAAAAATACTAGCTCTTGGGACTTAGACGTCCCAAATGATTATATCATCAGATCTGGAACCATGGAGGGCTTTCATGGCATAAAGGTGCAAACTTTATGGCCATAGAAGCCCAATGAAAGCTTTAGAATGTTATTTTGGCCTTTTAAGCTCCAAAAGGCCATGCATGGAGAGAAAGGTAGAGACTTTATGTGTTTATTTAGTCTCTAAGGTCCATATATCTGTTTGTGCATCCTATCTTGAAGTATTGATGGCTTGTGGACCAAGATTGAGGTCCTTAAGAGTTAGGGTTTGAGCTAAATCCATTAAGGAAGGGTACTAATGGGTAAAGATGGAAAATTTACCCTTAAAATGAAATTTTCAGTATGTTTATGAAGTATGGAGCTTAGATCTGAAGAGTAGTGACTTAATCCATTGAGAGGGAATAACATAATGAAGCACTCGACGAGTTCACATAGGAACTCGATGAGTTGGGTCGGGTGTCCCGATTCTATGGATATGAGGAACTCGATGAGTTGTGAAAGAACTCGACGAGTTGGATCGTGAATTAAGGGTTCATGATTCATGGAACTCAACGAGTTAATGGACCAGCTCGGCGAGTTGAGTCAACCCAGGATTTTGACATTGACTAGAATGTTGACTTTGACTAGGATGTTGACCTTGACTTTGACTTTAACCAAAGTTGACCCTTAAGGGATTTATGAGTATTGAAGGGGTAATTAAAGGAAATCTTTTATGTGTAAGAATTTGAGTGGAGATGATTCAGAGCCGAGGGCAGTTCAGATACTTCACAATATTTGAGGTGGGTCACCTTCCAGTAGAAGTGGGTCGAAGGCACCAATGTCGGCCCACTATTAGTTGTTTATAGTTGAGATGATTGTCTTTGTGATAATTGGAGGGCAGGTCGGGCACCTAGATATGCCTGACAGGGGTAGGTCGGATAACCTGGTATGTATGACATGGGTAGGTTGGACACCCCGGTATGCCTAACAGGGGTAGGTTGAGCACCCCGGTATGCTCAGCAGGGTAGGTCGGGCACCCAAATATGTCTGAGAGTATGTTTATTGTATGGTATGTGGTATGATGGGAAAACTCACTAAGCTTTGTGCTTATGGTTTTCAGTTTTGGTTTCAGGTACTTCTTCGTCGAAAGGAAAAAAGTCGGCATGACTGCAGCGCATCACACCACTATTTATCCGCATTATGATGCTCTTGGGATTTGTACTCTGACATTATTATGACTTTTTTTGAGACATATGACTTATGGGTGTTTATGATATGAGATAACTCAATGATGTTTCTAATAATTTGTTTTATGAATTATTTAATTAAAAATGAAATTTTTTGTGGTAAATTTTAGGATGTTACATAGTCCTTCAAGTAAAAGACTCAAACCCACAATGGTTAGGCTCAAACAAGAGCTGCGCAATAGGGCTAAATCCATCACTTTGAGATTATTTAACCTTTGTAGCATGTGACTTAACGTATTCACTTCGTGGTTAACTTACATCAATAAGGGTCCCACAAAGCATAAAAGCAAGTAGCAATCACATAGTAACACTCCAAGCCACAAATCAAATAAAGATCTTAATCTCACTTGCTACTACCATGCTAGGAACTTTTACTCTCACTGCTGGTTGCCTTATGCATGAAAATTATACACAATACAGGATCAAATAGTCTGTCGAATAAAAGACTCTAGCCTGTGAACACAACCAAATGAGGAACAAGAAATAAGGCCAAATTAGTCATTCTAGGGCTATATGATCATAACCGTATACAATTTTTAAAGCATACACTTAGCAATTACAGCTACTAATACATATCCCCAAACTAGCATAACATCCAATGCTTCTTAGGCTATAAGGCATCACATATCAGGCCAGTCTATCATGAAATTCCTAAAAGTATCCCTAGCTTTATCCTAGCATGAAAACATTCATATCATATAATATATAAACATGTATGAGTATTTTGAGAATCACTTACTTGATCTCAGGTGATTACACGCATCACACCCCCTTTTTCTTTACAAAAGTGTTTTTCGAATTTTTTTTTCTTTTAAAAGGATTATCAACTCCTTAGTTTGAGTTCAGTCACACCCGAGAGTGTGCCTGAATCCCTCAAACCAAAGCTTTGATACCAACTTCTAACGTCCCGAAAATCCAAGGAAAATTTTTCATTTTTAAAACAATAATTTATACAAATTGTTCTCAAAACCATTCAAGATAAAAATGACATTTAAAAATCAGAGTAAAACTGATCAATGTGAAATGAAACTCTAGGGGATGTTGTGTAGTCACGTTGGGCCCTTCATTTTCAAACTGGAAGTACTTGAAACCATAAACATAAATCGTAAGCACAAAGCTTAGTGAGGTCCCCAAAATACCACATATCATACATACAATAGAGATTGTTATGTGTTAACCATAGTCTTCCCATTATTCCATGAGCCATTTCATGGTCTTTCCTTGACAGGCCGGGGGCCAAAACCCTGGGTCTTACAGACAAGTGCCAATAGCCACCTCCTTGTCTTCCATACAAGTATCATAGAGACAACGAGCATACTATATACATCAGCCATGTCCAATCCCTGGTCTTGCATATAATTTTCCGAGAGCCATCTTCGGGTCTTTTATACAAATAACAAGGGCCACCCCCTGGTCTTCATATATAACATAATCCAATGGGCCGATATTGGTGTCTTCTACCTCGAGTACGGTACCGAGGTTCACGTAAATCACGATGCTGACTAAAACCTTGCACGATGCTGCACCGATCACCAACAACAACTCTCAACGCCAAAAAATTGGTGCAAAACACCTCCTAACAGTCCACACAAGGAAAACCCTAAGTCTACCTTTTAAAAATAGAGATTGACCAAAAAGTCAACCCATGGAAAAAGTCAACAGTCAAAGTTGACTTTAGCTGACCACCACGTCGTGGCCTTCAACCAACAAAACATATGGGAAATTCCCAGTCAGCACGTTGTGGCGATCTATGGCCACAGCTTGAGCACTAGGTTTCCAATAGCCTAATGGATTAAGCTGCTTTCCTCGATTCTAAGATCTCCAAAACTCAGATTTGGTCCAAACAATAGTCCAAATGAATAAAGTTTCCAACTCTATCCATTAAGACACTCAAAGAGTGAATCAAGATCTCAAACCCTAGGTCCAAATAAAGCCAAAATCTATAATGGCTTAGCCATTAAACCCTTAAGCCGAAAAATTCCTTAACCATAACTCTTCCAGAAGCTAAAGGGTGGGGGGGGGGGGGTACCAAAGGTCCATAAAAATGATTACTTGATGGACATGCACGCCCCATGCATGTCCTTAACTCAACTTAGATCAAATGGCAAGAAAATGGCCTAAAACTCACGCAACATTCACAAATCATAACTAAACTTTAGATCCATAAGATATGATGCTCAAGGGACACTAGAGAGCAATAAACTTGCTAACTTTATTCCATCCATTCACTCAATCAAATTTATGAACCAAAAAGGGATGAAAATAACGTAGATCTAAGAGAATAACTCAAAATTAGAGACTTGGATCCTTACAAATGGTCCAAAAGGTGATAACAAAGATGATAAGGTGTTGCTTGCTTGATCCTTGCACCAATTCTTCCCCACTTTCTGTCACACCCCCAAACCAAGGATGGCGGAAACGTCCAGGGGTGGAGGACTTCATGTACAGTATCACAACAACGTGTATAATAGTGCTCAAAGTCAATACAACCATCATAAATATAATTGAAAAAGGTACACCAAAGTATATGTTTACATGTTTCAAAATCAATTACATTATGATGACAAAAATAAATTGTTGACGGTTTAACGTCCCATCCTCAAAGCGCTGAAGTTTTCCTGTTTCACTGATTTCCTGAGAATACAAGTAGTTTTGAAAGAGTGTCAACAATTAAGTTGGTGAGTTCATAAAAGTTTTGTTTGGAGTAGAAACCGTTTTCCTTTTTAAAAATCGATAGAGTTTGATCTCCAGAAAATCCAATATTTTCTTAGTTAAGTGTAAACAGAATATTCCTATATGATGTGTTGCTGAACCCTAGATTGACCCGTAGATTTCCCTATAATCGTCCAGCGTATATAAGTTATAAAAGATTTAAGTTAGATAAAACGTTGAATATAGTGGGTCTTCCCTAGGTCCACAACCCAACGAGGAACAGGAGATGAGGCGGGCACCACCAATTCTAAGCCAATCCAGACTAAATTCTTGTATGACTCAAGCATATACGCTCAACGATTATAGTTGAAGTCTAACAATGCGAAAAATTTAATGTGGACTTATACCTATACATATCATAGTTCATCGGATAGTAATAGTGATTAGTGAGCATGAACTATGCATATTATAGCCTATCAAAAGTGGTGGTGATGGTGAATCTAACCTATACATATCATAGTTCATCAGATAGTAATAGTGATTAGTGAACATGAACTATGCATATTATAACTTATCAAAAGTGGTGGTGATGGCGAATCTAACCTATACATATCATAGTTCATCAGATAGTAATAGTGATTAGTGAACATGAACTATGCATATTATAACTTATCAAAAATGGTGGTGATGGTGAATCTAACCTATACATATCATAGTTCATCAGATAGTAATAGTGATTAGTGAACATGAACTATGCATATTATAACTTATCAAAAGTGGTGGTGAATTCCTTTCTTGTAATTAAGTTCATAGGGTAGATGAAACATAAACTATACCTATTATAGTTTATCACTTTGTTTGTAATATATATATATATATATATATATATATATATATATATATCTATATATATATATATATATATATGCCATAACTATACCGAATATAACTAACGTGTTCGTTTGTGGGGGTATAATGGCTTAACTATACTTATTATAGTTTATCATAATTATCCATAGTGGTAATAACTCTTTTGAATGAGTAAAACTTTAATAATGTGTTTGTTATGTAACATAACTCTAAACTATACCTATTATAGTTTATTAAATATTTGTGTGGGTAGTGAGCATAAGCCCTTCTTGTCTTAATTTACCAATGTTTATATTTTAATGGGTATAGCCTTGTAATATCATTTATATATTTACCATACTTGTGGGGGTGTAAATCCATTTGTTTTCTGATGTATGTCTATATAAGAATACAAAATTGTCATATATTGCAACTACACATAATCACATAATGATGTATACCTTGCTCAACATGTTACAAGGTGAAATGAAATTTTATAGTGTTTTTCTGTTAATAACTTTTTCTGTAACTGTTATTGGAAAAATTGTAGAAAAATCATAAAATGTCCAAATCAAGTTCTGTAACTTCTGAGAGTTTGGAAAATGAGTCTAGTTTGTTCATAATTTTTATTATAATTTTTAATGACTTCTTACTTATGTGAAAAAGTCCGTAATCACAGACTGGTCCGGATTGATGTTTGAAATGATAGGCAGTTTTGTAAAAATCACCATAAATTGTAGAAAAATCGTATGGAGATGTGCAAGTAGTAATTTTAAAGCTAAGAAGTGGAAATACATGCACCTAAAACAGTTTTGAAAACTAAAATGTTTAAGTTGTCCAAAACAGTCCGTGAATGGGGTTGAACTTTTCTGATGAAGGCTGTTAGAAAAATTTAGTTATGTTCTTGGTGTTTTAACTTGTATTCCCCCCCTAAAAACTTGAGAAAACATGAAAATGTAAGGGTATGAACTCACCTTAAGTGTTTTCAGTAGATGATTGTTGAGGAATGGAGGTATTTAACTCAAGAACACTTGGAGATGCCTTGAAGATTTTTGAGAGTCTAGCATCATAGTTATGGAGTTTGTATAAGCTATCAATGTTTTGAGTAGAATGAAGTGTAAAAATCACAAGGAGGATGAATTACACTTACCAAGAGTGGAAGAACACTTGATGATCAGCCTTGGGATCTTGAATTAGAGAGAAAAGTTGGAGAGAAAAGTTGGAGTTGGATCTTTGGTGGAATGAGAGTGATTGAAAGAAAATGAGGAGAGAGGTTGAGTATTCAGCTCTCAAAAACGTGGGAAAGAGTGATGATTGAGTGGAAATGACATTGATGTGACCTAGGTAAGGTGGGGAGGTGTAGCTGGTCATAGAGTGGGTGTGGGAGTGGTTGCTTGTGTCATAAAGTAAAGCAAAGTCAACACTCCACCTCTTTGTACTTTACCCACTTGCTTTTATTATTTAAATAAAGATTTTTATGAAAATATGATTAAATTGTGAATATTTAGGGTTTATTATGTTAAAATATGATTTTGGGTGAAAACCCCGCGTTAAAATAATTAAAAACGGGCCTTAAACGCGAATTTAATCGAAAACCGGGAGAGAAAGGCTTCCCATCGAGGCCTCTCGGTCCTAGGCCGAGGTTCGGTCCCTGCTGAGGATTGTAGCCGGAAGCGAACAGAGGGAACCGAAGGGGCGAGGGGTCCAGTCCGAAGGCTCGGTCCGAAGGGTCAGAAGCGAAGGTGAGGTTCGGTTCGGAGCTAAAAGGGCGAGAATGTCAGAACCGAATGAGCTGTAGTGAACAGTACCTTCGGTTCGGTTCAGCAGCCTTCTTCATCAGGATGGTTCGGTTCCTAAGAGGGGTTTCGGTTCCTAAGAGGGGTTTCGGTTCCTAAGGTCCGTTTTTCGCGTAGACTTCCGTTTTTGGGCTGTTTTCGCCAAATTCGAGGGTCGGGATGCCCTGAGTGATTATAGAAAGTTGGGAGAGATTTCGAGAGAGATTTGAGAGAGATTCCACATACTCAGAGAGATTTGGGAGAGATTTGACATTCTTGGAGAGATTTCACATACAAAGAGATATTTGGGAGAGATTTCACATACTTAGGGAGATTTGGGAGAGATTTGACATTCTTGGAGAGATTTCACATACAAAGAGATATTTGGGAGAGATTTCACATACTTAGGGAGATTTGGGAGAGATTTGACATACTTGGAGAGATTTCTCATACAAAGAGAGATTTCACATACTTAGAGAGATTTGGGAGAGATTTGACATTCTTGGAGAGATTTCTCATTCAGAGAGAGATTTGGGAGAGATTTCACATACTTAGAGAGATTTGGGAGAGATTTGACATACTTAGAGAGATTTGGGAGAGATTTGACATACTTAGAGAGATTTGGGAGAGATTTCTCAAAGAGAGAGATAAAGTGAAAACGATTGAGAGAGGTTTCATTGGTGACCTTTTTGAGTGTCCGGCTTCGCACTGCATGGTCCGTAAACCCCGTTAAGCCTTGTTTAAGGATCTTGCACACTCCCGATGAGTATGTAACATTGTTTTATCGGTTTGGCTCTCCACATACCACCGTTTTAGGTTAAGGAGATCTAGATGTACGCACTTTTCGATTTATGATCTCTCATTAGAATAGAGAGTTGTTTAGAAATTACTTAACGTAAACTCTAGTACTCATGGCAAATTGAGTTGACCGGTTTGACTTGTTGACTTTAGTTGACTTTGACTTGACTGAAAATTGACGGTTGTCACACTTTCTTTCAAAATCACCAAAACCACCAAGAGGGAAAGGATTAGGGCTTTTATGAGGTTTAGGTGGATACAGGCCGAGAAATGAACCCTAGAATCGAGTTAGAGGGGCTTAAATACGAAGGGAACCCTAAAAGAGTCATGGATTCGGGCTTGATCAGCTGCCACGTCGTGGCCTTCCTTGGCCACGCCATGGTGGTCCAAAAGTATTCATGCAAACAATTAACCATTTCCACGTCGCGTCCTTCCTTGGTCACGTCGCGACATAGAGTTTCCTTCAAAACTCCATTTTAGGTCCTTGCTACAATTAAGTTTAGCTAATCTGGACACGGGTGTTACACACTCATTCGGTGTCCATTTTCAACATATATTTTATCTTTGAACTCCTATTAACGAGATCCTCAACTCTCATTTAGATTATTTTGACTAAAAGTCGACTGATCTAAAATTTGATTTTTAAGCAAAATGTTGTTATGCCGAATCTTAGAAAAATACAATTTCTTCTCACGAAGTCAGATTTTGATGTTCTCTATATGCACGCTCTCAGTTTAGCGACTACTATGACTTTTGTTTCGAAATCTTAGGCAAAAAAGTAACTTATCAAAAATCTACTTTTTACAAGACGCATAGTCGTGCCGGTTTAATCGCGAAACATTAAACAAGCATAACTCCTTCATATGAAGTTTGATTTGAACGCTCCTTATATCTCCGAAATTCTTATGACGTATATTACAACTAGGTTAAGATTATTTGTCGTAAGTAATCTTTTATCTTCGACGCGTAATTTAATTTGATTTATTTTATTATTAAATACACCTAATATCCTATAGAACATATAAACACATAAATATATGAATATACTTTTCTTATTCATTCATAAAAAGATTACAATGGTTGACTAAGGCGATTACAGACTATGACTTAATCTAGCAGGAAACACGAACATTACACTTATGAACCTAGAGTTACTCAAACTCCATCATATAACCAACAAATGGACCAAAACTAGCATTAAATCCTAGATTTAAGCATATGAAAACAACAAGATCCAAACTTGAAGACTTAAAAAGGTCTAGAAGATGCTCACATTACTAGATCTAGTTTGAAACACACCATCTTGCACTAATCACTCCTTCTTTTCCTTTAAGATGCACAACCGAAGGCTCAAATCTTAGAATCTCAAGCGAGAGAAAGAAAGAGAGAGAGAGAGAGAGAGAGAGAGAGAGAGAGAGAAAGAGAGAGAGAGAGAGAAAGAGAGAGAGAGAGAGAGAGAGGATAGGGTTTGCTATCGAGTTCTATGGAGATGGAGATTGGGAATAGAGTAAACCTCAAACACTTCATTCATTAAATAGAGCTCAAAACCCGAGGCCTAGGGTTTCAGGTTGTGGCGGCCACCGTGCTGCGAAACACAAGGCAACCATGCCGCTACTGAGGTGGCTACGCTACATAGCAGCCAAAACCCCTAATTCCTTTAGGTGTCAAACTTAAACCCTTAATGCTTGAGACTTTATCTTGATTAAATTAAAGTCTTGCATTGTCAAAAAAGAAACATCCTGGAATCGGATGTTATAATTCTCCCCCACTTAAGTTGGATTTCGTCCTCTCAATCCGCCTTGGCTAAAATTACAGAAAACAACCTGTTACGCAAATCCTTAAGACTCACCAAACCATTCGTTGAATTGATGCATCGGCAAAAGGGTTCACAAGGCTTCTTGGAAATGAGACAATGCCACTGTTACAAACCCAATCCAATTGTACTAACACAAACCATGATACTTACTTCTCTCACCACCGACGATCTAATCAAATCCTTAGCGACACCATTCAAACTGGAAACTTCTTCACCGTAATCATGAACAAACCAAACGATAGGCTCACAAGACTAAGAACCAATCGGTCTGAAACCATAGAGATTATACTCAAAGATTGATGATCACCTTTCTGGTATATATATATATATATATATATATATATATATATATATATATATATATATATATATATATATATATATCACAATCCATTTAACTAAGAACATGGTTATGCGCGAAGAAACGAGCACTCAAAACCTATTGACCATGATCACCAAAAAAATCCCTTAATTGGAAAAGCATACCTAGAACAGCTTCCGTATCTCACTTGACCTCCTGACGAATCATCACTATCACACTGCTCCAACGAGCATACTAATGAACGAGACATAACCTCACGACACATCGAAACAATGACTCTGATATCACTTCTAAAATAATCAAGAAAATCACATTTATAAAGACACAATGATTAACATGGTTCGGTCAATATTATCAATATCCATATAGTAGGAAAATGTACTCTTATTCACAAATTTAAGGTCGTACGTTATACCCACCACTAATAACTATAGTAGTGGGTGTCGCATCATCACCATTAACTACCATTAAATCTATAGCAAACCCACCACTACCACACCACTCCACATCATTTTTTTTTTCTTTCAGTTAAAAAATACAATAAAAAATGGGGTCAGTTTTGTTAATATGCAAAAATATATAGACTGAAACTGACAATTTCTAAAAGTTTTGATTATCTCTTTCCATCTAAAGCGCAAAACCCGTTGCATGCACTGTTCCTCCTATTTCCATATTGGCCATTTACGTTTGTCGTCTGCACCACAATTGAGCATGACTATGGCCGACCAAGAAAGGTCGGGATGGTTTGCACTATGAACTTCTGTGGCCACATAGACCACGACCTTACTCGTTCTCGGTATACCAGATGGTTAAATGTTAATTAATTAATTTAGAATGATTATTAGAAAGAAATAAAAATCATTTTTCTAATTAATTTGACGAATGGAAATATGAAATTGGTATTAGAAAATGAAAGTGATATTTTTATTTATGGTTTTTGATTCATGTTAACAACTTTTTTTAAATAGATAGATAAAAAACACAAAAAAATATCACTCTCATTAAAAAAAGGATCGACTTTGGAAATAAAAAATACGTCAGCAATTTATGTTTTTCCTCTCACATGTTATTTATGGTTGTTCTTCCAAACAATTCTATAAACACATGTAACATTAGGTTGGACGGTGTACTAACTGAAATGAGTGGGGGGAAAGCTTCCTCATTCTGGAACACTCTACTATGGATGAATAAAATAGGGTGAGGGAAAAAAACAAGGGGAGTTTATCCCTTTTTTTTCTTCTCGTGTGATTGATCAATATTATTTTTATTTTTATTTTTTTAGCTTTTTAATATTTATTAAATTATATATACCTACTTCAGAATTATAAATATATATATATATATATATATATATATATATATATATATATATATATATATATATATATATATATATATATCAAAATTATGGTTTTTTAATTCTTAACAAAATGAGTATAATATTTATATGAAATATATTTAAAAAAAAATGAAAGCACACACTCTAAATAAAAATGAAAGCACGCACACTCTAAATTTGGTAAGGGAAAAAAAGTGAGAAAGAATGTCATGTCATGCAAAAAATGAGAGAAACTTCCCACACACTTTCAATCTAATGATATTTTTTTGCATCTTATAAATTCGTTATTCATAATGTTTGAATTCTTTATAAAATTTAAACTCAATTAAAATTTACATTTACATTTGGAATCACCTAACCTTTCTGTCATAATTCAGTAAAAGTGTTTTTTAAATTACCATATTTTTAATTTATTAATAACATAATCAAATTAGTTACAAAAATGCAAAGTATATTTAAAATCTTAACTTATACTCCCTCCGTCCCAATATTATTGTCCACAGACAAAAAACACACAGATTAAGAAAAATATTAATTACCACTAACTTTATACAAGAAAATGACAGTTTTGTCCTTACTTTGCATTTAATGTTTCATTAAATGCTTAGTTGGTTAAGTAATAATGAGGGAGTATTTTGGTAAAAATATTATTTATTTTTAGAAGTGGACGATTATTTTGGGACAAACCAAAAAGGAAAGATGGACTATAATTTTGGAACGGAGGGAGTATGTATTTTCAAAATAATAATAATAATAATAATAATAATGACCTATTTGATAAAACTAGGTAGTAGTTGGTGATGATAAAAATAGTGGATAACTTAGCTTTTATTTGTTATATAAATTTTAATATAAATAGTTTGAAAATTTTTGAAATATATAAATTATATAAAAAAACAATTATTTAAAAAGATAAATATATAAATATTTTTTTTTTAAGTCAATCTTAAAAATTAACTAAAAGCCTTAAGATTTTTTTCTTAAATGCTTATGAATAGCTTTTAAATTGATAATATTTTTTTTGTTAAATATTCATTGTCAAATCGCCAAATGCAACCAAAATATCTTTTTGATTTTGCAAATGTATCTTAGTCAAAATTAATTTTCAAGTTTCACGAGTTTAGGACATTCAAACAAAATTTTAAAGATGTTAATTATGTAAGAAACTTAAAAATCGTTTTAAATATTTGATAGTTATTAAACAATATAAAAATTGTTTTTCATACGCAAACGCGATTGCACCTTCTTGCCTTCTCTCAAACTCACACCGCCATGTTAACCACCGATCTCGCCACCATCTTACCTCGCGTGCTCATAGTATCCAGACGAAGCCTTCGCAAGAACAAGTTCGTTGATTTCGTCGGTATATGATTCTTCTACTTCGTTTATTCTTCTGATCAATCACTCATTTTCATTTTCTCATGCAACCCCAATCGAATCACGAACTTTATAATCATCGTCTTTTTCTCATGCATGTCCACATTCCTTTGATTAATTTGAAGTCTGTTTTTCATGATTTATTGTTAAATAGTCAGTCCTCACTTCGATTCGATTCAATTTAGTGTTCAATTCCACGAACTACTTGAATCCATGTTAAGATTTTCAGTGCGAATTTTGTTTTTCTGTGACCTAATAGTACTTTTCTTACCAGGTGAATATCATCTAGATCTGATTGTCGGATATGGAGCTGTTCCAGTGATTGTACCTCGAGTGACCGGAGTCAACATGTTACTAGAGAGCTTCGAGCCAATCCATGGAGTTCTTCTATGTGAAGGCGAAGACATCGATCCATCACTTTACGAATCAGAAACAACGATTCTATCACCCGAAGAGTTGGATGAAATCAGACTCCTCCATTCCAGCGACACCACAATCGACAAAGAAAAGGACATTATCGAACTATCTCTTGCAAAACTCTGCTTAGAACGAAACATTCCTTACTTGGGAATATGCAGAGGTTCACAGATTCTAAATGTAGCATGTGGAGGTACGCTTTACCAAGACATTGAGAAGGAAATAGCGAAAAACTCTCCACAAGTGAAGAAAGTGAGTCATATCGATTATGAAAACTACGATGGACATAGACATTTGGTCAAAATTGTGAAGAACACCCCTTTGCATCAATGGTTTCACGATTCTCTTGAAGATGACAAGATGGAGATTAAGGTCAATAGTTATCATCATCAAGGGGTTAAGAGATTAGCACAACGTTTCAAGCCCATGGCGTTTGCACCAGATGGATTGATTGAAGGGTTTTATGATCCAGACTCTTATAATCCTGAAGAAGGTAAGTTTATAATGGGATTACAGTTTCATCCTGAGCGAATGAGGAGATTAGCTTCAAATGCTTCAAATGAATTCGATTATCCTGGATGCCCTGCTGCTTATAAGGTGAATAGAATCTAATAATCTTCTCTTTCAATCAACTTTTTTTCAATCTCCGCCATTGTTGACTGAATTTTCCTTTCTTTAAAGGAATTTGTGAAAGCAGTGTTGGCATATCAGAAGAAGCTTAACAACATGTTGAAAGTAGAGAATTCTTTAAAGCTTGATAAAGATTTGGAACAAAGAAGAAAGGTTATTGTTCATAGCTTCTCTCTTGCAAGAAACATATACACAACAGGTAACAATTTTCATCCATCTGAAGAGTCTGATCTCAAACCAGGAGCAGAATTTCTTGAGGTAATGTATATACATGAACTAAACCACCATCATAAAAACTCATATTCTTCTCTTCACTCAATCATGGAGTTTTTTTAATCGATTTCAGTCAAACACAGCGTTAAGTTTGCAACAAGAGAAGAGGTTGAAACAAATGGGAGCAACAGTAAGAAATTCGTCTTCTTACATGGAGAAAATGAAGCTAAATGAAGAAAGAGAGAAATTAGCGAGAGTTATGATGGGGAAAATGACAGTTGAACAGTTATCTGATTTATCTCTATTCTACCACATGATGGAGAAGATAAGCTCTGAAGTGTTAGACAAAAAGCTTCAAGATTCTTCAAGTCTTGATCGATCTTCCTGATTCAGACACTTTTTCAACTTATTTTTTTTCATCCCATTTAGTCTCTCAAAAGAATAAACAAAAAAAAAATTATGATTTACATTTACAGTAAGTCTTGTAAAAAAAAAGTCATGGAATCTTATAAACTTACACTATTAATATATTAATAGATTATATATATACTTGTATATATAGCTTAAAACTACAATCCAACACTATAAAAGTCAACGAGTCTTGAAGAATCAAAAGTCAACATGAAATCGACATAAGAACAACTCATAGCTATTTTATCATAACTCATAAGTCAACTTTATCCTATCTTTGAAACCATCCAAGAATCTATCCATTTCTGGGAATTTCACAACCCAAATCCTCTCTAATCCTCCATGAATCCCAAATATTTTCTCCTAAATTTTCTTACTTTGATTGTTCTTGGAGAATGTTCAACCACCATAGACAAATTCTATGCAACATGCAATGATTCCTTCACTTGTGGGACTATTTCGGGCTTCCAATTTCCATTTCGGAGACAAAACGACCCCACACACTGCGGATACCCGGGTTTTGAAATCAACTGTGATGAACATAACCCACCTACCATTACCATCAAGAACATGACTTACCGGATTCAGAGCATCGATCCAACGGTCCAGATTTTGAAGATTGTTCGAGAAGATATGATCGAGTCAATCTGTCCGCAAGATCAAGTCAACACCACCATGGATTACAACCTTTTCGATTACAATTCCGGCTACATGAACATGAGCTTTCTTTTCGGGTGTCCGGATTCTTGGAACGGAATGGGAGGTGGGTTTGATTTGTGTGGTAACAATGGGGGTAAACCGGTCTTTTTGACGGTAGGGGTACATGGGCCCGGGGATTGTGGAAGTAGTGTTGTGGTTCCCGTTCCGGTTGAGTTTGTGGACCCGAGTGCATCCGGTCGGGTTGTGGGAAACGGGTTTGAGGTTAGGTGGAAGGTGGATGATGAGGTTTGCACTGGGTGCAGGCAGTCTGGTGGACAGTGCGTGTATGATAATAGTACACGCCTGACCGCCTGTAGCTGCCCGGATCAGGGTTTTTTGGCAGATAGTTGTGACGGAGTTAACAAAACTCGAGACGAGTCATCCCCGTCATCAAGTAAGAAACTATTTTTTATTTTGTTTTTATGAAAATGAATTATATTTCGGCATAGGTTATTGACAAATTAGAGGTCCACATGGACTATGCAACACTGACTAGAAAAAGCCTAAAAATTTTCAGTCCAGAAAAAACCCTGATCGGCTTCTGGACTGGTCATTTCAGATACAAAAATTAGTCTATTCAGCTGGACAGTCTGAAAAAGTTTGTAAGCTTTGGTCTTTTTATGTATACCTCTAGCCAAAGTATGGTAATGATAAGAAACCTAAGTTTTGTTTAGAAGGAGAGTTCGATTCAAATTTAAGCATGGTGGATTAGAATTTACGGTAATTAATTTGACCACTTGATGCTGGTTAAGTGAAACAGTTAAATCGGGCCAAATTTAGAAATTTGGTCCTTCGTCTTGAGTTGAGTTTAAGTCCCCTAAAATCTTGACTTAAATGATATTTAGAATGTGTAAGTAAATCATTTAGAGTGAAATATGTTATTTAATAAGTTATACAAATCAAATATTTTGGTCTTTTGAAAATTGACGTGCAAAAGTATATGTTTCTTATGACTTAAGAATTAGAGTTCACGTTATACATGTTTATCTTGACGTGGTTTCTCATAAGTATATCTTTTTAGTTGTTAATATACTTACTCAACTAACGCTTCATTATTTTAATATAGAAATAGCGTTTTAAAATGAAATTAACTAAAATGAACGTTGCATAAATTATATATATTAATAAAGTAGATATTAGATTAAAAAGCCTGCAAAATATATAAATAATTGTGGTTCTTCCCATGGTGCATTATTCAAATGATAGTTGTTGGTCCGTGGTAGATTAATAAATATTGAAAGACTTCTCATTTAAAGAATTTCTCGCGTAATTTACACCACTTTATCTTGTTTTAAATTTATGGCATTGTACTTCATACCAATTTATTTTTCTTTAATTTGACAAAGTCATAAAAAGTGGTTAAAGTCATAATTTTAATAATGACAAATTAATAACCAATATTGCTACCCCTACCCCCACCTCCCTTCCTCACATCCATTCCTATATCATATTTGCCTTTATATTTCGTTATAGATAATGCATATAATATTTGCCTTTATATTTCATCATAGTATTCGAGTTTGATATTTTTCGTTTTATGTCAAACAACTGGTATTTGTACTCAAACAATCCGTATAACCTAATGTATTCTATTAGATATTTATTCGGCATAAAGCAACAAAATCTCTCTCTCTCTCTCTCTCTCTCTCTCTCTCTCTCTCTCTCTCTCTCTCTCTCTCTCTCTCTCTCTCTCTCTCTCTCTCTCTCTCTCGTACGTTTGTCGTAGACAATACCACGTAAATAGATTGTATATATCTTTGTTTCCGCTTGCATTATTACTCTGTGTTAAATCATTTATCAAGTTGTTGAAGTGCTTAAAACCTAACAGCCACTGCCCGCCACCACCATCTTTCATTGTCTCCACCACCATGAGAACATAACCACCTCCCACAACCACCACATTGTCCTTCGCCACGACAAGAAGATAAACACCTCCGGCCACCACCACATCGTTCTTCTAACTATTCTCTTCAAAATCAGTTGTTGGAATTGAAACCCCGAGAACCATGACTTAGTTAAATCCATATATTTCGATCATCATTATGTGCACCATCGTTCATCAAGTATTTACCAATTATAATCGGAGGATATGTGTGCTATGAACTAACTTAATAAAAAGAAATTTATCAAGTATTTACCCTCTTAATTCTTACTAGACGTTGGAGAATCTAGTTCTCTCCAAAATTCTTCCCAATTCACAAAAGATGCCTCTACCTTATTTCTCAAGCCTACTTAAAGGACAACATACTAACAAATAAATTTCTAGTTTACCCCTCCATTACAAAAGGATTCCCCAACTCATGTCCCTAAAGAGCCACTTTGTCCTCAAGGTGAAAGGAAGGAAAGTCACGATGCAAGGCTTCCATGCATCTGTTTGAACATCCACTATAGGGAATGATTGATTCCCAATAGCCTTTTTCGTTAAATCAGAAAAAGGATTCTTTCTTTACTTAAAGAAAAAAAAAATCCAAACTACTATGATTTCTATGTAATTTGACCAATTGTATATTAATTTTTAAGAGATTAATTTTTTCCCACCATTACTTACTAATACTTTTTGTAATTTGTTTAATGTATACTTTTGAAGAACCACATGGTTTTTTTTTCTTCTTTTTATTCATTTTATTTCGGTTTTCTTATAACTTTATGGATGACATCTTCGTTTTGTGATTAAAATAAAACACATGGAAGATAAAATCAACAATAACTGACTGAAAAATCGTATATTAATTTCGGGGCCCCGAATCAAACTACTCAAGTTTCGGATTTTTCCCGTTAATTTCAAAACTTTTGTGCCACTTTTTGGCCGATTAAAATGGCGCTTCACTATTACAATCTCTCCCAAAATGCCTCCGCCGTATCTCTCCTCCGCCACCTTCCTCCTCCTCTTCCTCCTCTACTCCAGCCACCTAACCGTATCTCTTACAGAACCCACCTTCCCCTCCTTCCCAGGCTGCGACGGAACTTTCTCTTGTGGCAACATCCACAACCTCAGCTACCCTTTCACCGGCGGTGATCGACCCGATCACTGTGGTCCACCTGAATTCCGACTTATCTGTACTACAAACGAGTACCCTGAGTTAATCTCCGAACCAGTTACTTACCGGGTTCTCGAAGCTAACTTGACCGGAAAAACCCTCGTACTAGCCAGATCGGACTTATGGAAAAATCCTTGTCCTACCACCTTTCTTAATTCGACTCTCGATTCGAATTACTTTGATGCTGATGGCGTTGAGAATGTTGATCTCACCATATTCTTTGGATGTAGTTCGTCGCTCATGCCTATCCAACCACAACACCGGTTTTTTTGTGATGTAGGTGGTGTGGATCTTACAGATTCGTACTTTTTAATCGGGAATGTTCCTATTGAACCGATATTAAAGATGATACACTGTTTTAAGGGTGTGAGGACTCCGTTGTTAAGAACTGTTGCTGATGATCTCAATCAAAGTATGTTGACTCTTGCAGAAGCTTTGACTATGGGTTTTCAGGTTACCTACAGTAATCCGTTTGATGAGAAGTGTTTAGAGTGTGGTAGGTTGCAAGGGCTTTGTGGATTCAACGTTGCTACAAGCCAACCCATTTGTATTTGCAACAGTAGTATATGTAACCCACCAGGTGTTCGACATAATGCCTTCTCATATTATATCACTCAAAACCAACTATTACAATACATGCTTATCACATTCGTTATATTTCCCAAGTGGGATATTTCAATCTTTTATGGGTTTTATCTTTTAAGTAATTATTTTGATAGGATGATTTGGAAGCTAATATTTTCTTGAAATTTATTTGCAGGGAGTTCAAGGAAAGGATCTGTGATTATAAGTATGGATTCCATTCTGTCACTAAATAGACTTAAGTTTCTTTCCTAATCATTGTTTCAAGTAACTAAATTTTACTGTTTTTTTTCTTTAAATTCTAGTCCTTTCAACCCTTGGAGCAATTGTTGTAGTTTTTGGTGTGGGATTGGGAATCTTTGTTTGTAAACAAAGGAGGAAAAGGCGTAATAGAAAAGAAGCATCATCCTTAAAAACCGAGGGCAAAGGACTAACGAGTTATACCCAATCTAATTTCAGTTCTAGCATCCCTTCATATCCTTCACCAACAACTAAAGACTTCACAAATTGCTCCTATTTTGGAGCTCAAGTTTTTACCTATGAAGAACTAGAACTAGCTACCGATAATTTCAATGATTCAAGAGAACTCGGTGATGGTGGTTATGGAACTGTTTATCATGGTAAAATCCTATACTCCTTAAATGCAGTAAACATAGAGTCTCACATCAGCTAGACACACAATCCTATCTGTCTGTATATGCCTATGTCAGAGTCCCACCTCTCTTTTCAAGAGAAAATCAAGAATTTCACATATCTAAACATGGTATTAGAGCTAAAATAGATATGTGAAAATCAAGAATTTCACATATCTATATATATACGTCAAAGTCTCACATCAGCTAGACACAGTCCTATCTGGCTTTATATATGTACGTCATAGTCCTACCTCTCATTTCAAGAGAAAATTAATCAAGAATTTCACATATCTAAACATGGTATTAGAGCTAAAATCAACACATATGTGAAAATCAAAAATTTCACATATCTATATATGTACGTCAGAGTCTCACATCAACTAGACATAGACCTATCTGACTTTATATATGTACAGAGTCCCACCTCTCATTTCGAGAGAAAATAAAAAATTTCACATATCTAACATGGTATCAGAGCTAGATAAAATCAAAGACTTTACATATCTAACAGAACAAATCTTGAAATTTTCTAGGTAAGCTTCTCGATGGGCGAGAAGTAGCAGTGAAACGTTTATACGAGAACAATTTCAAACGTGTACATCAATTCATGAACGAAATTGAAATCTTGACAAAACTTCAACACAAAAACCTTGTGAAATTATACGGATGCACATCAAAACGAAGCCGCGAACTACTACTCGTATACGAATACGTTCCAAATGGCACAGTAGGCGATCATCTTCATGGAAAACTATCAAACTCAAACTCAAATTCAAACATGTTTCCATGGTCTATACGCCTCAACATCGCCATAGAAACAGCCGAAGCACTAGCCTACCTCCATGAATCCGACATCATACATCGCGACGTAAAAACCAATAACATTCTCTTAGACAAAAGTTTCAAAGTCAAAGTTGCTGATTTTGGTTTATCAAGATTGTTTCCAAACAACGCGACACATGTCTCAACGGCCCCACAAGGGACACCTGGCTATGTGGACCCCGAATACTACCAATGTTACCAGTTGACTGACAAGAGTGATGTTTTTAGTTTCGGGGTGGTTTTGATTGAGCTTATTTCTTCTTTACAAGCCGTTGATACTAATAGAGATAGGCTCGATATAAACTTGGCTGCAATGGGGGTTAGTAAGATTCAGAATCATATGTTGGGGGAGTTGGTGGATGAGAGGATTGGGTTTGAGAGTGATGGGGAGGTGAGGCGGATGGTTACTTTGGTGGCGGAGTTGGCTTTCCGGTGTCTGCAACCGGAGGCGGATATGAGGCCGACAATGAAGGAGGTGGTGGAGATTTTGAGAGGGATTCAGAATGATGAAATGAATGCTCAGAAACCGGAGGTTGTTGATTTTGTGGTGGAGTGTGGGCTCTTTAAGGATCATAATACACAACCACCATCCCCGGAGTATGGTGTTACTAACAAATTGGTTAATGGGTCGTTGCCAAATTCTTCTGATGGTTGATAGAACTTTCTTGCGTATTAAGAGTTTGGTTATGCACTGTGTTTTGAGTTTTGTTACAATCATGATCACTTTTTGGTATGTGACTTTAGTTTTGATGTTCATTAATTTAAATTGATCAAACGTAAGAGAATTATACTAGTGCGACGTGTGTGTAAAGTAAATGCAATGAATGAACAATATTCACTTGTGTCACGTAAGATTCTTGTGTATATATAGTATCGGATTAGGGCCTTTTAGCCATCTTCAATTTATACACTCCAGATCCTCGTCTCCATTATATGCAAAACATGTACCTAAGATATATATCCATTATAAAAAGAGAAATTAAATATCATCCTATCTTTTGTTTCTATTTTCTTCCTACCTATTTAAGATGATGATAAGTGTATAAATTCAAAATCTCAATCAAATTTTATATTAAATTTAATGACATGTGTCACCATCTAAAATAGATAAGAGGATATTAGGAACAAAAAGTATGAGACTATTTAATTTCTCGTTTGGTTCGGAGTAACTGATCATAACAATATTGTCTCGTACGTGGCAAGGTGTATACAATAAATTTGGAAAAAAAAATAATCTTGGAAAAAAAATAATAATCATTCAACAGAAGAGCATATATTATCCACTACTAGAAATGAACTCTTTCCGACAAAAAATACATCCGAAAATATGTCCCAGGAACTTTTTCGGAGGGATTTCTGACACTTATTCAGCAACATTTGAAACAAAGTACTTATGGTCGGAAGTTCCCTTACTTTTCTCATACATGTCATTTTGCTTGGGTTCCGAGAGACTTTTCTGATGGAACATAATTCCAAAGCAGCATTTCCGAGGAAAATAATTCCAAGGCATTTCCGTGGAAATCCCTTTTTTAGTGACACTATTTGGAAGATTTGGATAGGCATTTCCGAGGGAGGATAATGACTTGAAAGGGTAATAAACTTTTGATTTTGTTCATACTTAGTCAATAAACTTTTTTTCATTCTCTATTTGTCACTAAACTATTGAAATTGTTCATATTTTACCCTTACAACCGGTCATAAGGGTAAAATGTGAACAATTTCAATAGTTCAGTGACAAATAGATAATGAAAAAAAGTTTAGTGTCTAAATATGAACAAAGTTTAAAGTTTGTTTCCCTATAAAAAAAAGTTCAATAACTAAATATGAACAAACTTTCCTCTTGTATTGTGGTTTAGCAAATTATGTATTTTTGTTAAATTTTAACAATATTTGTTGATTAAGAAATCTATGAAAAGAAAAACCCCCAAAAAAGGTATAAAAAACGAAAAACAAAACCAACAATATATGTATAAGTTTTATGTTATAAAACTATGCAATATTATATGTATAAAAATTATCCTAATATTATATGTATGAATTTTGTGTTGTAAAATTATGCAACATGTATATTGACATACATTAAACCATATACATTGGTTATAAAAAAATACATATGTACATTGATACATTATATATATATATATATATATATATATATATATATATATATATATATATATATATATATATATATATATATATATATATATTGTTATACTCAATGTATTGACATACATCATATTAGTATATTACAATTAAATAAGATATCGAAAATGAAAGTCAAGTTGTTTAGAATTTAGATATTTTTAATTTACCCGAACAATTGAGTTATATTTGAAATTGTATTTTCTTAAAAAATTTGAATAATTATTGAAATTTATGATTATTTAACTAGACATGTAGAGTTAAGTAAAACCGTTAACATGTTTTATGAAGTGTTGCACCCAAACCACACCATCCATATTACCTTTACAAAAAAAAAATAGTTATATATTCAACAATTAAAACGGCGTTATTTTTTTTCTTTCAAAAAAGTCATTCATAATTTTAAAATGTTTTAGAAAAAACAATTCATATTTAAATAACTATTTTAGTCATTGGATTTTTTTAGAGGGAAACGAACTTTCGACTTTGTTTACATTTAGTCACTAAACTTTTTTTCATTATCTATTTACCACTGAACTATTAAAACTGTTCACAATTTACCCTTATGATCGGTTATTCATATAACGTATTAAAAAGTTATGCATTTTGAAAGTTTTTTTACAATGTATTCCTTATATGTTATAAAATTAAAAATAAATTTGAATTAGCCGACGAAGTGTTAATAAAAGTTAGTATTCCTTGACAGGTGGTGTAATATGGAGCTTCCATGTCACCAGGCGCAGTGTACCCTTCGGATTTTTCTATATATAACTTGATTTTCTTGCTTATTTTTCTCAATTTTCTTCCCAAACTCTCCCAAAACTTTTCCTGCATCCCGAGGCCCGAATTTAGGAGTTTTCTAGTATTAGTAGCGAAGCTTTGGAGCAACGAAAGGTCCAATAAAAAGAGCTTTCGGTATCAAAGTTCTACCCGAGCAGTTTTCGGTTTTTCGCTAGAAAACCTGTAAGTTGAGTTATACTTACTATGCTTTAAGTATAACTTATATTTAGTTCGTATTTGTTATTATGAACTTATGAATAAGATTTATGAGTAGTATCGGTCGTTATACTGATCGATCTACTTATGAGAGTGATGTCTAGACTAGATCACTGGGGTGTTTAAAGTGAATTTCCAAACTGTACATCTTTTTAGCAAACGGATCCTACCTCTAGAATGATCTTACTTGGTCATCCCTTATCTGATAGAACTCGATATTCCTTTGTAATTATTGATGAATTCAAATTACTATTATTATAGCCACAAATAATACAAACGATAATTGAAACTTAGTAATATTAATATATAGGTCTTTTAAATGGAAAAACTAAAGTGATAGACAAAGCATAGACTTAACCACAAGTCTTTTACCTACAATCAAGTGAGTGTATAGTTACTTTCATCTTATACATAGATACAAAATATTTAAATAATTAATTGATACATGCGTTTATTATGATATTTATGCTAGATAAGGTAACTTGACTGGTTTTATGTGTACTTGAATCATATATTGATAAAGTATTGATCTATTTTAAATATGTTACTTAAATTATATTGGGTAGAGAAGGGTTGTGAAAGATAAAATAATGGCGTGTAGCCATGACCATTCTATACTATTGTACTGATGAAACTAGTCATCTAGGAAAGTATATATGATGATCATTGACTATTCTAGATAGTCTTCTGGAACACTGACATGCTCATTGCCTATAGGTGTTAATGAATTGTGTGTTCATTCAAAGTACTCTATCCTCCCATGGTTACCTTTATTGACTTACAATGATCCTTCGTGCGTCGTGCATGCTATCGGCCAGGGTGACGTGTTGATCATTCACTGGTGCACATGTCGCATTCTCTGTAGTATGCCAGTGTGCCCCGCACATCTTATCTCTGTGCGCGAAAATTTATGTTTTCTTAAAAACTCCATATCTTCTCTGCATGAGCTCTCTTATTGACGAGTTTTATATCCACGTGTATCTATCAATGAGATCTACAACTTTCATTTAGACTCCGTGGGTAATTTTGACTTTATAATAAAAGTTATATTTTTAACAGGTTTAAACTGTTAAATTCCGTTAAAATTTTATAACTCTCTCGTATGACGTCCATTATCGACTGTCTTTATATCGACAAATTCCTTATCAAGAGATCTTGAATTCTTGTTTAGATCGTTTCGGCTAACGATCAACCGATCTAATATTCGATTTCTACACTAAACTGTAACGCTGAAATATTAGAAAAATCATAACTTCCCCTTTTGAAGTCAGATTTGAGCATTCTCTATACATACACTCTCGGTTTTATGACTTTTATTTAGATTACTTAGGTTAATAAACAACCTATCTCCAATTCACTATTTACAATACATTGTGTGATTGTGAAACTTCAAAAGTCTATAACTTCTGAATACACAGTTGAATTTTAGTGTGCTTTATGTGTACGGCTTCATATCGCAACTCTTACATTTCCCCTCAAGATTATTTTTCTAAAATAATCTTTTATCGAGATTTCCATTTCGTCGTTTATTGATAAACTACTAAAAATGACTTTATAATACGTAGCCTAGAACGCACACGACTAATGATAATCTTAAACGAGGATTTATATTATTATAGTTATCTATTATATATCTTAAATGTCTAGCCCGAAGTTGCGGGGGTTATAGTTATCCTGCTAGATTGATGGTAACCGATCAATTGGTTTAAAAGCGAGTTTGTAGAGATCTTCATTTGTAGGGTTCTTCATTTATTTGTAGTACAAATAAATCGAATTTGTAGGGGTATTCATTTATTTGTTCTACAAATCGACCTTGTAGAGGTCTTTATTTATTTGTTGTACAAATCAAGCTTTTAAATAACAATAGCATATCCTGAAAGGGTTATTATGCCCTTTTCGCTGACATGTAAGTGAGTTTTAACCATTACACTGACTTTGATTTATTTGTTGTACAAAGCGAGCTTCTATACCAAAATAACATCACATGGATCGGTTGGTTGACATTGCAACAAAATTGTAAATGTAATGACATAATTGAGAAAAATACTCGATGTCAAAATAAAAATTTTATGGTAATATAGTGACTTCTTGCAGTTTGAAACTCGGTGTCAAAATCGTGATTTTGGTAAACTTAATGACTTTATTGCAATTCGGGAAAAGTGGTTCCCCGGAGAATAGGAAAAACCAGTCATTTGGTTGATATTGCAACAAAATTGTAAATATAATGACATAATTACAAAAAAAATAAAAATAAAAAAATAACTCGGTATCAAAATCGAAATTTTGTGATAATATAGTGACTTTTTTGCAATTTACCCAAATAATGTAATATATAAGGTTTTTTATAATCTTAACACTAGGTATTAGACTTAAAAATTTTAGAGTAGGAAAGGAAGAAAATTTGAAGAAAATTACAAAGTGTGCCTTCGAATTCCATTTTGTAAAGGAAATCGGATCTTTCCCATATCCATCCGATTACATCCATATTTACCGTTATCTTATTTATTTGAATCATCATCTAGTTTTCTATTTTATCTATGTTTCTTGGAAACTTGTATAAATAGTCTTGGTGCTTTTTTTTTACAAATCAATGAATCAGTTTTTACCCCTTTATCGATTTCATTACATTTTGACGGAGAGGGAGAGGAGATACTGTAGCGTGATTTGATGTTAAGAACAGTACCAATATATTGTAAAATGTTAATGTGTATAATATAATTAGGCTTTGGTGAATAAAAAACTTATTCTAAATATAGCAACCCATTTAATTTTCTCATCTTCTAATAATGTAATTTGACTTCAACTTTGAAGTAAGATAATATCCTACAACTCCTCTCCCCTGTTTTAACTTCAACATAACCCATTTTGTTCATTGATTTCAGCCTCTAAAAATAGCATACATATCATCCTTATGGTTCCAACAATAGACGTAGATGGTATGTTTGCATCCCGGTCCCTGGTTTTCAGTTCGGGTTCCCTGTCCGCACTTACACTCATTTAACTTAAATGATTTTCCAATGGGAAGTGATTCGCAGGGCCTGCCCTAAAGGTGTGCAAGGTGTGCATCCGCACAGGGCCTCGGAAAAAATAGGGTCCGAATTTAACAAAATTATATAGTTAAGTGTGTGTATATATATCGTTTTGATCGGTAACAAATCAAAAATGTAAGTCAGCTTAGTCGGCAAAACCACATTTCTTATGCATATTGTTGTTTGATGTGGGTTCGATCCTCTCTGTTTTTCATATTTTAATGAAATTAATCTCTCTCTCTCTCTCTCTCTCTTTTTTTTTTTAAAATAAATAGAAGTTACATATCAGCCCCTCAAATTTAATAGTTAATTCTATTTAATAAATTAATTTCGGTAACTAGTTTGGCCTTCTAAATTTTTATAATTTCACATTTTGAGTAATTTAACAATTTTGTTTTTCATTTTTTAAATAAATAGAAGTTACATATCAACCCTTCAAATTTAATAGTTAATTCCATTTAATAAATCAATTTCCATAACTTACAAGTTTGGCCTTCCAAATTTTTATAATTTCACATTTTGAATAATTTAACAATTTTGTTTTTACTCGTACAATTTCATTGTGACCTTTATATATATATATATATATATATATATATATATATATATATATATATATATATATATATATATATATATATATATATATATATATATAAACTTACTTTTAGAGGCCTTTTTTCCGTGTTTGCACCAGGGCCTAAGATAACTCAGGACCGGCCCTGATGATTCGTATACGACAGTTTTTTGCCATACATAACAATTGATACATTATAAAGTTGTACAATACAACATTTTAAAGCACCGATTGTTGTGTATGTAGAAATTTTTTTGTGTACGAATCATCTCCCTTTCCCAATCAAATTGACTGGAATATGGATTTAAAACAATTTTATTGACATTCTACTATAAATATTCTTATTAATGAGTATATTTATAGGTACATAATTTTGTTTAATAGGTTAATGCACAAGTTCAATGCTTACACACTATGTCTTCTTATCATGTGTGGTAGCAAATTCAATTGTTTTGTTCATAACATGTTTTTAATATAAAAAAACTTATTGACAAATCAGAATTATAATTTATACCCCACTAATACTACACTACAACTCAATGACATTTCGAACTTTTTCTATAGCTCGAGTAATCAGATTAATCTTATTCTATAAAACAACCAAATTTCTGATTTTACAACATCGGAGATTAAAGTTCAAACATATGTAAAACTCATTCAAATTTAGAAAAAAAAAAAAAAAAAATCAAGTTACGTCCGCATAGATTTAGACCCAAAGTCTACTTGGAAACCATGTACATAAAAACAGCTTTATCGCTAAGTTACTAACAAGTCAACATTGTACTATCTTAAACCAATAATAAAACACCATAACCCCAATTAAATATCCATCAATCAACTTTTCAAACGTGGTAGTTGATGCTTGAGTGATTCCTAAAGCAATCTCACTCAAAAACCCACCCACTTCCCTAGTCTTCAACCCTATTCAAGATTCAGTTCAGAGCTTTACTACTTCACCTTCTCCAAATTCTCCATGAATCCCCGATATTGTATTCTAAAGCTAATCATTTTAATCATAATCCAAGAATGTTCGAGCAACTCAGCCGGATTCTATGGCACTTGCAACACTTCATTCAGTTGCGGGACTATCTCAGGCTTCCAATACCCTTTCCGGCGCCACCAAGATCCTACATACTGTGGATACCCCGGTTTTGAGCTAAACAGCTGTGAGGATCAGAATCTGGCGACTATCAACATCATGAACATTACATACAAGGTTCTGGGAATCGATCCAACGGCCCAGATTTTGAAGATTGTTCGAGAGGATATGATCAACTCAATGTGTCCACAAGAGCTAGTGAACACCACCATTGATCCCAAGCTTTTCGATTACACCAAAAGCTATATGAACATTAGCATCCTTTTTGGATGCCCACTTTCTTTTAACTTGATGGGGATCGGCTCTATTTTCTGTGCTAACGATGAACTTAGTCAAGTGTTTCTAGTTCCCGGGATACAAGGTCCGGGGAATTGCGAAACTAGTGTTGTAATCCCATTTCCAGTTGAGTTCTTGAAGTCAGATGTATTGGGTCGGGTTTTTCAAAAAGGGTTTGATGTGATTTGGAAGGTGGAAGGTAGTGGTTGCAGAGAATGTATCCAGTCGGGTGGCCAGTGCATTTACGATGATAATACCGTTCTAACCTTGTGTGCTTGCCCTGAATCACCATTTTTGGCTGATGGTTGCTCAACAGCTAACAAAACCGATGTCAACGCATCACCATTTGTATCAACATCAACATCAACATCATCAGGTATGCAACTCTATACCTTTGTAGCCCTTAATGTTTTCTTTAATTTGCATGCTATGTTTTATATGTCATTTTTTATGCAGTACCTTGTTTTCTTGGCATCTTATGGTAAAAGAATATCAGAATCCTCAAACTATTATATAATAATAATAAGAGCGATAGGGAAAAGGACTGGTTGATATCAAAATTTGGTTAAAATATATCGTGGAGGATGTATTATAGTGGCAGTTGGATTCCTTCGTCCTAGCGGAGAAAAACATTCATACAAATAAATGAAATAATAACAGTCTTATATTGTCGACAATGAAGCGCTCAATCATTTTGGGGCTCTAAACGAACCAAAAATTTAGGGCTCTTTGCCCTTTAGTATACCAAATGTTATAAACCCTCCCTTTTGATAAACATGCTGTTAGAACTTAGAACAAATAAATAAATATCACATTAATTAAAAGTGTTCAAACAAATAATTATACAACAAAGTAGATATTACCATAGATACTAAAGCATAACCGATGAGATACTCATGACAAACATCTGGACAAGACTTCCTTTCTCTTTGCATACAACTCAGACTATAAATAAGGCAAGTTTCCCAAGTTTTTGCAATTCAAAATCAAAATCTAAAAATAGTGGGGGGATTCTAGGTAATTTAATTACGTGTTGAATAGACACCTAAGATGAGGCATTTTAGATCTTGGCGTGGTCTTATGATGATAAAAAGCAACCATCGAAGTGTTACCCCAATTATGAATGTAATAATAATATTAACAAACATAAACCAGCTAAAGTTTTTAATAATTTTTAAGGCAAATCAACTGAAACAAAAGAATATATCAATATACAATTCATTAATGTGAAGTCACATGGAAGTTAGGCTTTCGAGAGTGATTGTTTGAGCAAGATTGCACACATGTGTTAGATTGGACACAAGAAACACAACTTGGTCATATAACAACTTTTGTGAGTTTCATTTTAAGAAAAACCGAATCTTTAATCAAATTTAACAATTTTCTTGAACATGTGTATTTGAATTCATGATTAGACTTTCCAGAATCATCAAAATTGAATCTTCAATCCTCATAAGCTTATTAGATCAAGTGATTAAGTAAGGGAATTGAAAATGAAAAACTTACATTATTGACGTAATTCAACACACTTTTGCCCAAGATCAAAAAACCCCATTTGTAAAACAAAATTGTCTCTAGAAATCAAAAAAAGTTCAGATCAATGTTGTGAAGTGTAATATATAAAAGAGAAAACAAGAAATGGTGATTGGTGAATACTATGTATGAGCTGAAATTCTAGAGACCATCATCATAAAAACACAACAAAAGACATACATTTCGAGAAAATACATCTAAGTACAACAGGAGATATCAATCACCCAATTGATTTTTCTATTTAAAAATACCAAGATTTAAACTTACTGCAACTGAGTACTAAACTTCAAATTCAAGAAAACAAACCCTGATTTGAACAATCGAGAATAAAAGAATGGAGATGGAAGAATAGAGAAGGTTGCGTTTCAGACTTTCAGTTTTCAAGAATCGATTGGAGGAGAACCGGAGAAGTAGAAAAGAAACAAAACACTACGTTGTTTGCGTTTTGTTGAAATCGAATTGTCGTTGTGGAATTGTTGGGGTGAATAACAATCATTTTTGTAGTCTATACAAGAAATAACTTTAGAATTTGGGGCCTTTTAGAATTTGGGGCCCTAAGCAAGGGCTTAGTTTACTACAAGGTAAAGTCGGGCCTGCAATGAAGACATGTATATACCATAGTAGTAGTTATTCATTTATCTGTAATTTCGACCACACTGGAACAACCTTTTTAGATTTTTTTTGTTGGATTATTCAAATTGCAAGCTTTTGGATTTTAAGTTAGCTTATAGTTCACGGTTTTAGTGATGAGTGGTTGATACAAAACTATCACACTTTGCGGTATACTTGATGTAGGAGCCAGTTGCCCAACATTCATCGGACTTTAAGATTATGTTTGACCTACTAGCTGAAAAACTAGTTGTTAGCTAAAAAGCTAGTTGTTAAATAAAAAGGTAGCTGGTATCTGAAAAACTAACTGATAAAAAATAACGTTTGTTAAACTAGCTGAAAAATATAAATTAACATAAAAAGAAATTTAAAAGAATATGTTTCTATAATTAGTTAAGCGGTACATTTGGAATTTTTAAAAAAAAAACTCTTAAAAAGCTAGTCTAAGTAGCTTTCTAAAAAGCTAGCTTATAAACTACTTTTGGTTTGCTAAACATGACAACTTAGAAAAAGCTCGAAAAATAATCTAGTTGTGGTGTGCCAAACACATCCTAAATTGATAGCTTGATATGTGTGCATGCACGTGCAAGCATAAGCACGTGTGGCGACCAACCGGTGGCGAGCTCCCTGGCGTGCGTCAGGGGGCCGGTGTGTAGTGAGGGTGGCGAGCCCTAGCGTCGCACTCCTAGCAATCGACTCCCTATAGCCTAAGCGGCAAAGGGAGTGTGGTGTGTGGCATTCTTGTGTATTTCACCGACTTTATTCGAGACGTAGTTGTAAATAGGCCTTGTTAAAACTTAACAGGGGATTAGATTGTTGGATGAAGGTTGCAATCGTGCCGTACTTATTGGCCAAGCCGGATATGAGTTTGTCACACCCCCGAACCAGACGGCGGAAACGTCCGAGGGCTCTTGTGACTTAAATTGAATACTGTCACAGTGAATATACATGAAGCATAACATAAATCATCACCATGCATTGAAATAATACAACCGATATTGTTTACATCCAATACATAGTTTTTGTCATTATAACTTCATAACAAAAATTGTCTGGTGAATATCATAAGCAAACACCTTAACATTACTTGGTACTTATTCTTCGGTTTACCTGCCACCTGAGAATACAAGTCATTTTTGAAAAACGTCAACATATGAAATGTTGGTGAGTTCATAAGCAATGTTGTGATAAAATGATTTAGAGTAGTTTGTAAAACCCAGAAAATCTGATATTTTCTGAAAAGATTATTGTAAAAAAAGTGTGAAGATCCGTAAATATATGCTCGTTGATTGTTCAAAACATGTATAATTGTTGAACTTTTGTATAGATCGCGCAAGTGAAAATGTTGAACTTCCCAGGAAAACCCGATGTTTTCCCAATACATAAAATACAATGACTTCTCTATTGTTATACTGATACGTCGAATGATTTTGATTACCCGGGTGGCGTTGGATTAATTAGGGTTTGTGAGTTGTTATAATCACGCATTAAAGAAAATGACTAGTTTATAACTATAGATTACGAACGATCCTTAAAGGCGTCGGCCGTTACTACTCACTTAATCCACCCACCATGATTACTCTTGTTTAACGCCCTGAATCTGTTTACTTTGATTTCTCATAAGCCCAACAACCGAGGAGAAACGAGAGTACGAAGTCCCGTTATTTCCATGAGTTATTTAAGGCTATCGGGAATGCGAAAGACACGTTGGCCCAACTTGCATTTGACTTCTCGACCTTACTAGAAGTACTAATGGGCCAATAGGGCCCGACAGCACATTAGAGCCAGCGAAAGTCCTTTTACATGAAATCGGGTCATGAGAGGCCCAATAACACATAAGCACATTCCCTTTGGGCCCAAAGATCATGTTAATGGGCTAGCAAGGCCCAACAAGCATGATTTGAAACTTTCAAGCCCAAAGTTTGTAAGTTAGCTTATCATAGTTATCGCGTGTCTAACGAATGGCTTTGGTTTGACGATTTTGTTTTATTATTGATTCAAGACCGAATCAATTCGTTCTGTAACGATATTTGTTATTGGGAGTGTAATTGTTTTCCGTTTCGTCGGTAGCCGTGGATATTGTATTTTGTATTAATGAATTTAATTTGTTTGAAAATGGAATTTGACATTTTCACCACCTTTCTTTCATAAAATAACGCTTTTGGTCCTCTCATATAAAAGAATTTCAATTTTAGTCCTTAAAACCCTTTTCTTGACACTTTTGTATTATTTATTTGAAGAAAACACGATTTTTAACCCAAAACTTATTTTGTTGACAGCTTCAGCCCCTTCAAAATAGTGTTTCACGGTTAGGAACTCATTTTCACAACTTTTACAGTTTTGACCCAAAATCTAAAAAGTTTACATTTTTGGTCCTTTTTGATAGTGAAAAGCATTTTTGACCCTTATAAACATTTTGTTATGCTAGTTACCCCTTGTTTTACAGAAAGTTACATTTCCAGCCCCTTAAACTTATCATTTTCGCATTTTGAGGCTTATTGGGCCGAGAAGCCCATAATTAGCCCATTAGGCTAAAAATTTACATTTTAAGTCCCTTGAAATTCCTAATGTTCAGAAAAATATTTATAGAAACTGTTGTGACCCTTTTAACCTTCAAGAAACCGTGACTTGTTGATTTTTACCCCAAGTTTGCATTTTTGACAATTTAAGCCCAAAAATGGGTTTTATGTTAGAATTTGTTTATCATGACCTTATAAGCTATTGTTCTTGACTTGTTTAGTGTAAGATAGCTTAAGTTATTTTTGTTTCCTTTCTCATGTCTTAGATCTCGGGTTTACACCCTTTTTGGTAACATATTCATCACAATACACATGAAACCACACACATACATGCATCAAATCACACATAGCATACATATACACATAGATCTACACATTTTTCTTGTATTCTCCCCCATAAAACTCATTAAAACCGAAAAGAAAGGGGTATAAAGCTCACCTTGAGTGTGGTTTCGGTTTTTGAAGGAAAAGATGAAGAAGAATTCGATCCTAGCAACCTTTCTTGGAGGATCTCGAACTTAGATGTTTCAAAAGATGTGAACTACTTGATGAAAACCTCTTAAATCACAAGCAAAACTCGAGATTTTTGGATGAAGAGGAAGAGGTGTGTCTTAAGTGATTTAGAGAGAATTTTTGTGAGGTGTGTGTGTTTCTTTGTGTCTTTGGCCGAGAGCAAAAGAGAAAGGAGAGGAGAGAGTGAGATTGCATGGAAATATAAGAAGTGCATGGATGTTTGAAGTGTAATGCTTAGTTATCCCACATACAAAAATGATGTGGCATGCAAAAAGTCAACTCTTCCTTTCTTTTGGGCTTGGGCCGAGAATGGAGGGGGAAAAGGAAAGAATTTGGGCCCTTAAATGCTTAAGCCCAAATTATAGATAATTTAGATAACTTTTGGCCCAAAGTAAATCAAGAAATGATTTTTATAACCTATTAGGGCTAAATTAGGTTAGTTATGGTCCAATAAGGTCCATTTGGGTATTTTATTTCATTCTAGGCCCAACATGGCCCAAAATGTTAAAATAAATGAAAGTGGGTCCATTAGAGCCATTTTAAGAGTTCTAAGCCCAAGATAGTCAAATTGGAAGCTTAGTGGTCCTTTGGACCCAATAAGGAAATCCTAGTCCAAAATGGACTTAAACAATGATTTCTAGGGTTCTCCAATTCTTTGTTGACAATTTGAACGTTTGTATGAAGTGTTTGATTGAAGTTTTGTTGTTATTGAATAAGCATCCTACATGCTTTCACATTGTTGGCTCACATTTGTTATCACTGTTAAATGTTTACAAGGCATCGAATTTCCTAGTTGTGACAGAGTTACATGATCATTTTGTTTCTTTTTTTAGGATACACTTTCTAATTTTGGCACGTTGGCTAGCCAACGTTATGATTTAGGCACAATAATCTGACGCATTGGAGAAAGAGTCAATCGTAGTGTTATTAAGTTATTCCTCCAAGTATATGCACATGTGGCTTTGTTATATTGGAATACATTTTAAGATGATCCATATTTCTTTGGAGAGGCCTCAGTTTCACAATTATTTGGATGAGATTAGTGGATGTGTGCTATAAATCCACTTGTTGATGATTATGTTAACCTATTTCCAAGTTGGTTTATCAACAACTTCGGGGAAAGGGGTATCATTGTCAATTCTAGCGGTATCATTTAGTGCCATCATGTTGATCACAAGGATCGAGGGAGGAGGATAGTGATCGTTGGAGAAAATATACGACGGAAATTTGGCTAACGAAGAAAGAGAGAGAGAGAGAGAGAGAGAGAGAGAGAGAGAGAGAGAGAGAGAGAGAGAGAGAGAGAGAGAGAAAGAGAGAGAGATAGGGGACCTGACCTAAGCCGACACAACCATGATGCTCCGCTACCATCAAGTTTGGTAAAATTCCTTAAATACAGAGAAATCCCTATAGTTAGAGGATTGATATACAAGATAAATACTTAAATATACTCTAATATATATATATATATATATATATATATATATATATATATATATATATATATATATATATATATATATATATATTCTGTAACACCTTAAAATGATGGATAAAATTTCCAATTTTGATTTAATCGAAACCATCAAGTATTCATAACTATCCCAAACAAAGTATGTTGAATGAGAGTAATCATCAGAGTACAAATCCAAATCATAAAGAAAATGTGGAACATGGGTGGATACTTCCCTTTTTGTGCCAGAAGTACATGGAACTATAAACATCACTATAAGCACAAAGTTTAGTGAGATTTCCCAAAATACCACATATAATAGACATATGCATAGAACAACATGTGGCTGTGTATTGTCCATATCAACCCCATATGACAACATGTAGCTGTATCAGGTCCGTATCAACCCCGGGGTCCGTATCAACCTAAATGACAACATGTAGTTGTGTCGGGTCTGTATCAACCCCCGAATCTATAAGGACTTCGAGCCCATATTTGCTCTATATATCATCAGTCATATCAAACATAGTCACATAATCACATACATCCAACACATATAAGCCAGTAGGCCGAAATTAATACATCCGACCCACTAGTATGGTAAGAAGACTAACCTCTAAAAGAAGATAACTGAATCGCACACTCGATTTGTTGTTAACACGACTCCTCACACTAATCGTATTCTAAAAATAATCCTAATTAATAACCAGAGTTTCAACCTATAATAAACAGTCCAAATATTCCAATATCCTAAATAAGGGCAAAAAGGTCATTTTTCCCTTCCATTCATAGCCCAACTTAATAAAACCAACTCCCACTGGTCAAAGGCCCAAAAGAATGGCCCAGACGCTGAATCTAAGCAGTACGCCCTACGTACAAGCGTCTGATACAGAAGGAAGGACGAGGGTCGAGGTGGATTTGGTGCAACGTACTTCCATTTATGCCCGACACTGTGGTTCAAAACCTTCTATTAAGGTCTTAATGTTTTAAGACCTAACATCCAAACTTCAGATCTAAGGTCAATAAAATGTCTAAGGCCATAAAGTTGCAACCTTTATGTCTTTGCATGGATACAAGGAGCCCAACATCAAAAACCTAACTCATTCAACCATTTACAACTCCATAACTCTTACATGAAGCAAACCAAGATCCAAGCTTGCATTTTTATGACATAAAATACCCTAAAACGTCTGAAAGGATAGCTTAAAGGCTTTGGAGTATTTCATACTCACAAAGATCTAACTTTTGGGACAAAAAGAGGAAAATCTAAGCTTAACCAATAAATAAAGAGATATGCATCAAGGTTGGAGCTTTATAGCTCCAAAAGGTGCACAGTGAAGAGAAAATGTTGGATCCAAGGACTTAAGAGCACAACCACTTCTTTGATGATCTTCTTTCACAAACAAGAATACACAAATCTCACTCAAAAGCTCAAATATGCTCTAAAATGGATTAGGGGTTTGCAAGGATCGATATGCGGGGTGGAGGCTGATACGAGGAAGGGTTACGGGGCTATAAGGGTGTTTAAATAATACACAAACCCTAAATATTAGGGTTTTGGTCCAAGCCACGTACGCCCAACGTACTAGATGTACGCCTAACATAGTCAACCAAGTCTATGTACGCCTAACGTACCACCATGTACACCAAGGTACTCACACAACCCCCATATTTACAAAAATGTCATTATAAACCAAGTTGCAAACAATCCTCAGACATTTTAAATCATATGTTTTATTTTCATAAAACTTATGCCAATTTTCAATCTAAATGTTATTTTTCCATGAAACTCTTATATCAACTCAAATCCAAATTATCATGTAAATCGTGTTGCAAAATATCATATTTGATTACTTGTTATAAGATTTTTAGACCCATTTCAATAATTCCTTATTACTTGTGACATAATTTCAAAAATATATTAGATTATATCATTGTAGGTAGCTTACCTAATTTCCAAAAGTCAAGAATCCCAATTTCACTAAAATGTCCATATAGAGCTACAAACCGAACGTCCAACAAACCTTTCAGTAGGAAATTTGTTGATTTAATAAATAAACAAAAATAAATATGTTTTTTTGTTCATCTAGTTGAACAAAAAAACACAAATAGTAAGGTTGTTCATTCATTTACATTCATTTATGTTTGTTCATTAACAATCCTTTTACGTTCGTATACATTTGTTTAAGTTTGTTAATATTCTTATTTTCCTAACTCTTTTTCTCGAAACATAATTTCACTGCTTTTCATATATATTCATTCTTGATTTGGGTGTTACGTTCATTTATATATTGATGCCTTGAATTTCGTTTATATTCATTATTTATGTTCATTTAGTATCTTAATAAACATAAACGAACAAACACAAAACAAGGTACTTTGTTAAATGAATGAACACTAACAAGAAAATATGTCTGTTTATGTGCGTGTGTTTGTCCATTTGGTCGATTAACTTAAACAAATGAACATGACTAACCACGTATGGTGAAACTCATGAATCCCGGTCATTCAACATAGGAAAATGTTGGATTTATGTGAAAATGACAATCTATCAACTATATTTTTATTTATATATAAATCTATGAGGTAACAACAGAAAAAGCAATAAGACACACAAAGAAAAGAATCATCTCTCGAAAAACAACATATCTCCTCGCTAAAGAGTAAAGACCGATTTTCCTACAGTTGTTGTTATCTTATGTAATAATAAAATCATTTTACAAACTTTGAAGATCTATAACCCATGTTAATCATTCTTTTATAGATAGGAAACAAAATATAAGTAGGTCGTTATTCGGATGCAAAAATAATTAAAATATACATATCTATATGATTATAAAAGTATTATTACTATTCCTTAATATATTTTTATGTTTCTTTGTAGAATGACAACGGTACCCTTCTCTTATGTGATGCACATGAGTCTTAGAAATGCCATAACTAATAAAGCCAGAATAAGGAATTTTAAATGGAATTGGGATAATAACTTTTAGAAAGATTAACAATTTTTTATTAGCTAAGCAATTATAATTTCCATTTGTTATGTAGTTTATGGAAAATTTTTTTGTAATTTATCGTTGTCATATTTAACTTTATTCGTCGTGCACTAATTCTTATTTAAATCCTAGTCTTTGTCTAATCATTATATATATTCCTAGTTTTGGAATGTTTCATGTGTCTTAGTATACTTCGTAACTTTGTTTTAAGATGGTATATGGCAAAAATTATGTCCAACCAAGTTTTAGTATAAACACAAACATTTTGTAGGGTCAAGAAGTGCTTCATTTTTGTCGTAAACTTTGCTAAAAGCTTTAACATAATAAAAGATGATATTTTAAGTATATGTAATCCTTAAATTCATCGTGCCAATATGGATGCATTCCCTTCTTCATACTTCGTTACTTTCGGTACTCTTTTGATTCTCATAAATGCCCCAACCTCTTTATGCACTAATGATGAGCGATACAAAAGTTGTGGCAACGCATTTATGTGTGGAACCCTTAAACCTATGAAGTACCCGTTTTGGGGAAAGGACCGCCCAAATTACTGTGGAAAACTAGGCTACAAGCTAGACTGTGTCAACGACAGTATTCCAGTTATAGAAATTAAGTCTCTAAACTATCGAGTCCTCGATGTTAGCTACCAAGATAAAACCATCATGCTCACAAGACTAGATTATTGGGGAGAAATATGTCCTTCAAGACTCATTAACACCACTATTGATTTCATTTCATTCAACTACACTGCTAGCACCCGAAACCTAACTCTAGGTTACGGGTGTCATCTGCCCTCATCCCAGGCGCCCACTTTTGAGTATTCTTGTACCATAAACAAAACAAATACCAATGTGGTATATCCCCCAAGCATTCCATGCAATGAAAGTGTTATTGTTTCGGTTTTTGAAAATACTGCAAGGGATCTTGACCAAAATCGAACCGATCTTGTCACTGCCCTAAACAAGGGGTTTGCTTTGCAATGGTATGTAGAGAGTGAGGAATGCAAAAATTGCATAAAGTCAGAAGGCTCGTGTGGGATCGACCCTAGTAGTCATTTCATTTGCTACTGTCGTGATGGTCCTTCTATAGATGTATGTCATAAGCAACAAGGTATTTTCCTGTTCCATATCTACGGTCATTTGAGTATTTATTATTTAATTACTAACAATACCAAATGAATATGTTACAATATGATATAACTGTATAGATACTATAACCGAGTGAATTGAGAAGAAAAAAAAAGGCATATCTACTATTACTTGTTTTTCACATTGATGGTTCAAATAGTCAAAAGTGGCGTGGAATTCATTTGGTCAAGTAAATAGACGAAGTCATTCGATACACAAAATTCATCTGAAGTTTCTATCTCGTTAAAGTCTTTCATAATTTGTTGTTTGACAATTTGAAACTCGAGTTTGCTCGAATATGACAACCTATCTGAGTCGACTCAAACTCGGCTAAAATGACCCATTTAGATTTTGGAATTTAGTATTTTGGATTTCATCCGGCCTATATTTGATTAATTTGTGTGGAGATATATGTGAAAGAAAAGTACATTAATTTCGGCTTAGTTTTTAATAGAGTTTTAACCAAATTCAAGGGTTAATATATTATAACAAATTCACTTTTTGCAATTGTTTTGGAATTATAATATATACATCTAGCTAGGGATGTTATGCTAATTAACAGAACCCAACTTTTGACATGTTAATAAAATATATTAGTGAACAACTGTTTTTAGTTATAAATCAGGTTTTAAATTACCAAATTCCAAGATTAATATTTTTTTCACTAACTTTAGAAGATAACAAGGACCAAATATGCCTTATACTTCATTAATCTTTCAATTTTGAGAAACTTTTTATTATATACTAATATAGTAATATTATAAGCTAAAGTTGGTAATTAATAATGTATTAATAATGGTATTTTTTTTTCTTTTTTGCTATATCTTCTGTATTCGTCTTTCTCTGTGTTTTTTGGTTCAATTTTCTGTTAATCGAAGTGTTTTAAGTTCCTCCCAACCCGCTTTAGACGTTACTTCATATTTATTTATTTATATTTTTCATCCTATCATACATAGGGCTGTTAATCGGGTTGACCCGATCGGGATTCGGGTTAAACGGGTCGGGTTAGTCGGGTTTTTTTAGAAAAAATATTCACCCGAAACCCGACCTTAATAAGGTACGGGTTAGTCGGGTTCGGGTTAATCGGATTTCGGGTTTGTAGGGTCGGGTTAATCGGGTTGAGGTTGAAATATAAGATGAATTTATGTTGTGCTATTTTAATACATAATCTACATGTATAGGGACTTAAATTGTAAAGTTGGTATACCATATGAAATTTTGGAGTTTATTTTACCATATTAGTAATGTAAACAGTGGATAAAATTTGTAAAACTGTTACAACACAACTGTACTGCATTAAGAAGAGAGGAAAGTTATGTCATTTTATACATCTCTATACATAGTAATTTTACTGTCTGGTTTGTTTAAATAAAAAATATGTATTAGTTGTAAAATCACATGAGATCTTGAATTCATGTCATTCAACGTAGTAAAAAAAATTTGGTAATAAATTCTTAATCGGGTTATTCGGGTTGACCCGAAACCCGAATTGTTTTGAAAAAAACAACTCTAAACCCGATCCTAATAATAATTCGGGTTACTCGGGTTAACCTGAATAACCCGATTAAGAGTTTTGACCCTATTAAACCTGACCCTAATTACCTTATTCGGGTTTGGGTTGGGTCGGGTTAATCGGGTTCGGGTTTTTTTGATACCCCTAATCATACATATGAAAGCTTATATTTTTCTTCCCGTTCAATCCATTTAATTTTTAACTTTAAAATAAATAAAAATTATACAAAACTAATTTATAAAATATTAAAAACATACAAAACAAATTCACTAACTAATTAAAAACATACAAACCACATATATATGGTACAAGTAGAAAAGGATAATTTACAAGTATACATTGCATAGGTCAAATTAAAGGTGGAGAAGGTTATATAAACTACCAAATCAATGGTACCATAAGAGCAGTTATCTAACAATTAGGGCTGTAAACAAACTAAACATTCAGCGAACTAATCGTGAACCGTTCGGCTGGAAGTTTGTTTATGTTTGTTTATTTAATAAATGAACGAACATGAACACAAATTCTTGTTCGTTTAATTAAACGAACGAACATGAACAATGATCTTGTTCGTTCGATTATGTTAGTGAACATTCGTTTATATAAGTTCTTTTTATGTTCATATATGTTTAATTGTGTTTGATTACATTACTATATTATATGTTCATTTATGTTCATATAGGTTCAATTATGAACAAGAAAACTCGTTTACTTATCCGTTCGTACTCATTTATTTGCTCAACTAACTTAAACAAATGAACATGAACAAACCCCTGTTCGTGTTCGTTCGATTCGCTTACAGCCATACTAACAGTTTTGATAAATCTTCATATATTAATAAAAAAGTAGTTCTTTTATCATGTAGTTTCAAATTTCAAATTTTAAAATTTTCACTCTAATTACATTGAATTAATAACGTTAAAATAAAAAATAAAATAAAGTTAATAAAGATTATAAGGTGATATAATTTCACATATTTATTTGAATTAACGATTATAATATTATATAAATAAAAATATCACTTAATTAATAATTTATTTAATTCTGTAACAATAGTTTCCACATATTATAAACTAATAAAATTAACATTCTACGCTTTTTGATCTTTTAATTGGTTGTTAAACCCAGTGCCTTTGAATGCTTACTTTATAATACACAATAAAACTTGTCATTTTATATAAAATATTACCATCATCATTTTTATTCATAATAATTAGATATTAGATGAACACTTTCCATACAAAAATTTATGGTTCAAACATCGATACATCAAAATATCATCATATCATCATATCATATTATAAATTAAGAAACATTTTCTTTCACCATATTCATTTGGAACTCAAAACTTTTTCATATTTCAATATAATATACTTAATTTATGAACTTAAATATGCTTTTAGTTGTAAACATTATTATAAATTGAAGACTTTATGATTTATCAATATGTTATACTTAATTTGTTAACTTCAATATATTGTTAAATAAATAACTTACATTAATATATCAAATAAGCTCAAAAATTTAGTGTAAAATTTAAAACTTAAAATAAAATATCAAATAATGTTAAAAAGAATCAAAATATATATATATATATATATATATATATATATATATATATATATATATATATATATATATATAACATACTTAAAAGGAAAATATTAAATATAATAAATACAAAAGAATCTAAATTGATAAATCGTATTAACTAAAAGGTGTTTGAAAACTATATTTTATAATAACTAAAATTCAATTCAGTTGTTTTTAAATTAATTTATAATAATAATAGTTAAAAATAATACAAACTTAAAAATTAAATTATGTTAGATTATAAACATTTGTTGGTAATTTAAATAATCATCATAATGAAATTAAAACACCGTCAATTTTTTTAGAAAGTAATAATTTGTAACAGTAGAAATTTAAAATAATTGACAAATATAACTAATGTTATACACACATAAAACATAAGTAAATATTATTAAACGATTTGATTTTAATAACCGTTATTTTATGTATTGTTCAAATTAATTATAATTTTATATAAACTAAATGTAACAATTATTATTTATAATTAATATAAATGATATAAATATTTTCAATAACATAAAATTACTAAAATTTTAATTTTATTCTATGCAACGAATAAATATTCGCAAATATTCGCCTAATTTGTAATATTCCATGATTAACATTTATGTACGTTCTGAATTAGTTTAACGTGGACTACTCAAATTGAAATTGTATGGTTTTTTGTAATGAACACCTTCCAAATATAAATAATTGTTACTCTTTCATTAATTCATACAAGTAATTTGTTAAGTCGGCCTTTGAATTATTCAAGAGAGTATCTTTGGCTCATTTTCTTTTAACTTTGAATTCATAGTGTTGATTGACGTCATGTTTGATATTTAGCACTCTATAGAAGCTTCTGTTTCGTTCAAGTTTTTAACATTTAAATAAACCTGTTTTTATCTCTTATTGATGAATATTGACGATAAACCAGTCAAATACTTCTTCCTCTTTCAATAAATCAACCTTCTTCATTCATTACTCATTGCTTCCTCTCGTTCTACTCCGACCACCATGAAACGCCGTCTAGATCCAATCCCCGCCTTCTTCCCGGTGATTCTAGCCATCGTTCTCTGTTTTCCGGCTATCTCATGCCAAGAAACCCAGCGACCATTTGATATTTGTGGCGCACCGGTCCAGTGTGGAGCAATTACAGTAGAGTACCCATTTTGGGGGTTAAATCGTCCGGCATACTGCGGCCACCCTGGTTTTCAGATAACCTGCCCATCGAATGTTCCCCTACTCAATTTCGAATCATTAAACTACCGAGTTTTGCGTTCGGATACCAGTACACAGACGATCACCATCGCTAGAAACGATCTCCGGGAAAACATTTGCCCTCGATTTCTATACAACACCTCCTACAACTCGACGCTGTTCAACGGCGACAATTTTGACCAGCGGAATGTGTCTTTGTACTACAATTGCAATACTAGTATTGGGGTGATACTTTTGGCCACTAATTACAGATTTACTTGTAATGTGAATGAGAGCCAAAGCGACAGTTATTTCATAAGAACTGATCAGCTAATCCCTAGCGTGGCCAGTTCCTTGGATCAGTGTCAAAATCGCATCGATGTACCGGTGAATCAATCTTCAGCAGCTCGATTAGGGTCAGGGATTGCTACAACAGATGATCTGAGGTCAGGTTTGACGGCCGGTTTCCAGCTACAGTGGACGGCGAATAACGAGTGTGATCGGTGTATTCGGTCAAACGGTCAATGTGGATCAAACTCAACGTCACCTGATGTGTTTGCTTGCTACTGTGCTAATGGAAATTTCGCGTTAACATGTAATGATACGAACGAAGGTGGAGGTATGTGGTTTTCCGATCTCGTAGATTCATATTTCGTGATTGAGTCTTCTTAAAACCCTAGTTTGTTTCTGAGTTGAGACGACACCATAGCTGAGTCAACTCGAACCGGTTTTAACTGATTCACTCGAATCTATAAATCTAGTAGACTAATAATTTAACTTACCATATTGCCCACGTTAGTTAGAATAATAAGATTAATAATTTTAAACAGTAAAGTATATAGAGATTTTAATTTATATTTATATTTATATATAAAGTAAAGGTATAAAACTATGATTCCTCGTATGTTACGATATATACGAAATAATAGTTGGTGGTAAATTATTACACATAATAAAATAAAATAAAAAAGAAGTGGCTGTTAATTAATTCCTGTAATAGTGAGAAGTAGGTTTTGGAATAATTCAGCGAAGTACTTTGTTGACCACATTTTTATAATTTAAAATTATTGCATGCGTGTATTTATGTCTTTATAAATGAATTAAAAATCACATGTTATATATTTATTCATAGCCATTTTAAACAGTATAAAATTTTGAATTTTAAATAAATAAATAAGGAATTGTTTACATTTGATTTTGTGATTTCTAAGCTAACTAACAATTTCTTGTTAATTTTCAGGGAGTTCAAGCAAAAAATCTGTATCTACAAGTACGCATTAATTCCATTCTATCTCTAAAAACACTCAAAATTTCATCTTAAACAAATACTTTCAAGTTTCAACTTTCAACAAACTAAAATTCTAACTCTTGAATTCCAATTCCAGTTGTCGCAGTCGTTGGAGCAATTCTCGCAGCCATCGGAATCGGAATCGGAATCTTCGTTTGCAGACAACGGAGGAAACGGATTGCGATCAGAGAATTATCACCTTCCCATACTGAGACAAAAGCTATTCTAACAACTGTATCAAATTATCAAGTCAATAATCAAGTCAATAGTGGAAGTTCTAATTTCACTTCAAGTATCCCTTCATATCCTTCATCAAAAACATCAAATGATTTTGGAAAAAGTTCTTATTTTGGAGCTCAGGTTTTTAGTTATGAGGAATTAGAAGTGGCTACTGATAACTTCAATAATTCAAGAGAACTTGGAGATGGTGGTTTTGGAGCTGTGTATTATGGTAATGCTTTAAATCCTTACCTTAATATTAATTTGAATAAAAAAATAATAAATACCATCTTTGATGGAGGATATTTTTAACAAAATATCATATTTTATATTTTGTGTCATAAAATACTAACTTTTTTTGCAACAAATTTACTATAAAATGATACTAACTTTTTCACCACTAAAATTCTTCAAATTTAGATTTTATATTGACGTAATAGCTTAAAAATCAGATGATAGCTGGAAAACTAGTTATTAACTATCTGAAAAACTAGTTGATAATTGATAAAAAATAACGTTTGTTAAAATAAACATTATGCTAAATTAGCTGAAATATATAGAACGACATAAAAAAACATGAAAAATATAAGTTTTTATAATTAATAAATGATATTCCAAAGGATTCTAAAATCTGAATAAGCTTGTTGAAATATTAGTATGAATAGCTTTTAAAAAAAGTATCTTATAAACTAATTTTTCTTTTGTTAAACATGACCAAAAAATTCAAAAAAATAAAGTAATTTATAAACTATTTCATATATTATATAAAAATAAACTAACTTATCAAAACATAGCCTAAATGACATAAAACACCTATTCATATATTCGAAAACTATTTCATATACTATATAAGAATATATATTAATTTTCTTAAATTCATTTTAGATATTTGAGACCATTTAAAAGTAAATTTGAACAGGACTTTTAACAAAATTTGTAGTCAAATTATAACAAAAAAAAATCTTTATCTTTAATAATCAAATAAACAAAATTAACCCTTCTAGAAATTAATTCTCAGGTAAGCTTATCGATGGACGAGAAGTCGCCGTGAAACGTCTATACGAAAACAACTTCAAACGCGTCGAACAATTCATGAACGAAGTCGAAATCCTAACAAAACTAAACCACGAAAACCTAGTCAAACTATACGGCTGCTCCTCAAAACACAGCAAAGAACTCCTCCTCGTTTACGAATACATCCAAAACGGCACCGTCGCCGATCACCTCCACGGAAAACTCTCCACCACCACCTCCACCCCCATTTCATGGCCACTCCGCCTCAACATCGCCATAGAAACCGCCGAAGCCCTAGCATACCTCCACAAATCCGACGTCATCCACCGCGATGTAAAAACCACCAACATTCTCCTAGACAAAACTTTCAAAGTCAAAGTCGCTGATTTTGGGTTATCGAGGTTGTTCCCTAACGACGCCACCCATGTCTCCACCGCGCCACAAGGGACTCCGGGATACGTTGACCCGGAGTATTATCAGTGCTACCAGTTGACCGATAAAAGCGACGTGTATAGCTTTGGGGTGGTGTTGACTGAGCTTTTGTCGTCGTTACAGGCGGTGGATACGAGTCGCCACCGGTTGGATATTAATTTGGCGAATATGGCGGTGGTGAAGATACAGAATCATTTGTTGGGGGAGTTGGTGGATAAGAGTGTTGGGTTTGAGAGCGATGGGGTGGTGAAGAGGATGATGACGTTGGTGGCGGAGTTGGCTTTCCGGTGTCTGCAACAGGAGAAGGATTTGAGGCCGACGATGAAGGAGGTGGTGGAGGTTTTGAGAGGGATTCAGAATGATGAAATGAATGCTCAGAAACCGGAGGTGGTTGATATTGTGGTGGATGGCGGTGGGGTTTTGAAGGATTGTTAGACGGAACCACCGGCGCCGGGTTATGTTAAATACTTCCGATGGGATGCCGCTAAATCTAATTGGTTATGTTAAGGGAATGTACATAGCAAAGTTTTGGAGATAAGAAATTCATAATCTTGTGTGATTTAGGAGTGCGTGGGGTTCATTCTTTATTTTGAATGATAAACTCAACGATAGCTTTTATTTATTCGTTTATTATAATATAATATTTAATTTAGTTATTTCTCTGATTTGAAGTCTATACGTTAGCAATTTTAATAACTTGCTTAGTTGGTTATTTCCATTTTTGATATGTTATGTAGAGCTAGCACCCATTTCTTGGTATGGTAACCTTGTTACACTACAAGAAACACGACTATTAACGGTGACAAAGGTCGCCGCTAATAACTTTTGCAGCGACGTGTCGCTGATAAAAGGTCACCGTTGTTGCCTCGCCGCTAATACTCGTCGTCACTGTTAAGACATTGTCGCATTACCACGTCCGTCGCCAGTAAAAGCGTCGTCGCTAATTGTATATTTCATTTTCACTACAAGAAATTAGAGTATTACCGGCGATGGGCGTCGCCGCTAAAGGTCGAAAATGTCGCCGCTAAAGGGTCGTTGCTATTGGTTCGTCGCTAATGCTTCTTTGGTCGCCGCTATTGCCTTCTGTCGCCACTAAAGACGCGTCGCTACTAATACTATCTGTCGCCACTAAAGGTGTCGCCGCTATTTATATGTATTTGTATACATACAAATACACATACATACATAATACACATACAAAATAACCATATACATACAAAAACACATACACATACATAATTTACATACAAAATACACATACATATAAATGATCATACAAAACACACATATACATACATAAAAATACACTCAAAATACACATATACATACAAATGCAAATACAAATACATATCCACATCTACAAACATAAAATACACATACAAATACACATCTAAAATATAAAATTTTCGTCATAAACAGTGGTGGTGGCGGTATACTGCGGCAAGAAGGTGGGAAATGGAGAGGAAGAGGGGAAACACAGAAGTAGATCTGGGAAGAAAGTGAAGACGAAGCTGATTTTATTGTCGATGTTCTTTAGCGGCGACGGATGGCCTTTAGCAGCGACACATCGGAGGGAAAACAATCTGAGGTTTCCTACATCGTTGGATCATTGCTTAAATCGACGAATGAGGTTGAAATGACGCGGATCGCCAGAACAGGCAATAGCGGCGACGCCTTTAGCGGCGACGGGTAGCCTTTAGCGGCGACACACCGAAGGGAAAATAATGCGGGGTTTTCTGTGTCCTCCTAGTCGTTGGATCATCGCCTAAATCAACGGTTAGGGTTGAAATGACACGGATCGCCAACATATGCCTTTAGCGGCGACGGACACTTTTAGCGGCGACAAAAAACGCGTTTGTTTGATGTCGCCGCTAAAAGTGACCGTCGCTGCTAAAGGTGTCGCCGCTGTTGCCTATTATTCTTGTAGTGTTTTTAGTATTTAACATTAAAATTAGAAAAAAAAAAAAACAGTATCACAAGTATAAAAGCAGCTACATAACATTATTTTGAAGAAGAAAAAGTTTGAAACATTAACAATTTGATAATATATACGACATCCGATCAAAAATATTAATCCCAACATCCGGTCCAAAATATTCATCCAAACATAGTGCAATATATCCAAAATACTAGTCTAAAATACTAACCCAAACAAAACATTTCATAAATCCTAAAAGTATTTACATGTCATCATCACTCTCCTCATTTCATTCGTTTTCATTTCGTGGCGGCAACGACCGAAACCAATCTTATAGTGCCACACCATAGGTCGGGTTTTTTAGTATTATTTGCAGCATATCCACTACAAAGAAAACAAAATATATTACCAACATATCATAATAGCATTTGTCACACCCCCAAACCTGAACGACGGAAACGTTCGGGGGCGGATGACTTCATGTGGTAGCGTAACAAATGAATACATAGTAAAGAAAGCAATACAACCATCATATATATAATTGAAAGTTTACATTTGTCAAAAGTTACATGTTCAAAACTTAATTACAATATGATGTCAAAATACGAGATTAAACTGGCGCCGCAGCATCCCTTCATCAAAAGCGAAATGAATACCTGAAATTACTGATTTCCTGGGACATACAAGTAATTTTGAAAGAGTAGATCAGCATTTAAGCTGGTGAATTTCATAAGTATTTAAGTGACAATGTTTGAATGAAATGAAATGTTTTATCTTTGTTTGTTTGTGGTTAGAAAATCCTATATTTTCTACTAGTATAAAAGTAGCCTTCACTCAAGACCAATGTTTGTTTCCAAAATGTATGTAAATGTAAAATAACCAATGAGTTTGAAAACCTTGTAAATCAATGCATTTTAATACCCCTTGTGAGTTTTATAACCATACTATTGACTCTGAATGCCTATACACAACGTTCTTCAGGCGTTGGAATGTTATGACGTTTGTCACCCCAAACGGTGGACTGCAGCTAACAGTCAGGGCGCGGGTTTGTCAAGCCCGTATAGATCTATACACAAACACCACGCTCCCCCTCCAAGGGATTCTGGTATATAATACAGGACTTAAAATGTGTACTCGAACGTACATGAAGTTAGTGTCTCACAAATCCGTGGTATAAAAACAGATCTACTTGTCAAAATGTTACGTTTGTTCTTGTATACGAAAGTAAACTTCTTGAAATATGTGTTTCTAGTACATAAGAGTTAGAAATCTGTTCGTAAAACTATACCTATTATAGTTTCCAAAAAGCGTGTCTTGTTTGTTTAAAAATATTGAGAAAAGGAATCACTTGTTTATGAAAGTATAGATTTTTGGTGTAGAGTCTAGGATAGACAAGAAAAATCTAAGAACAGTTTAGTTTATACATGCATTACAACAACATTATATTTTAAAAGGTAAAATGCTATTGTGACATATGTTATATATATATAAAAGTTCCTTTAAATGTTTATAAATCGCATGTGATTTGAATATAAAAACAGTATATAAAAGAGTTTCTTTATGTAACACACGATAATACTCGTGTGTTTTACTTGTAATCCCCCCCTTGAAAGCATATAAAAGTATTTAGAATAATTAAAACGGTTGATTAAGGGGTATGAAACTCACTTGAATGTTTTGGAGATAGCGAGATGGAAAACCGGGCAGAGTTTCGTCTCAGGAAACGGATTTTCCTCGGGATTCTCGGGAATTTCGGGAGCAAAATAGACCTTCGGGACTTGAGCCAAAAAGACCAGAGCTTCGGGTTTGAACGGACACGGAAAACGAGGCAATGTTGAGAGAGAGAGAAGAGAAATGAACCCTTTCTTTGGAAACCCTCGCATCCTATTTATAGAAAGGCTGGTCTGCCTCGATACGCGGGGCGTACGCTTGTACGCAGCGCGTACGCGTACGTCATGCGTGACCGAGGCCTCGACTGCCTCGGTTCGGATGGGACGGGTTGCTGGGTACGCAGGTCGGATGGGACGCCGGGTCGGATGGGACGTCAGGTCGGACGGGTCGGGGCTTCGGACGGGTCGGATGGGTTGTTTTCTTCGGATAGTGCGACGTGGACGATCAGAGGCCAATCCCCTCGGTTACGCGGGGCGTACAGGGGTACGCAGCGCGTACCTCGGAGGAGGATGCTGACTCCCCTTCGGATAATATCCGAATTTTGATTTAAATAAATAATTAATTTATTTAATAAACTTCAAAAATTCATATCTTCTTCATACGAACTCCGTTTTCGATGGTCTTTATATCCTCGCGTAGGTGAGACTACGCTCTACAACTTTCGTTTAGACTCCGTCAGCAAATTCCAAAATTATATTTTTATTATTTATTAAAAATCCATCGTGTTTAAGGAATTTCTTAGAAAATTCATAACTTCTTTATCTGATGTCGGTTTTTGCCAGACTTTTTACCGCTGGAATACCAATGACGAGACCTTCGATTCTCGTTTAGGTCATTCCGGCCAAAAGTCGCTCGATTTCCGAATCGAGTTTTTAGTTGTCTGTTGCTAAGCCGAACTTGGAAAAATCATAACTTCGCTATATGAAGTCGGATTTGGGCGTTCTTTTCACGTACGATCATGGTTCAAAGACATTTAATCATAGAAGGAAATTAAATAGAACTTATTTGTACATTTTATTATGAAAGTAAATTTTTATTATTCAGAAGTGGTTACAATACTTGACCCATTTTGGTCGTTACAAAGAGTTGAAATATCGGGTTGTCACATCATCCCCCCGTTAGAGAGAATTTCGTCCCGAAATTTAAAGTAGTAAAGATACTAGTGAGCATGAAAGAGATGAGGGTACTTTTTTTTCATCTTATCTTCGCGTTCCCATGTGAATTCGGGTCCCCGCTTGGCGTTCCAGCGAACCTTCACGATGGTTATGCGACTTTGTTTTGTTTGTTTGACCTCTCGGTCCATGATTTCTATTGGTTCTTCCACAAAGTTGAGGCTCTTGTTGAGCTCGATCTCGTCGAGTGGAATAACAAGAGTCTCGTCGGACAGACACTTTTTCAAGTTTGAGACGTGGAAGGTTGGGTGGATGTTACTAAGTTCGCGCGGTAGGTTAAGCTTGTAAGCCACAGGGCCGATTCTGGCAAGAATCTCGAAAGGCCCTATGTATCTTGGATTTAGTTTCCCACGCTTTCCAAATCGTATTAAACCCTTCCACGGTGAGACCTTTAATAAGACGTGGTCTCCTACCTGGAATTCCAAAGGTTTCCTCCTTTGGTCAGCGTAGCTTTTCTGTCGGTCTCTTGAGGCTTTCAATCGTTCACGAATCTGAACGATCTTCTCTGTTGTTTCACGTATGATCTCCAGACCTGTGAGAGTGCTTTCAGGAACTCTTCCTCTAGCTAACTGGGTATCGCCAACTTCGGTCCAGCACAGAGGGGATCTGCACTTTCGACCATAGAGGGCTTCAAACGGAGCAGCCTTTATGCTTGTATGATAACTATTGTTGTATGAAAATTCGACAAGAGGTAAATGAATATCCCATGCCTTTCCAAAGTCAATCACGCAGGCTCTCAGCATGTCTTCTAAAGTTTGTATTGTTCTCTCACTTTGTCCGTCTGTCTGTGGGTGGTAGGCTGTACTCATGTCTAGCCTAGTTCCCAGGGAACTTTGTAGTGACTGCCAGAATCTTGAAGTGAATCTACTATCTCGATCGGAGATAATGGATATCGGAACACCATGCAGTCGCACTACTTCCCTTAAGTAAGTTCTTGTAAGCTTCTCCATTTTGTCAGTCTCCTTGATGGGTAGGAAATGTGCGGATGTGGTCAATCTGTCGACAATGACCCACATGGTATCGAGTCCACTTGTCGTCTTGGGTAACTTGGTTATGAAGTCCATAGTAATCCGCTCCCATTTCCATTCCGGTATCTCTGGTTGTTGTAGTAGTCCTGACGGTTTCTGATACTCGACCTTAACCTTAGCGCAAGTAAGACATTTACTCACGAAGGTAGCAATTTCTGCTTTCATGTTAGGCCACCAGTACAGTTTCTTAAGATCCAGATACATTTTATCTGAACCCGGGTGGACGGAATATCTTGAGTTGTGAGCCTCGGTCATGACTACGTTTCTGAAACCACCATGTTTTGGGGTCCAGATTCGGTCCATGAGATAGTAGGCTCCGCCACCCTTGACTTCTAAATTCTTCTCCATTCCTCGCAGGGATTCACCCGCCACATTTTCAGGTTGCAAAGCTTCCATTTGTGCTTCCTTAATTTGTGTGGATAAGTGGGAATGGATAGTCATGGTCAGAGATTTGACCCTCCGACCAGTGTATTCCTTTCGACTGAGGGCGTCGGCTACTACGTTGGCCTTGCCAGGATGATAACGAATTTCGCATTCGTAGTCATTCAGTAACTCAACCCATCGTCGTTGTCGCATGTTGAGTTCCTTCTGATTGAAAATGTGTTGAAGGCTCTTGTGATCGGTGAATATTGTACTCTTTGTTCCGTATAAGTAGTGCCTCCAGATCTTCAGAGCAAATACCACTGCTCCTAATTCGAGATCGTGTGTCGTATAGTTCACTTCGTGTGTCTTAAGCTGTCGGGAGGCATAAGCGATAACCTTCCCTCTCTGCATAAGAACACATCCAAGTCCTTGGTTTGAAGCATCGCAATATACTACGAAGTCTTCTATCCCTTTGGGGAGGGATAGTATCGGTGGGTGCACAAGGCCTGCTTTAGTTTCTGGAATGCCTTCTCTTGTTTCGCTTCCCAGTCAAAGGCCACACCTTTCTGGGTTAATGAAGTAAGAGGTTTCGCAATGCTCGAAAAGTTCTTTATGAATCTGCGATAGTAGCCAGCTAGACCTAGAAATTGACGAATTTCTGTAGGTGTCTTTGGTGCCGACCAGTTCTCAATAGCCTTAATTTTGGAGGGGTCCACGTGTATACCTTCCTCGCTAACAACGTGACCTAAAAATTCGACTCTTCGAATCCAAAATTCGCATTTAGAGAACTTCGCATAGAGTTTCTCCGTTCGCAGTGTTTCTAGGACTTTTCGTAGGTGTTGACTATGCTCTTCCTCACTTCGAGAGTAGATAAGTATATCATCGATAAAGACGATGACGAACTGATCCAAGTAAGGGCGGCATACCCTATTCATCAGGTCCATAAATACTGCTGGTGCATTGGTTAATCCGAACGGCATCACCACGAATTCGTAGTGTCCATAACGAGTTCGGAAAGCTGTCTTTGGAATGTCCCCCTCTAGAACTCGTAATTGGTGATATCCGGATCGTAGGTCTATTTTGGAGAAGTAGTTCGCCCCTTGAAGTTGATCGAATAGGTCGTCGATACGGGGTAGAGGATAGCGGTTCTTGACAGTAAGTTTGTTCAGCTCTCTGTAGTCGATGCACATACGGAACGATCCGTCTTTCTTCTTTACAAACAAGACCGGTGCTCCCCAAGGTGAGAAACTTGGTCTTATGAATCCTTTGTGAAGGAGTTCATTAAGTTGACTGGAAAGTTCCTGCATCTCTGCTGGTGCAAGACGATAAGGCGACTTCGCTACTGGGGTAGCTCCTGGAATTAAGTCGATTCTGAACTCGACTTGGCGTTGCGGTGGTAATCCTGGCAGTTCTTCTGGAAAGATATCGGGAAAGTCGCGTACTACCGAGATGCTCTTGATGTCCTTCAGTTCTTGACTTGTATCGACGATGTGCACTAGGAATGCTCGACAATCCTTCCGCAAGCACTTTCGAGCTTGGATGCACGAAATGATGCGAAGGTTTGCACTAGATTTGTCGCCGTAGATAACTAATGTTTCGTTGTTTGGGAGGTTAAGACGGACTGCTTTCTCAAAGCACATGATGTCGGCGCGAAGAAGGCTCAACCAATCCATGCCGACTATGACGTCGAAACTTTTAATTTGAACCGGCATGAGATTGATTGGGAAAGAATGGCCGTCTAATGTTAACGTACAGCCCATGTATATGCAATTTGTGTTTTCGGTTTTTCCATTGGCCATCTCTACAGTGAATGAATTTTCTAACTTGCTAGGTTTAGGTTTAAGTAAATGAATAAAGTTTTGACTCACGAAGCTTCTCTCCGCTCCACTATCGAATAATATGCATGCGTATGAATTATCGAGAAGGAACGTACCAGCAACTATAGTTGGGTCAGCTACAGCTTCGTCGTGGCCTATTGCCAAAACTCGTCTCACACCTCCGGTGCCTGCTGCCTTAGGACAGTTTCTCTGGTAGTGGCCCACCTCGCCACAACCGTAGCAAGCCTGCCCTTTCTGGCTGCAGTTGGCGCACTGCATAGCTCGACAAGGTCCATAGTGGTGGTAATTGCATTTGGTGCATTTTGGGAGGTTGCCTATATAAGGCTTTGTTGGGTAGGTATTTATAGGGGCTGTAGCAGGTACAATGGCAGCATTTACTGACTCCAGTTGTTTCTTTACGGATTCTTGGGAAGACCCACCCTTCCCTTTAATCCACGCTCTCTTCCTGCCATTGTTGTTGTAGTTGTTGTTGTTGTTGTTGTTTCCCTTCTGTGGTGCTGATGCAGCAGTGGTTGAGTTCTGATGACCTCCGTAGTCGATCAGAGATTGTGCCAGTTCCTTAGCACTTTCAAAGGTGTCCGGTTTAGAAGCTAACACGCTTGATCGCATTTGGGGCGTCAGTCCCCAGATGTACCTTTCTATCTTCTTGCTCTCGGGAGCAATCATATCAGGACAAAGGATTGCCAGTTCGCAGAATCTGTTGGTATAAGTAGCGATGTCGGTACCCACCATTCCGAGAGTCCATAGCTCGTGTTCAAGCTTTTGAATTTCTCCCCGTGGGTAGTATTCTCTCATCATCATGGCCTTCAAGCTCTCCCAGCTTATGGAGTTTGCCACGATCAGGGTAAGTACTTTAACGTGGCCATTCCACCAAGTTAAAGCTTTATCGAGAAGGGTGAAAGTTGCAAATTTGACCTTGCTGTGCTCGGGGCAGGAGTAGATTTCAAAGACTGCCTCCGTCCTTTCAATCCACTGCCTCAGGGCCATCACACCACCAGTACCATAAAACATCCGGGGCTTGGCATTAGTGAAGTCCTTATAGGTGCATTCTTAAGGTGGTCCATGACTCTCGCCATGGTTGGATGGGTGTGTGCCAGATCCCGAGCCATTAGCACTTGAGTTATTGATCTGTGACATGGCAGCTGCCACCGCTGCGGTGACTGCTGCTTGAAACATTACAGCATCAAATTGGGGTGGTGGAGGTGGTGGTATAGGTGCTTCCTCACCGTTGTTTCGCCTCGGATTCCTACGCGGAGGCATCCTTCAACTATAGATTGAAAAGACAAGGATAAGAATTTCATAGAATGGAAAATGTATGTGTCTCATGAACTAAATCGCTATAGTTCAACAACAGATGATAGTATGAGTCTTACAATAGAAGAATGAAAGTTATTTGTAAGACTGAAGGTATGAAACAAGTATTTGGGTTCACAAAGATCATTCAAGGTTCGAACGAAATACTCAACATAGTAGTAATAGTGCCACTTATATTAATATAAAAGTTGTTACAATGATCATGAAAATTTGACCCCTATAAGGGTCTCCGATTACAAAGTTCGAGAAATTTAAAGACTTTTAGCCGAGGTCCTAAGCTATAACAAAATTTGAGTCCTAGACAAGCACTACTTGCGTCGAAGGTTGCGCTTGGAGCTTGACTCCGTATCAGATTGCTTTGCCTCCATTAGACGCCTATCGAAAGCGGCTTGTTGTTCCCTTAGTTCGGCGAGGGCTGCAATCATTTGTGCTTGAAACGCTTCAGTTTGGAATTGAGCATTGTCTTGCATCTTGTCCAGCCTACGGATGTCAGAAGTGTGAACCTGCACTTCTACGTTGATATCCCGGAGTCGACTAGCTTGTACTCCAGACTGATAGGACTGATTGGCTAACTTACCCACCATTACCGGGAGTGCTCGATCAGCCGAACCTCCGCCACGGACATCATAGAAGTCCCGGCACATGCCGTAGGGAGGGCGTAGGTTTTGCTGTTGGCTCCAATGGTGGAGGTGACTTCCCCAGACGGGAGTTGGTCCTTGAAAGTTCCTTACGAAGACGGGAGGCTGAATGGGTGGTGGATCGATAACTTCCGGCTCTGAGTCGGTACCGGAGTCATCACCCACTTCTATGGGTTCCTCGTCCTCTTCGGGATCATCTTCGATCCATCCTCCGTTGCCTTGGTTGGGAAAGTAGGGGTCGCCAGGGTGGTGAAATCCAGCCATTTGACTGTACGAGAAATGGGATTATAAGAATTGAATAAAGTCGGAATATGTAAAACATGTAAGTTTAACTAGTTTAGATAGCAAATACTCCTATAGTATTTAAGTTCTTATGTTTGATTCTTGTAATGGTTTGGTAAGTTTTGACTTGTTGCTTACTACGATCATTCCTCGATATACGTTGGTCCAATCTTGGGCAAATATAGTTGATCACGCTATATTTGTCCAAAATCTGATTACATATATTGAGTCTTAATCGTAGTGTCAACTTGTCTAAATACTTGTATAGTTGTATAACATGAAAATAGTTTGTGGTATGCATGTAATTGTACTTAAATGAATTATCAATTTAAGTTGAACGAAATGCTGCTTAAGTGTAAAAAGAAAATTTGTTTTGTCAGAGAGTATTAGTCCCTTAAGCATTTATAGTTTGTATATCTTATGTGGTTCGATATACTTAGTTCACTATAAACATTGCTCTGATACCAATCTGTCACACCCCCAAACCTGAACGGCGGAAACGTTCGGGGGCGGATGACTTCATGTGGTAGCGTAACAAATGAATACATAGTAAAGAAAGCAATACAACCATCATATATATAATTGAAAGTTTACATTTGTCAAAAGTTACATGTTCAAAACTTAATTACAATATGATGTCAAAATACGAGATTAAACTGGCGCCACAGCATCCCTTCATCAAAAGCGAAATGAATACCTGAAATTACTGATTTCCTGGGACATACAAGTAATTTTGAAAGAGTAGATCAACATTTAAGCTGGTGAATTTCATAAGTATTTAAGTGACAATGTTTGAATGAAATGAAATGTTTTATCTTTGTTTGTATGTGGTTAGAAAATCCTATATTTTCTACTAGTATAAAAGTAGCCTTCACTCAAGACCAATGTTTGTTTCCAAAATGTATGTAAATGTAAAATAACCAATGAGTTTGAAAACCTTGTAAATCAATGCATTTTAATACCCCTTGTGAGTTTTATAACCATACTATTGACTCTGAATGCCTATACACAACGTTCTTCAGGCGTTGGAATGTTATGACGTTTGTCACCCCAAACGGTGGACTGCAGCTAACAGTCAGGGCGCGGGTTTGTCAAGCCCGTATAGATCTATACACAAACACCACGCTCCCCCTCCAAGGGATTCTGGTATATAATACAGGACTTGAAATGTGTACTCGAACGTACATGAAGTTAGTGTCTCACAAATCCGTGGTATAAAAACAGATCTACTTGTCAAAATGTTACGTTTGTTCTTGTATACGAAAGTAAACTTCTTGAAATATGTGTTTCTAGTACATAAGAGTTAGAAATCTGTTCGTAAAACTATACCTATTATAGTTTCCAAAAAGCGTGTCTTGTTTGTTTAGAAATATTGAGAAAAGGAATCACTTGTTTATGAAAGTATAGATTTTTGGTGTAGAGTCTAGGATAGACAAGAAAAATCTAAGAACAGTTTAGTTTATACATGCATTACAACAACATTATATTTTAAAAGGTAAAATGCTATTGTGACATATGTTATATATATATATATATAAGTTCCTTTAAATGTTTATAAATCGCATGTGATTTGAATATATAACAGTATATAAAAGAGTTTCTTTATGTAACACACGATAATACTCGTGTGTTTTACTTGTAATCCCCCCTTGAAAGCATATAAAAGTATTTAGAATAATTAAAACGGTTGATTAAGGGGTATGAAACTCACTTGAATGTTTTGGAGATAGCGAGATGGAAAACCGGGCAGAGTTTCGTCTCGGGAAACGGATTTTCCTCGGGATTCTCGGGAATTTCGGGAGCAAAATCGACCTTCGGGACTTGAGCCAAAAAGACCAGAGCTTCGGGTTTGAACGGACATGGAAAACGAGGCAATGTTGAGAGAGAGAAGAGAAATGAACCCTTTCTTTGGAAACCCTCGCATCCTATTTATAGAAAGGCTGGTCTGCCTCGGTACGCGGGGCGTACGCTTGTACGCAGCGCGTACGCGTACGTCATGCGTGACCGAGGCCTCGACTGCCTCGGTTCGGATGGGACGGGTTGCTGGGTACGCGGGTCGGATGGGACGCCGGGTCGGATGGGACGTCGGGTCGGACGGGTCGGGGCTTCGGACGGGTCGGATGGGTTGTTTTCTTCAGATAGTGCGACGTGGACGATCAGAGGCCAATCCCCTCGGTTACGCGGGGCGTACAGGGGTACGCAGCGCGTACCTCGGAGGAGGATGCTGACTCCCCTTCGGATAATATCCGAATTTTGATTTAAATAAATAATTAATTTATTTAATAAACTTCAAAAATTCATATCTTCTTCATACGAACTCCGTTTTCGATGGTCTTTATATCCTCGCGTAGGTGAGACTACGCTCTACAACTTTCGTTTAGACTCCGACGGCAAATTCCAAAATTATATTTTTATTATTTATTAAAAATCCATCGTGTTTAAGGAATTTCTTAGAAAATTCATAACTTCTTTATCTGATGTCGGTTTTTGCCAGACTTTTTACTGCTGGAATACCAATGACGAGACCTTCGATTCTCGTTTAGGTCATTCCGGCCAAAAGTCGCTCGATTTCCGAATCGAGTTTTTAGTTGTCTGTTGCTAAGCCGAACTTGGAAAAATCATAACTTCGCTATATGAAGTCGGATTTGGGCGTTCTTTTCACGTACGATCATGGTTCAAAGACATTTAATCATAGAAGGAAATTAAATAGAACTTATTTGTACATTTTATTATGAAAGTAAATTTTTATTATTCAGAAGTGGTTACAATACTTGACCCATTTTGGTCGTTACAAAGAGTTGAAATATCGGGTTGTCACAGCATTGTACTTTAGCATCCTACTTTTGTTTGTTTGTTTGTTTGTTTGTTTGTTTTTTTTTAATTTTTCCGTTATAATATTGTACTTTCCAAATACACTTAAACATACATCCTACACAATACTGCATATAAATTATAACATTAAACTTTTTTTCATTTTTCCATTATAGCATTGTACTATACTAAACTAACAATCACTAAACTACGAAATACTAACATATCAAACTATAACCAAACTACATCCTACACAATATTAAATATACATTATATCAGTGTACTTTTTTCCCTTATAGCATTGTACTATATTAAACTAACAATTACCAAACTACAAAAAACCAACATATCAAACAATAACCAAACTACATCCTACACAATATTGCATATACATTATATCATAATATATATATTTTTTCATTTTTCCATTATAACATTGTACTATACTAAACTAACAATTACAAAACTACAAAATCCAACATATCAAACTATAACCAAAGTACATTTTACACAATATTACATATACATTATAACATTGTATTTTTTTTTTCATTTTCCATTATAGCATTTTACTATACAAAACTAACAATTACGAAACTACAAAATACCAACATATTAACCTATAACCAAACTACATCCTACACATACTGCATATACATTATTGCATTGTACTTTTTTTTTTTTTTCATTTTTGCATTATAGCATTGTACTATACTAAACAAACAATTACCAAACTACAAAAATACTAAAATATCAAACTATAACCAAATTACGTCCTACATATATTGGATATATATTATAGCATTTTTTTTTTATTTTTTATTTTTCCATTATAACATTGTACTATAACTAAACTTATGAAAATATAATTAAATAACAAAATATATTACCAACATATCATTATATCATTCAACTTTACAAATTAAGGTCATGATGATTATAGCATTCTACCTTTTTTTCATTTTTTCATTATAGAATTGTACTTTCCAAAGACACTTAAACTAACAATTACATGTGATTGTGGTGGTCGATGTTTCAGTGGTTGTTCTTGCTAGTACATAGACACAACCATATAAGGTTTACGCCCGATGCCTTTGACATGGCCACGTCAAGCATCCAAAATTCTTTCAATTTTTTTTTATATCCTCTGATGTTAGACTGCTTGCTTCAAAAGAAGCTTGAGTTTTTTGATTGATCTCTTGGACTAAAGCATTTTGTATTTTCAAAAAATGATTAACATCATTATATATATATATATATATGTGTGTGTGTGTGTGTGTGTGTATGTATATATGTATAATATATATATATATATATATATATATATATATATATATATACATACTTTTATGAAAATACAAATTAACCACCTACATATAGTTGCTCGACTATAGGACTACTAAATACCGTTTGACGATCGGTATTAGCCTAACGAAATGCTTCGAGTCTAGTGATGTTCTATTTAACTTTAAAAATTGGATTCATTATACTTTAAATAGTAATATAGCATAACTTACTTATTTGAAACATGCACTGCTATACGAGCATGGGCCCCCTATGTTTACAACTCATTGTTGTGCACATACTCCTTTGTTTGCCGCCAAACGCTTTACAAATTCAGGCGTTTGAAAATGTTCGATTGTGTGTGCCTAATTTTCATATGACATGCCATTGAGAGGGGGGGGGGGGGGGGTGGGATAATGCCCTTGGGATATCTACAAGCCCTCTAACATCTGACAATAAGTATGAGCATTACTTTTCCAGCCTCTATAAATTTTTTGTAGAGTCTCATCAATGCTCTGCAACAATCGAGTACGTTGGGATCAAAGTTAACATTATCCAAATCAAACTTTCTCTACAAATACAACAAAATTAGTTAATCAAATACTAATCACTACTAAACTTAAAAATATTATCCAAGTTACCTTTAGATGCACGACTATGGAATTCCTTAAAGCGGGGGAAACATTGTCCCAACATGATACATTAAAATAGATGTTCTCCCACATATACCTCCCAATCTCATGGGTAAACATATTGGCACGATTACTGGCATGGGAAAAGGTGATCTCTTTGTCTAAATCAAAATCCACAGGCTTTCCCTTGTTTGCTCATATCCGCTTTGATAATTGGATGTTTTAGATAATCCTCTTTTTTTTGGTACTCAGCTGAAAAGTATTATTAAAAATATTAGTCACGATAGTTTATAATAAATGAATACAAATAGCTAATAAATATATCATAAAAAGACTTACCTACATCTTCGTGTTCTCCGTCACCAAAGTCTACTGGGGGTGGTGGACCCCAGCTCCATCACCTCCATGTCCTAAGCCCATCACAACGACCGTTATGTAAAAGCGTATCACCCAACTAAACCCCATGTATAGCCTAAAAAACTATAAGATGTACAATATAAAACCACAATATGAATAAAAGTTAGCCTACAAAATTATAATATGTACAATATGATGGGTTTATACAAACAATCCTATGTGTGCATGCAACCCTAGAGTTGAATCTATATTTTCACTATTAGTTATATAACTTTATGAACACAAAAAGAAACCTGACATGCTACTATTATTTTCGAAATCCATATAAAAGAATAGAATGCATACCTTTTGTTGTTATATAGTAATAAAAACTAGTTCCTTGAATTTTCTTAGCTCTTGAAAGCAAGTACCACAAGTGTAGTACCTCTAATGGCTCACAAACACACTAGGTGAAAGGATGAATATGGGAGAGAGGAGAGAAGGGTATCTTTCCCTAGATTTCGTCCCTTTTAGGGTTTCCCAAAGCTTGGACGAAATCTTAGTGCCTTAGGGTGCTATTTATACTTAAGGCTAACTAGGGTTTCAAGGTGTAAACCCTAATCCCTTAGCTTTGGGCCTAAGCAAGTCCATGGACTCCTTTCCTTAAGCCCTTGGACGAAAACTCCTAGATCCTTCTAGGATTTTCGTTCAAGCCTTAATAAAGGTGATCCAATGGCCCAAAGCCTCAACTATTGAATAATTACAAAATAGCCCCTACACTTTTAGTTACTTCCTTTAATCCCAATGTTAATTCTAAATTAATTTCTGATTAGATACTAATTAATAATATGATTCCAAATTAATATATGATATCAACAACTTGTAAACTTTTTCGGGTTGACTACGCTTTACAAATTCTTCCGGTTGGGTTACTTAAACTTCTTCTTTCTAAATCTTCAATTAAAAGTACAAAAATGATGTGTTTTCAATCCGTTTTTATTTGAGAGAAAAAGTAAAACTCGTATATTTTCAAGTCATGCAACAAACATCAACTGAAAAAATTTCATCATAATCAATTTCAGAATCCTATACATAACCTTTTGATAAATCTCCGGAAAAGTCCTAATATTTTACCCTAATTTACGAAAAAGTCCCAAACTAAAATTTGTTTACGGAAAAGTCCCAATTACTGGTAAAAATGACAATTTGACCAATTTTTCTCGATTTACTAGTTTTATTATTTACCCGGTTTTAATAAAGTCCAATTATTTTACTATAATTTACGAATAAGTCCCAAATTATGGCAAATTAATGGGACTTTAATAAAAATTATGGTAAAATAATAGGATTTTAATGAAACCGGATAAGTATTGAAACCGATAAACCGGAAAAAAAATTGTTAAATATTTATCCGATAATTAGGACTTTTATCATAAACCAATTTTGGTTTGGAATTTTTTCGTAAATTAAGGTGAAATATTAAGATTTACCCAAGATTTCCCTGACCTTTTACTACCGGTCTTACCTTGTATTTTATAACATTTCGGTTTTGGATCTCTTTTAATTTATAAACCCATTTAAGAACAATGGATTTCCGACCTACTGGCAGATCAATGAAGCTCAAGGTTTTGTTCCTTTCAATTATATCCGGTTCACTTCTCATCGCCTTGATCTGTCGTTCTTTGTAGACATAGAATACGATGTGGGTTCGTCAACATCTTGTCAAATATTAGCTTGTCACACTCATCATTAATATAAGTTAATATTCGTCTCGACTCTGTTTGCACCGAGGTATTTTGGGACACGCTTTCCGGTGGGTCTTTTATTGAACTCAAAAATCACACCGAAACATTAAAATAAATTCCTACTTATGTCAGAAAACAGGACTAATTACTTTTATGTCTAAACAAAGTCAAATGCCTCGTCTTTAATCTTCTGGAACATTCCAACAGCAAATAATTGTGTTTAGACCGACGTCAAACTTAATATTCATTAGTCAAAGAAGCTTATATTGTGTTAAGTTCTTTAATATTAAAAAACGCGTTTTATTTCTTTTTGACAATAATGGACGATTAAATAATCTAACACCTTTTTCCCATTTTAATTCATCCCTTAACTTCCTTTCTAAATTCTAATTCATTCGTCGTTCCTAATTAACTATTACATCTCGTTCTATTCCCACCACCATGAATCCCCATCTACACCCGACACCAGCCATCTTCATCACGTTCACAGTGATTATCGTCATCGTTGTCTCTTTTCCGGCTATCTCATGCCAAGAATCCCGGCAATATGATGTTTGTGGCGACGTTGTCAAGTGTGGAGACTTCCAACTACACTACCCATTTTGGGGGTCAGATCTTCCGGCGTACTGCGGCCACCAAGGTTTTCAGCTAACCTGCGAATCTAATGTTTCCCTACTCAGTTATCAGTCAGTTAACTACCAAATCCTGGATACGGATACAAGTACACAGACAATCAACATGGCTAGAAACGATCTCTGGTATGACATTTGCCCTGAATATCTATACAACACCTCCTTCAACTCGACCCTCTTCGCCGTCGACAGTTCTGGCCAGGAGAATGTGTCTTTGTACTACGGGTGCAATACCAGTACACCCATGATTCCGTTGGGTGCTAATCACCTGTTTAGTTGCAATGTGAATGAGAGCCAAAGTGATGGTTATTTCCTTACGACATCTCAGATAGTTTCCAACATGAGCAGCTTCTTGCGACAGTGTCAGAATTACATCACTGTACCCGTTAAGCAATATCTTGCTGGTCGATTAGCGTCGCCATTTGCTACAGCAGATGAACTGAGACCAGCTTTGATGGCTGGTTTTGATTTAATATGGATAGCGAACGACGTCGAGTGCAATCAGTGTATGAGGTCAAATGGTCGGTGTGGCTCCAACTCGACTTCACCTGAATTGTTTGCTTGCTATTGTGATAATGGGGTTTTTTCGTTAACTTGTAACAATTCAACCGGAAGTGGAGGTACGTGATTTCCAATGTTGTAGATTCGTACATTTTGCTTAGGTATTTATAATCCTTCCGAATTCATTTTGCATCATACTAAGTGTCTTTCGTTGACGTTGCTTATTGATCATGGTCTGATCTCCAATACGTTACCTTCTTGATAACAGGAATCATGGGAGTTGCGTCGTTGAAGGTTATTATAGGTAAGCAGATAAACTTTTGTCTACATCAACCAAATTGTTTAATCAAGAAGACATTTACCAAGAGTTTTGATATCAAATTAAACACAAAATGTCCCTCTGCGTTTATTGAACCCGAAGAGAAATTATTCCTCATTGACAAATCATGTAAATATTATGTGCAGGCATTTCAAGTGCCATTGCAGGAATCCTGATCATGTTGTTGGTGATGTTCTTTCAAATAAAAAGATGGAAAAATCGAGGTCTCATCAGACCAGATAGAAAGCCTCAATTACTGGTAAGAATCTCCACATATATACCACATTAATAATGTCTTTATTATATATCATGATTCCTAACATAATCAAGCATCCGGTTTGGACAACAGGGAACCTCTAGAAATCATCAAATAGAAATATTCATAAGGGACTATGGACCTATAGCTCCAAATAGATATAGATATTCAGAAATCAAGAAAATGACAAACTCATTCGTTGAGAAACTGGGACAAGGAGGCTATGGAAGTGTCTACAAAGGACAATTGCCTGATGGGCAACTAGTTGCAGTAAAGCTCTTGGACAAAGGAATGGGAGATGGAGAAGATTTCATTAACGAAATCGGTAGCATTGGTAAAACTTCTCATGTCAACGTAGTTACACTCTTGGGTTTCTGCTTTGATGGAAACAAAAGAGCCTTGATATACGAGTTCATGCCAAATGGATCCTTGGATAAGTTTCTACGTCGTGATGAATCTCATCTAGACTGGAACACATTATTTAGAATTGCAAAAGGGATTGCACGAGGTTTGGAGTACCTACATGAACATTGTAACACAAGAATTGTGCACTTCGACATAAAGCCTCACAACATTCTATTGGACGAAGATTTTATCCCAAAAATATCTGATTTCGGATTAGCTAAGTTGTGCAAGAGAAAGGAAAGTATTGTATCGGTAACGGGTGCAAGAGGTACTGCTGGATACATGGCTCCTGAAGTATTTTTAAAGAGACTTGGAGGAGCTTCTCATAAGTCTGATGTGTATAGCTTCGGGATGATGGTTCTTGAAATGACTGGTGCATGCAAGGAAAATATCGCTAGCACAACAGACATGAGTGGGATATATTTTCCAGATACAATATACAAGAAACTAGAAGGTGGAGAAAATGTAGAGGTTGATGGGGTGACAACTGAAGAAGAAGAGGAATTAGCTAAGAAGATGGTGATGGTGAGCCTTTGGTGCATCCAGTCTGATCCATCGGATCGGCCTTCTATAAGTAAAGTTGTGGAGATGTTGGAAGGAAGCTTTCAGTCGTTGCATGTTCCAACTAAACGTTTCTGGTCATCTCCAACAAGGTATAGCCAAGGAACCTCAGCATCAACCACACTGGATTCAAGTCATGAAAGATTATTAACACAGGCTACGCGGGAAGACTTGTCTACCTAATGGTTAGCCATGAAAGTTTCAATGTCTTAAACTTAATTTTAACTGGCTAATTAATCTTGTTCGATGTTCAAAGCACTCCCCTTGTTTGAATATGACATATTCGTGGGACACAAACATCTTGAGTAATCAAAACATTATAATGTTTAGACAAATGCTAATTGATTGCATAATGTTAAATAAATCTTTTTAAGCCATCTTAATTAATAAGTTAAAAGTTATCATATATTTTAGAGAAAATTACATAAATGGTCCATGTTTTTTTTAGATTTGCATGTTTCTTCCCTAACCTTTTTTCATAGCACACATGGTCCCCTTGGTTTCTCTTGACTCATATAAAACGAGTTTTATACTTTTTTTGTTGTTTTATTTTAACAAATTATAATATAATACATTAGAAAAACTAAAATGAAAACAACACACCCCCAATAAAACCCTAATCGAACCCACCTCAAACAAAGTACACATCACTTCTACTCCATCCTTATCTCTGACAAACTCTCTCTCCTCGTGATGTGACCAATGGTCGCCGCGTGTTGTTCGATCTATAGGATCAACGAGCAATAACAAAACAATAAAGAACAAAAACTTAATTGAAAACTAATCTCGATTAATAAAAACTCTGACAAAGAGGGAATACACAAAACGGTAGACTTCACAAAGAACCCTCGCACAACTTATATGCTTTACAAAACTTTATAATATAAGTAAATCCCTACAAATCTGGAATTTAAATGAAACAATACAGTGACAATATCCTAATCGCTAAATTCATGGATCTGAATCTTTATTCATAAGTAATCTCCACGATCGCGTTGGTTGATTTCGTGACATCGTATTAGATCGATGATCAGGCTGAAGTAGGTTTGATACATCAGATTATAAGCTTCGACCTTATTTGGTCTCATATTTTATAGTATTATGTTTGAATCTATATGTGAAAGGTTTCTTAGTTTTGTATCATTTGTCTTCTACTTGTAATGTGTAAATGCATATTTTGATTTAGTAGTTCATAATCTAGGTTTCACAACTTTAGTTATTTGTTTCGACATGCTGTCTTAGCTTAGGTGTCATTGTTGGTTCTATATGCTCTAGAATAATCATAAAATAATATTACTAATAACATATCATTCTATAGAGTCAAATCAATAACACGTAGATACAATTGAATTAATATTTTAGTATATGAGTTTGATTCATATTGAAATATTAGAACTCTTGGAATTATTATTTGTTGATGATGATGATAACAACAACAACAACAACATGATTCATATGTGTATAAATTATTATAGTTTGGTACTTATATCGTTTAATTATTAAATGATTTAGTTTGTGTAAAATTTTATTTATTTAAATAACGAGTTAGATTAAATAAATAAAACAAACAAATATATATATATATATATATATATATATATATATATATATATATATATATATATATATATATATATATATATATCCGGTAAGAAAATATTTTTTTCAGGAAGATAAGAAGTTTTTTTTCTACATATTCTTTTGGCTTCACAAAAAAAAAATATACAGACAAACAAACAAACAAAACCTGAAACTCATGGTTCGTACATCTAGAAATTCATCGCTAGAGGTCCTCATTAATTCTCAAAGACCAAACAATTTGTTTATTCTCATGTGGATGATATCATTGCCAATAATTATGGTATGACCAAAGATGAGGTGGAGAGACTTCAAAATGATTTAAGAGCAAAATGAGAGTTATGTTTTGCACTTCCACCTAACACTTTCAGACTTTGGAGCTCTTGCAAAATTCTATAAGGAAATGTCTAAAGGAGTAATATTCTAGAGGGGCTGATCAAATTTACTTAGTTGTGTAAGCTAGATCGTTTATACTCATGGTGCCTACTGTGACAACCGTCAAAACTCTGGTTAGGACTCATCTAGAACCTTTTCATTTCAATGCGTACACTTAACTTGGCTTTAGGTGCAACAAGTTAAGCTAGATCACAACTTAATAAATCCCTTGGAACAAGTTGTGTAACTTAGCTTGTACTAAGCAGTCGCATTGATGTGAATACTCCAACTAGGTTGTAAAGGGCGAAAGTTCAATCTCAAAACTAAACATAAAAACCATGTTCGTAAGATCAACGCTCATGGGTATGTAGAATACCCTAATTTCATAATCGTAACATATTATGTGCTTAACTAGTGTGATAATTTAACAAACACGATTTAATTTAATCATAATTTTTTTAATTACAAGTTGGGAATAATATCCAAATATCTTGAATTATGAGCCAAAAGTGTAATCCAATGATTGTTTAATCCTACATTCATATGTTATAATCATTTATTTCATTTATTTGAAATATAAAAATTTGATTATATAAAAATCAAATCATAAGTTATCATTTTGATAACTTAATTGAAGATAATAAAAGCTTAAAAACTTATTTCTAAAAACAAAATAGCAAAATAAAAACCAAAAAATAAACTCTTAGAGATTGCAAAAAATACCTAGAATTTTATAAAAACTAAAGACCATTTTATAAAAATTGTAAAGGGACAATTTTAAAAAATATTACAACCATCAAGAAGCCTCATAAATACTTTATTCTCCCTAAAAATTCGGCCATACCAACCGCTCTACACTCTTCCTCTCTCCCTCACTCATTGTTGTTCCCTTATGCAAAATCCCGATGTCAGATTTTGCATGTCAATGTGAGAGAGAAAAACGAATCTTAGAGATACATTCTGCGGGAGAGATTTTTCCAGTTCATTGTTCATATGTTATCTCACATATCTGGAGTTTTGTGGCTGATTTGGATGAAGTATATATCTAAAGAGATGACGAGAGAAATAGCCTATCCAGAGAGATATAACCTCACTTTCTTTCCCTCTTCTCTCTAAAAACACTCCACCACTTCTCTTTTCTTCATTGAATCATTTCTCTCTCAAAAGTCCCTCAACTTCAGCCACGTCCACAAAATTCTCAGCCATATTTTGATCATTATTGAGGCTTTTGAATCGTTCTTGAAGTTCAAAATCGAAGAAAATATATGATGCTTCACCCTCTTCTTCTACTTCTTCTTCTTCTTCTTCATTTTGATGTAGATTTTTGGAGTTTTTCTTTCTAAACTCGGATTTTATGCCTCCACTTTGTATAGAAACTTTTATTACATCTTAGTGTTTTTAGAGTTTCACCAAAACACATTTCATGTGTTAAACATGATGAAAATTCGGGACCAAGCCAAAGCTAAGATCAAAAGGAAACTAGTATGTTCTTGTGACTTCTAAAACTAGATTTAACACTTTCTTTTTTTTTTTTCTTTTTATGTTCTCATATAATAAAAGCATTTATAAGACATCTTGGATGGTTTTTCACTCCACACATGTGTTCGAAATTAGATTGTAGTGCAAATCCTAGTGCAAGATTAGGTTCCTAGGAGTTCATTACATCAAGAACGAAACACCCATTTTTGGGGTCTTGGATAAACCTAGAACTATGAATTGGATTAACACACACCAAAGCTTATTGTTCCTCTATAAACTATAGTATGTTATTCTTCATTTTCTACCAAAAAGAATATGCATGTTGTTCTTTTGAACATATGCCCCAAATGGGCACTTTAATCAACCAAAGATAACATGCATTATGTCAGAACAATTTGTTTGGCTTTGGATAGCCATATCTCACTCTTTATTCAACAAAATAACGATATTATTTTTCTGGAGACTAGTACCCTGAGTTAAATTTCGATCCTAAGTGGTCTTACTGTAAAACCTTAAGAATTTTATTTTTGGCAATTTTTACAAAACAATTGCGCAAACAACACTTTTTCTGTGATCACTAGTTTGCATTACATGATCAAAGGCCTTAAATCCCACAATAAATCTAGAGAAAGATATTTTATAAAGTTGACACATTTATCTCAAAATAGCTAATATTTCATGAACTAAAACCATATAAATATTTATACACAAATTCTCGAACTTTCAGCTACATTTGGAACTCATGCACTAGTTAGTGCTACATTTCAAAACTTGTTGGGGTTTAATACCCCCATTTAGCTCCGAAATTATAATAATCCAAATTGTTTTATGAAAGGTCATATCTTTAAGAGACGTTTTGTAAACCCCTAGTGCTTAAACAAAATCCTTATTTTTCTACAAAAATAAGAATTTAATGGCCATAAATTCAAAATAATCATTTACAAGTGAGATAAAATCTAAAAAACTGTAGAACTGATGTATTCCCAAAACAAGGATCCTATATATATGTTTATACAATTTGGTCACTGTTTGTATTTTATTCATATTTTTAAGTGAATTAGAGCATGAATTTAGAAAACCGGGTCATAGAACTCAAGGGCTTGAACCAATATTTTTCCCAACTTTGATAATATTATGAGAACCTGTGAAGATTAATTTGAGAATTTTTGCAACTATTTGCTATTTACTTTGAATTTTTCTTAATATTTAGATTTAGATTTCAATAAATAACAAATGACCTTCAAAATTTTCTATAAAACTTCTGGACGCTAATACCCTCTGTTAGAACCTGAATATAAAGTTTTACAATTTTTTGAATTCATTTTCATGCCTTCATGGATTTTTGAACACAAGGCACCGTGAATTCAGTATTACCAATAATGAACCGATCAAGCTTTGGGCACTCTGCGACACCACAAGTTGGATAGGTAGTTCTTAGATAATGGTTTTGTGAATTGTATAGGAAACTAGTATAAATTGATATCTACAACACTGAACTGTGAAGCTCGAATAGCGAACTCCCCCTAGTGAGTATTCATAGCCCCCTTTTTACTGTTTTAATGTTTTGGGGTGGAAAGCATGCTACTATTTTATGAGTTATCCATACTATTTTATGAACTTGTGGAACTTTGTTTTATGAACTTGCTGAATTCTATTTTGTTAACCGGATGAACCTTGTTCTGTGAATTTATTGAGCTATGTTTTATGAACTCATTGAACTGAGAACGGTGTTGTTATTAAACTTTAGCTTTGAACTTGGTGATATGAAGTCTATGCTATGAACTTTTTATGTTAAGTCCCCGGAGAACCGATACAACCTATTAACTCGTCTTCGAGCCGACAGTCTTATAGATACCGCTATTTGGGGTATACGGCCCCCAGAAACATCCCAAAAATACAGTCCGAAAATTTTGTTTTCAAGTCATTAAGAAAACCATAAATCATCTCTCATCATAAAGAAAATCAAGAACCATGTATCTCAAAACATCATGTCAAATACTATATCAAAATCAACTGAGAAAATATCAGAGTCTAAAACAATCCCAGGCTGAAGTTGTGGTGTGTGCCATGCAATCATCCTAAGCCCTTCAACTTGTCGAGTCCCTTCACAGATTCGACGGGTTCCATCCATATAGTAACGGGATAAAACGAATCAACTCGTCGAGTCCCTTCATGGACTTGTTGAGTTGTTTAGCTTTTTGGTCTAAATCTTGTCCATCTAGCTGAGTTTCTTCCCCACTCAGTGAACTTTACTCGGGAAACATAAAAGTTTTGGGGACTACAACCCGACTCACCGAGTCCTATGAACAACTCGTCGAGTCCTTTACATTCCAAAACCATGCAGTCGATTCTAATCGATCCCAATGCTTCCAACTCAAAGATCTGGACTCCTTATGCTAGCATAACACGTAAAGTTGCTAACTTTACATGTATGCATGATGATATAAGGCTAAAACACTCATTTCTAGCAAAAATGGAGGTCCAAGTCATGGCATGGGGCTATGGTTGAATAAAGGTGGCAACTTAGAGCTTCTAAAGCTCAATAGTTACCAGATCTGAAATGCCTTCATTCCCAAGAGTTCAAATCTCAGAATGACCTTGGAAATGACCCAAAAATGACAACACTCAAGCTAGGAAGGAGATCTAACTGAATAACAGTCAAGGTATAAGCTTTATACCTCTATGAAGGCAGAAATGAGTCCTTAGCTCTGGATCTCCAACCTTCCTTCTGTAACTCGAAGCTTTTGCTTCCTTCTTCAAGCTTTAGATCACAAAAATGGCAAGAAGTAGCTCAATATCAGACAAAGCTGAGTAGGGTTTCGAGAGTGGGCTGTGGAGATGATGGGGCAGGTGATATGGGCATAGTTAGTTATAAAATTCATGCATTATCTTAATACTTTATGTTGTTTTTGTCTCATTTAATGAACCAAAGGTGCTTAATTAGCTTAAATATTTCATTTTCAGCAACAAAGACATGCTCGAATGGAAAATGAAGCGGAATTGGTGATTGGACGCTTGGATCTTGGATTTTGAAGAACGAAGGATGTTGTTGGACAGCTTGGCCCATCGTCAGTGTTTTGGCCATATCTCATGAACCGTAACTCTGATTGACGAGATTCAAAATGTTCTGAAAACTAGACACAATTTCGGACAACTTTCGTGTTTTGAGAAAATGCTGATCCCAAACGGACTCGGCGAGTAGGCAATCAACTCGCCGAGTTGGTCAGAAGTTTCGCGATTCTTGACTTTGCCTTGCCGGACATGGGATTTTAAGTGATGGACTCGGCGAGTAGGTCACTGGACTCACCGAGTAGCCCCTGTTTTCATAATATATATATATATATATATATATATATATATATATATATATATATATAGAAACGCATCTCATTCGAACCCTAACGAATGGGGGAAGTTTAGTACAATTTTTGGAGACCAGAAGGGTTCTTAGAAGCTGTGGTTTTCGAGATTTCAACCTAGATATCAACTTGGAAGAAGATCAAAGGCAATAACACACTACTTTTATCTTAATCTTTTGCATAAACCATGTTTCAATCATTAGATTATGTTTTTAGTTTGTTATTTGCCGTAGATATGAGCTAAAAACTCCTAACTTCTGTTTAGGATAGATGATTTTGTGATTATGGTAGGATTGATTTAATATTGGTGATTTTGTTGATTCTAGCTTGTTAAAGAACCATATGTGTGAATGATAACTATTTTTCTGTTAATAGGAAGATAATTGAGCTGCATGAACATCTCTTAGTTGTTAACCTCATATGTTTTTGTGACCACTTTATCATATGTCTAGGATTAATGAACACCAAACTAGAATTAATAAGAAAAATAGGTAAATTCATGTGTCAGCTTGTGTGATGACCATCAACAAGAGGTTAACTAAAGGACCAAATTAGTTAACCATTACAAGTCTAAATTAACCCGAATAAATAAGCTAATGAATTGAATTAAATTAGACAACTGGCCACTATTTGAGTTAGTTTGTTCTCTAAGAACTAGTGCAACGAACATGAATCTAATCACTTGAATCGGTAGCTGTGACAACCTAAATTTATTGCCGTTACATAATCCCGTTTTTGCTAAGGGAATTTGTCGCTTTATAAAAAGTTCCGTAGTATTTGGAGTCGTCAATAAATAAATATCCATTTATTTATATTCCATGTCATTATTAATTGATATAAGTAAAAATAACTTGTTAAATGATAATCCCGTATAACAAAATAAAGTTATATTACTTTTCAACCACTTCACTCGGATAAAAAGTTTTAACCCCGTTAAAATTTAGCATCGGGTAGCAGTGTACCGGGTGCAATACCCGAGGCATATATAAAGGAAGTGGACACCACTTTGCATCCTTTTTACCACCCACACACTCTCTCTCAGTACTTTCTCTCTCTAGACCCGAATCCGACTCCAAAACCGCGAAATCCGGCTTCCAAACGTAAGGTTTTCTTTCCTAACTTGTTCTAATCATACATCAAAGTGTTTATAACTAGGAAATTATGAGTTTGAGGGGCAAACAAGGGGTTTACGGCCTAAGAACCTCCTTAGGCCGTAAACACCCCAAAACTTGGCCAAACCCCAATTTTTCCTTCCTTTAGGCTTACATGCTAATTAAGGGATATACCTAGATGAGTTTGGACACCAAAACACAAGTTTTTAGGACCTAAAAGAGAGTTTACGGCCCAAGCAAAAGCTTAGGCCGTAAACACCCAATTTCCATGTTAAATGGTCCCAAAAACCCATCTAAGGCATGATAGAATTTAGATATGATCTTAGGAAATGCTTAGGGCCATAAAGCAACACATTTTGAGGGACAAAATGGAGTTTACGGCCCAAGCATAAGTTAGGACCGTAAACTCCCCAAAACATAACCAAATGAATGTTTTAAACCCCCAAATTGGTCTTAGGCATTCACTAGAAATATAAGGGATTGATTTAAGGCCTTAACATCCATTTTTGAGAGGAGAACAAGAGTTCACGGCCAAGCCTAGGGCTTACGGCCGTAAACTCCCAAGGAGTGGCCTATGGGCCGTAAACTCCAAGGGAGTAAACTCTTGGACTCCCTCGTAAACCCTTCTTGGCCTTGTACAATTCCCGAGAACCACTTCTAAGCCCTAAGATGTCGAAACAATGCTAGAATACCTAAATGTTTTAATAAAAAGCATAAAATGATTAGTTTCTTGTAAAACATATATTTCATATGTTATTAGGGTCTTAAAAGGTGTACAAGTCCTTATTTGGTACCAAACACTCAACCGACACTTTCACCCGATTTACCCGATTTACTCGGTTTCAGGTGAGTTCATACCCCTTAAATGAACCTTTCAAATGTTTTTATATGTTTTAGGGGGGGGGGGACACAAGTCAAATATACATGTTTATGAGAATTAATCACATGTGATTCACTACTCGTAGTTCAAATCACATGTGATTTTCCACTATGCCTTATAAAAGAACTTTGCGTTTTCAAAACTACTTTGGATGAATAAACTATTTTCTAAATGTTTTCTTTGGATAAGATTTTTATTAAATAAGTTTTCTTATAAAATGTAACCACACTAATATATTTATATAAGTAAGACTTGAAGGACTTAGGACTGATAGCTCGCCTTATTTCCTGTTCTTGTTTGATTGTGGGCTTAGGGTAGTTGTTATCCGTCCGACTGTCGTTGATTTCTTAGTTATATATCATGTATATTAGTGTTGGATACGAGCTTTTTCATTCCATTTGAGGCCTACATTACTTAATTGTCAAGAATCATACACACTAAAATTAACTATAATAGGTATAGTTAAGGCCACTATTACTCGTTACTGCCACTACTTTACATACTATAATACGCACTATTATAAGACGACATACTAATAAGAGAACACACTACGAGCTATACAAAAGACTAATACACTATAATACAAGAGAAAGCACTAATCAGGAGATAACGCACTAACTCACTACGAGATACGCTATTCGCTACATACTATGCCCAAAGTTTTCCGACAGGAAGACGACGCTACATGTATAGATCTCTACGGGGCAGACACTATTACATCCCGACTGTCAACTTCAGTCCGAGCCGTGCAGGCCCAGGGATGCCACTACTTCACTACACTGTGCATGACCGGGAAGGTCATGGGGTCCTCTATTACTCACACTATCAGTAGCATACAAGGAATACACTACATCCATACTAAAATACTAACACTAAAGAATAAGTTAATATCCCGAAGTAAATAAGTATCTATTACTAATGGGAGTTTGCACCACTATTACTGATATCAGGCATAACTTTTCTTATTACACTACCTATTGGAGACTCACTAATATACCTTTACAACAAACAGTTTTCAATGATGATAATTACATGCAACTTAAAGGTTTTCACTTACAATGTATTTTCTGGAAAATATAGGATTTTCTAGAGTTTTCTACTACTTACAAATGTATACTGCAACTTTTCACACTATCTGTACTAATGCATTTTATACTAAAACTCACACTAAACTCTTATGAACTCACCAGCTTTATGCTGATACTCGTTTTCAAAATAACTTATATCCTCAGGTCAAAGATAGACAGGTACAGGTGCAACATTTTGGAGAAGGTGGAGCTTACAAGATCCATCTCTTATTTTTGTATTGCTTTTAGTGTTTGTTGAACATTACAGAACACACTTGTAATTAAACTTACTATGAAATGAAATGGTTGTATGTTTCTTGTTTTTACTATTACGCAATTGTGATGATATTGTACATGACGTCCTCCACCCCGAAACGTATTCCGCCGTTATCGGTTTTGGGGTGTGACAGATTGGTATCAGAGCATTGTTTATAGTGAATCAAGTGTATCAACCTATAAAAGATATACGAACTATAAACACTTCGAGACTAAAACACTCTGACCAAGAATATATAATGTTAGGTATTTAAAAGATTTAACTTAGTATATATATACACACATCTCTATAAAACACAGAAGTCAGTATCACACTAGAACAGAACAAAAGTATTAAGATTGTTGGACAGCACAATTTGGTTTAGAGACATATAGTCACATTTGGGGGGATGTAGCCTGATCAACTACATTTTCCTGGGAGTAACTAGCATGTGCCTAAGTTTGGTTGTGGTGTCGCAACAAGTCTAAAACTTACCAACACTACCACGATAACGTTACCATAAGAATGCTATAGGAGTATTCTGTATCTCTAAAACATACATATGTGATGACTAAAAGGGTTGTTACTGGTAGGAAAATAGTTGCTAAGTGGATACACCACGGTTACATGTGACTAGGGCGCTATAGACTCAGAATCTGTAGCCTTTGCTTCATTTCCTGTTCTTGTTTGATTGGGGATCTGGAGTTAGGGTTGCTTATTCGAAGGACTATCTTGCTTCGGTTGCATGTAATTGGTATGCACTACGCAAGTATTGGGTCGACCAGTAACGATTCATCTTATAAGTATCTTAGAGAAGTACGTCTATTAACCTTTCTATCCCCCTTTTTCTTATAGATAGCATGGCTGGCTTCCACCATCCCGATGATCCGTACTATCCAAACCAGGGCAATGGAGGATGGCTCGATGAGGAGTTAGACGATGAACACCCGATCCCTTTGGATGATCATCATGCTGAAGACTTCTCGGATAGCTCCAACTCCGAACCAGAAGTTAACAACCAACCTCCTGAAGCTCCGAACCCCAACCCCCGTCCGACATTTCAGGGACCAACTCCCTTGTGGGAAATATCCCTGAACCGATGGAGCGAGGAGAAGGGCCATCCTTTACCTTACAATGGAGACCGAAGCTTCTACAACATCAACGAAGGAGGATCAGCAGACCAAGTTCTGCCCATAATGGTCTGAAGGATTGCCAGGAATGTCGAGCAGGGTCAAGCAGCCATTGGTCAAGTTGTAAAAGTGGATGCCAACTCGAATCTCAACACTGTTCGCATCTGCCAACTTGAAGAAGCCATGGACAGGAAAAGGAGGACCAACGAGGCTCTGCAGCACCAGCTAGCTGCATCCCGAGCCGAAGTTAGGGAAATCCGAGCATGCCAAAGGACTCATGAACGACACCTTCAGGAAGTTATGCGTCAGATAGCGGATCTGAGGGTTCGCCCAATAAGTAACCGTCGCCAGTAGAAGACGTCTAGTACCTTACTCTTTTGTTTAAAGGGCTAGCATTTCCTCTCTATGTTCCGTAGATCTCTTGTCTGTAAACATTCCTAGCTTAAAAGTACCTTAACTAGACCTCTAAACTGCCAACATTTTCCTGATGGTTGATGTAAGACCTACTGTTAAGTCAATTTTCATGAACTTGTATTACATCATTTATACCAATATAATGGCAGTTGACTACTCTATTGCTATGAATCTCATTCTGATCTCGGATTATGTTGAATTAATCCATGAAACACTCTATTCATATTTGCAATAGACTCTTACTATTGCTATCATTTCTATAATCTTCCAGTGAAAGATGCCTCCATGAAAGCGTCCAAGCAGAGGAAGACCAGTAACTCAAACCCCTCCTCCACCACCTCCTCCTCCGTAGTTCGACCTAGTGATGTTTCAAACAGCTGTGACCGCGGCTGTGACAGCAGCCATGGCCCAAATGAACTCCGGGGATGCGAGCGGTGGAAATTCTAGATTCGGTGAAGTCCATCAAAGAGTGCAGGGATGCACTTATAAGGACTTCATGAACTGTAAACCTACCTTCTTCGATGGTACCGGAGGAATTCTGGCATTGTCCCAATGGTTCGAAAGAACCGAAGCTGTATTTGAAATGTGCTCTTGCCCCGAAGAGAGCAAAATCAAGTTCGCTACTGCCACCCTCACCAACACGGCCTTGACATGGTGGAACGGCCATGTCAGTGCACTCTCCTTAATAATAGCTAATGCCATAGGCTGGGACACTCTAAAGGATCTCATGAGAAAGGACTACTGCCCTAGGGGCGAAATTCAGAAACTTGAGGAGGAACTCTGGAACCTCAAGATGGAAGGGACTGACATAACAGCTTACACGCCCAGGTTCTGTGACTTGGCGGCTATGTGTCCCAACATGATCCCATCCGAAAGCAAGAAGATTGAACGATACATCTGGGGTTTAGTGCCCCCATATCGAGGAAATGTTCTAGCCCCACGCCCTAACACCTTCGACAGCGCCAAGGAATTGGCCTAGAGTCTGATCAACCATGAAGTCTCTTCCACTCCAGCCACAGCAACCACAACTACCACTGCATCGCCCGATTCATCTGACAGAAAGAGGAAGCGATGGGATAAGAAGAAAGGCAAGAAAATTCAAACCTCCTCCAAGGACCAGCGAATCGTGGCGGTCTATTTTGCCACTACTCCAATCACTCCTGCACCACCAAAAGCTTACAGTGGGAATCTGCCCAAGTGCCCCAAGTGCCCTTTCCACCACAACGGCCCCTGCCGTGAATTGCAGTGTTCCAACTGCGGCCGAAGGGCCATACGGTCCGATTTTGTAGGGCCCCTCCCAAACCTATCACACAGGTTCCCGGTTCGGGAGTGACCCCGACTTGTTATGGCTATAGTTAAGCTGGTCATTTCAAGAAGAACTGTCCGAAGACTGAGAATGCTGGGGGAACTAGAAGGCTACTCGCTATTGGTCACAATGAGGCGGTAGCGGATCCCACAGTAGTCACGGGTACGTTTCTTCTCAATAAATCTTATGCCTGTGTCTTATTCGATAGTGGTGCAGAAAGAAGCTTCATAAATCAAAACTTTAAACACTTACTCAAACAATCCCCTCAACCACTAAAAGAAACATTCGTCGTAGAGATGGCTAACGGGAAGACCGAAAGCTCTAACAAAATCTACATAGGTTGTACCCTCACGTTAGATGATCACTCATTTCCAATCGATCTCATACCAGTCTCTATCAAGAGTTTCGATGTCATTGTTGGTATGGACTGGTTGAGTCTTCATCGTGCCGATATCCTATGCTTCGACAAAGCCATTCACCTAAATCTTCCGAACCACGAAACTCTGTTGATCTATGGAGATAAACCCGGTACGAGCCTTCGCATCATCTCTAGTATCCAGGCTCAGAAATATTTGCGTAAGGAATATCGCGCCTTTCTTGCTCACGTTGTCGACACTAGTCAGAAAACGAAGGATCCGAAGGACATCCCCATTGTATGCGATTTCCCCGATGTCTTTCCGGAGGACCTTCCGGGTCTACCTCCCAAGCGTCAGGTTGAGTTCAGAATCGACCTAGTCCCAGGAGCTACCCCTGTAGCTAAGTCGCCCTATCGTTTAGCGCCTGCTGAGATGCAAGAACTATCCGGTCAACTTAACGAGCTGCTTAGCAAGGGCTTCATAAGACCGAGCTTCTCACCCTGGGGAGCTCCGGTCTTGTTCGTGAAGAAGAAAGACGGATCGTTCCGTATGTGCATCGATTATAGGGAACTCAATAAACTCACGATCAAAAATCGCTATCCTCTCCCTCGTATCGACGACCTATTCGACTAACTGCAAGGAGCGAGTTACTTCTCCAAGATTGATCTTAGGTTCGGGTATCACCAGTTACGGGTACTTGAGGAAGATGTTCTGAAAACAGCTTTCCGAACCCGATACGGGCACTTCGTGTTCGTAGTGATTCCCTTTGGACTGACTAATGCTCCCGCAGTATTCATGGACTTGATGAATAGGGTGTGTCGTCCATATCTAGATCAGTTCGTCATCGTCTTTATTGATGATATACTTGTCTACTCTCGGAGCGAGGAAGAACACAGAGATCATTTACGACGAGTCCTGGAAACCCTACGGTCAGAGAAGTTATATGCGAAGTTCTCTAAGTGCGCATTTTGGATCCGAAGAGTTGAATTCTTAGGACACGTGGTTAGTGAAGAAGGAATCCACGTGGATCCCTCCAAAATTAAAGCTATTGAGAACTGGTCAACACCGAAGACGCCTACAAAAATTCGTCAATTTCTAGGCCTTGCTGGCTACTACTGCAGATTCATCCAAAACTTCTCTCGGATTGCGAAGCCTCTCACCATGTTGACACAGAAGGGCGTATCATTCGATTGGGAAGAGAAACAGGAGAAGGCATTTCAGACGCTGAAGCGAGCCCTATACACCGCACCAGTATTATCCCTTCCCGAAGGGACAAAAGATTTTGTTGTATACTGCGATGCATCAAATCAGGGGCTCGTTTGTATCTTGATGCAATGAGGTAAAGTCATCGCTTATGCCTCAAGACAACTAAAGACACATCAGGTGAACTACACTACTCACGACCTCGAGTTAGGAGCGGTCGTCTTCGCACTAAAAATCTGGAGACACTACTTGTATGGAACGAAGAGCATAATATATACTGACCATAAAAGCCTCCAACACATACTGAACCAGAAAGAGCTCAACATGAGACAACGTCGTTGGGTCGAGCTACTCAACGATTACGACTGCGAAATTCGATATCACCCGGGGAAAGCCAACGTGGTAGCCGACGCCCTAAGTAGAAAAGAGTATTCTGGTCGAAGAACCAAGTCGTTAACAATGACTATCCATTCGCACCTATCCGCACAGATCAAGGAGGCTCAGCTTGAAGCCTTAAAACCTGAGAATGTGACGGGAGAATCCCTACGCGGAATGGATAAGATTTTGGAGGTCAAGGGTAACGGAGCCTACTATCTCATGGACCGAATACCGACTCCATGCCACGGAGGTTTCAGAGATTTAGTCACGAAGGAAGCTCACAACACTCGATACTCCATCCACCCAGGTTCGGATAAGATGTATCTGGATCTCAAAAAGCTATACTGGTGGCCTAACATGAAAGTTGAGATAGCTACCTTCGTGAGTAAGTGCCTTACTTGCGCGAAGGTCAAGGTCGAATACCAGAAGCCATCAGGTCTCCTCCAACAACCGGAGATACCAGAATGGAAGTGGGAATGGATCACAATGGACTTTATAACCAAGCTTCCCAAGACAACGGGTGGGTTGGATACCATTTGGGTCATCGTCGACAGATTGACCAAGTCTGCACACTTCCTACCCATCAAGGAAACGGACAAGTTGGAGAAGCTCACAAGAACATACCTTAAGGAAATACTACGTCTGCATGGCGTCCCTATATCTATTATCTCAGATGGAGATAGTAGGTTTACATCGAGATTTTGGCAATCACTACAAAAAGCACTAGGGACGAGGCTGGATATGAGTGCAGCCTACCATCCGCAGACTGACAGGAAAAGTGAGAGAAAGATCCAAACTCTAGAAGATATGCTGCGAGCATGTCTGATCGACTTCGGTAAATCGTGGGATACACACTTACCTCTTGTGGAGTTTTCCTACAACAATAGTTATCATACGAGCATCAAGGCAACTCCATTCGAAGCCCTCTACGGCCGGCAGTGCAGATCCCCTCTGTGCTGGGCTGAGGTGGGTGACACTCAGTTAGCTAAAGGACGAGTTCCTGACAGCGCTTTCACTGGTCCGTAGATCATTCGAAAAACGACCGAGAAGATAGTACAGATTCGTGAACGATTAAAGGCCGCTAGGGATCGACAGAAAATCTATGCCGATAAACGAAGAAAACCCTTGGAATTCCAGGTGGGAGGCCGAGTCCTTATGAAGGTCTCGCCCTGGAAGAGCACGATACGCTTCGGAAAATGTGGAAAGCTGAACCCAAGGTACATAAGGCCTTTCGAGATTCTCGCTAGAATCGGCCCCGTAGCTTACAAACTCAACCTACCCCACGAGCTAAGTAACATACATCCTACCTTCCACGTCTCAAACTTGAAGAAATGCCTGTCCGACGAGACTCTCGTGATCCCCCTCGACGAGATCGAGGTCAATGAGAGCCTCAACTTCGTGGAAGAGCCTGCGGAGATTATGGATCGGGAAGTAAAACGAACGAAACAAAGCCGCATCCCAATTTTGAAGGTTCGGTGGAACGCCAAGTGGGGACCGGAATTCACTTGGGAACGTGAGGATCAAATGAAACTCAAATATCCCCATCTCTTCGCTTAGTAGTATTGTAATACTTGTCTGTTTGAAATCTGAATTTCGGGACGAAATTCCCCTAACGGGGGGATGATGTGCCAACCCAAATTTATTGCCGTTACATAATCCCATTTTCGCTAACGGAATTCGTCTCTTTATAAAAAGTTCTGTAATATTTGGAGTCGTCAATAAATAAATATCCATTTATTTATATTCCATGTCATTATTAATTGATATAAGTAAAAATAACTTGTTAAATGATAATCCCGTATAATAAAATAAAGTTATATTACTTTTCAACCACTTCACCCGAGTAAAAAGTTTTAACCTCGTTAAACTTTAGCATCGGGTAGCAGTGTACCGGGTGCAATACCCGAGGCATATATAAAGGAAGTGGACACCACTTTGCATCCTTTTTATCACCCACACACTCTCTCTCACTACTTTCTCTCTCTAGACCCGAATCCGACTCCAAAACCACGAAATCCAGCTTCCAAACGTAAGGTTTTCTTTCCTAACTTGTTCTAATCATACATCAAAGTGTTTATAACTAGGAAATCATGAGTTTGAGGGGAAAACAAGGAGTTTACAGCCTAAGAAGCTCCTTAGGCCGTAAACTCCCCAAAACTTGGCCAAACCCCAATTTTTCCTTCCTTTAGGCTTGCATGCTAATTAAGGGATATACCTAGATGAGTTTGGACACCAAAACACAAGTTTTTAGGACCTAAAAGAGAGTTTATGGCCCAAGCAAAAGCTTAGGCCGTAAACACCCAATTTCCATGTTAAATGGTCCCAAAAACCTATCTAAGGCATGATAGAATTTAGATATGCTCTTAGGAAATGCTTAGGGCCATAAAGCAACACATTTTGAGGGACAAAATGGAGTTTACGGCCCAAGCATAAGCTAGGAACGTAAACTCCCCAAAACATAACCAAATGAAGGTTTTAAACCCCCAAATTGGTCCTAGGCATTCACTAAAAATATAAGGGATTGATTTAAGGCCTTAACATCCATTTTTGAGAGGAGAACAAGAGTTCACGGCCAAGCCTATGGGCTTACGGCCGTAAACTCCCAAGGAGTGGCCTATGGGCCGTAAACTCCAAGGGAGTAAACTCTTGGACTCCCCCGTAAACCCTTCTTGGCCTTGTACAATTCCCGAGAACCACTTCTAAGCCCTAATTAGAGAACACACTACAAGCTATACAAAATACTACTACACTATAATACAAGAGAAAGCACTAATCAGGAGATAACGCACTAACTCACTACGAGATACACTATTTGCTACATACTATGCCCAGAGTTTTCCGGCAGGAAGACGACGCTACATGTATAAATCCATACGGGGCAGACACTATTACATCCCGACTGTCAACTTCAGTCCGAGCCGTGCAGGCCCAGGGATGCCACTACTTCACTACACCGTGCATGACCAGGAAGGTCGTGGGGTCCTCTAGTACTCACACTATCAGTAGCATACAAGGAATACACTACATCCATACTAAAATACTAACACTAAAGAATAAGTTAATATCCCGAAGTAAATAAGTATCTATTACTAATTGGAGTTTGCACCAGTATTACTGATATCAGACATAACTTTTCTTATTACACTACCTATTGGAGACTCACTAATATACCTTTACAACAAATGGTTTTCAGTGATGACAATTACATGCAACTTAAAGGTTTTCACTTACAATGTATTTTCTGGAAAATATAGGATTTTCTAGAGTTTTCTACTACTTACAAATGTATACCGCAACTTTTCACACTATCTGTACTAATGCATTTTATACTAAAACTCACACTAAACTCTTATGAACACACCAGCTTTATGCTGATACTCGTTTTCAAAATAACTTGTATCCTCAGGTCAAAGATAGACAGGTACAGGTGCAACATTTTGGAGAAAGTGGAGCGTACAAGATCTAACTCTTATTTTTGAATTACTTTTGGTGTTTGTTGAACATTACAGAACACACTTGTAATTAAACTTACTACGAAATGAAATGGTTGTATGTTTCCTGTTTTTACTATTACGCAATTGTGATGATACTGTACTTGACGTCCTCCACTCCGAAACGTATTCCGCCGTTATCGGTTTTGGGGTGTGACAGTAGCCAATAGAAGAATTAATCCATTGCATTATTACCATAATATCAACCATAGGATCAATTGAGTTGAACTAAACAGAAGTTCCCTTCGTTATTGAATTTTGCTGAATCTTTGTTTATCTAGTTCTTAGTTTCTTAGTTTAAATTTTAGTTAATTGTTTAAGTTTCTAGTCTTGCAAAACTAGAGAAAACCCATTTTCTATTACTTGTTTTATTTAGATAATATTATCATTTATTTTAATTGTTTACCGTTCCCTGTGTTCGATACCCTACTTGCGTGAACTATATTACTAATCGATAGGTACACTGCCTTTCGTGTGTTTATTTTGTGTCTAAGTTAGTAGGATTAAAACTAGTTTGTTTCAGACACATCATGTTTTTGGCGCCGTTGCCGGAGAACGGTTCAAATAGTTAATTTTATTTGCTAATTGTTATCATATATTTTTATTTTTTTATATAGTTTAATTTTTATTTATGATATATTTTCCAAATCTCGATGCTTTTGATGCTTTTCTTGAGGAATTAGCGCATGTAAATGAGCAAGAAGATGAGGACTATGACTCAAATGATGATTTGAAGAAATTTGGAAGATGGTTAGATAACATCTTGCCCAAGACACAAGAGCAATCTGAGTTACAAGAGCTAAAGTTACAAGATGAAGAATTTAATCCAAGAAAAGATTTGGAGGAGCTGGAAAGGTTGTTAGCAGAGAGGTCGGATGAAGAACAAGAACAAGCTGAAT